>NC_083276.1:33696476-34048976 GCF_963506605.1 Zootoca vivipara
ACACCACATTCCACAATGGAGAGTGTTCTTAGTAACATAGGGTATACAAATGTCACACCTGTGCAAGGTAAAAGCCCCTTTTTGGGACCTCAAAACTCAGCCAGCAGACCCTGTCGGGCATGCTGGGAAAAGAACCTACAGGAGACGTAGCAAAACATTGTCCTCTAGCGGCATCTATACTGCTACTGCAGCTAAAAAAAGCTTCCTTGTGTGTTTGATGACCCTATATAATGTTGTATATATGTGACTCTAAAGCTTGGGTTCAGTTTTATATCTGCTTACAGTGACTTCAAAAATGGTCAAAAAACTGATAAATAAAATTTGTAAAATCATTTTGTGCGTGAGGTTTTTTTTTTAAATCAAATCTCTTTGAAAGTAAGATTTTATCTAATCTTTAATGAAAGCTCATCAAATTATGATACAGGGAAATGAGGTTGTAAAAAAGTCATGACCCTAGTACACACAGCTATCTGTTTGCATGCCCTCTAAGTACTTAACAGAATCAACAAATTACAGGGGCCAACACAAAAAGTGAATGCCTACTGGTATGAACAGGCAAGCCCCTCATATACAAATTCAGGGTTGGACTGTTCTGGTCTAATTCCAATGGATTAACAGCTGAATCAGATGTGAACAAGTCCTTACTTTAAAGAAGAAAAGAAGGAATCTGGGCATCTGGGCTGGCACCAAGTAGCATAGCTAGAATCTGGGTAAAATCTGCCCGACCAGATGAAACACTATCTTAACAATTTTGCTCCTCAGCCCCCCCCCCCCCGCAGCCTGGCTGACAGTTAAGTTCTTATTTTTAATGCCCTACTTCTTAGAACTGAGAAACAAAAAGCCTCAATGAAAGTAATTTAAAAATCAATCTACAGAGCAATGAAGCTAAAGCTCCCCCCCCACCCCAAAAAGCCTAACCCAGGTGCAATGTATCGTATTTTTCCGTCTATAAAACACCGCCACCATGTATAACACCCCCCCGATTTTGGGGAACTCCGATTTAAGAAAAAAAAAGTGTATTTTACTATCCGTGTATAAGACGTCTCCGAATTTTTGACATTATTTTTTAGGGGAAAAACCTAGTCTTATACACGAAAAAATACGGTAAATATTGGGCATGTTTTTGTTTTCTCAGGAGATTCAACACTTAACTAAGTTTCTCATGACAGTTTCTAGGAGAAGTAATATTCTCTAACAGGGCAACTAATGCTGGGAATAATTTAGAGTGTCTACTAAAGTAAACTACTCCAGGGGTAGGTAGTTGAGCTATCCTTTTGCTGCAAGGAAGTTCATGCCACAATACATGCCCTGTTTAGGGAAGTTTTTAATGACTGATGTTTTAATGTATTTTTAATCTTTTATTTTAAGTCGCCCAGAGTGGCTGGGGAAACCCAGCCAAATGGACAGGGTATAAATGATAAGTTGTTGTTGTTCTTGTTCTTAAATCTTTTTGGGTGCAGAGGGTTCCTTGTGAAGGTGTGAAGGTGTTTCGCTAACATTTCCTACACAAATTTGTTTGTGAATTATAACATGGCATAGCACTTGCTAGCCATAATGTGCCATTTGGTTGCTGTTGTTGCAAAAGCTAGTTTAGCTAAATTAAGTCCATATTTTAGCAGCTTATTCCATGGCAAAGATACAGTTACTAAGCTACAGCCACTATGTAAAAGACCAAGCTTCTCCTTGTGGTGGTTATCACGGCTAGTTGAGCTCTTCGTGTGTAGTGTCTCACCAGACAGATCTGCCAGTTTCATCTGTGTCACTACAAACTTGTCTTGGCATGAAGACAAGCGCCCAATCTGCAAAGTGAACTGGTGCAAATGAACAGCTCACCATGCTGTTGAAAATTGCAAAGCAGAGCAGCTAAATCAGCTTTTGTGTAGTAGCTGAATGCACAAAAGCAGGTCAGAGTTTCACACCCTGCAACATTTCTCTGTTGAAAATAGGTACGTCCTATATAATAATAATAATTCCCTGTCCATCTGACTGGGCTGCCCCAGGCATTTTGGGTGGCTTCCAACATACAGTCGTACCTCGGGTTACGACCACCTCGGTTTGCGAACAGTTCGGGTTACGAACTGCGCAAACCCGGAAGTGTTTTCGCCCCCCACGCGCGCGCATAAGCCGCGCGGCGCGCGATCGCGCGATTTGCGCATGCGCAAAGCGCAAAAATCGCGAAAATCGCTCTTTGCGCATGCGCAAAATGGCGGCGCCCATCGCGCTCGGTTTGCGAACTATTCGGGTTACGAACTGCGATCCGGAACGGATCGCGTTCGTAACCCGAGGTATTACTGTATATAAGAACATAATAAAACATTAAACCTTAAAAAAAACACCTTCCCTATACAGGGCTGCTTTCGGATGTCTTCTAAAGGTTGTATAGTTACTTATCTCCTTGATAAGTACCCTCCAACATTTCTCCAATGGAAATAGGGACGTCCAAAGGGGAAAGCGTGACATTCCAGGATCAAATCAAAAACCTGGATGGCTTCTGTAAATCTGGGACTGTCCCTAAAAAATAGGGACACTTGGAGTGTCTGGAGTTTATACCTATCTTAAAACCCAGTGTGCTGTATTAGTAAGCAGACTGTTGTACTGGGAAACTCTGAGGCATAATGTTAACCGGAGCCCTTATGCAAGTAACTATAGTAGTAACTACTGAAGCCTATCCTTTTTTCACAAGGTTCTCGTGATGGCAAAATTGATTTGAGGAGGAAAGTCACACGTAACAACTCTGAGCTCCTGTTAGGAGGGAGCGAGACAAATGTACAAAATATAGACAGATGAAAGGATATTATTTTGTCACATTCTGTTGCTTTTATTACTGTTTTGTTTGTTTCAGATAAAAGGCCCCAGCATATATTTTCTCTTTAGTTTTGGATCTATGTATACTGTCATCCTCAAGTCCTTGGCCAGCCCCCTATGCACTGCATATAATCTGACTGATTATTTGTTTAGTGTCATTCAGCACAGTGAGTAGGGCAGGTTTGTTCTGCTGACGACTCTATTATCCATCTGCCACAGGGCATGGTTGCGATATAATTCATTCTTATTTACCCTAAAGCAACAGCAATAGTAGTAACTACAGAATAACTTTTCAGGGGTATGTGATGTTATCAGGAACACTGCGAGGTGTAGGAGTTATTATCAGTAAAAACGCCACAAAACCCAATATTAACTATATAAACACCAGTAAAACAAATATTTGCATTAGTAAAAAATTAAGTTAACTGCTTAGTTGTGCTATGTTAATCGCATATCCTCAGTACTTAAAGCTCTTTTAGCTTAATATAGCAAATATTATTTTTAACTGCTTTCTTATCATGAAAAAAATGATAAAAATAAAACTGCCAAAGACTTGGTACATTGCTTTTTGTATTCTTTTGCAAAACAGAATAGACGATGACAAAGGAGGGAAATTCTTCAGTGCAATTGTTTTTGTTGCTTTTAATATGCTTAAATAAATACATGTTATTGTTCCTCTTTCTCACAATTTAGGCAAACTGAGAGCATGTCTGAAGCGAGGCACAATGTATCAATATTTATTGTTGCTTGGAGTTTACAGACACAGCATACTCTACACACAAATTGCTTCAGCCGTATGAGGGAAACATTTTCTTCCCATGTCCTACTTTGAGTCACAGGCTCTCAAAGTACTATTTAAATAAATACATGCATTTTTATTATAATAATGTTATTGCTACATATATATCAACTTGAAGCAGATGCTCCAATCCAGCGAGAGAGATCAGCATGCACTGTTGATGGGGATGCCAATCTGGATATACAACCCCATCCTCCTTAGCAATACTTGTCTGAGCCCTACTGAATCTATTGGATGTGTAATTTACGATGACTGGGAAGGCACAACAATATCCAGACCATAAGCAACATGTAGCTAGCTGCCCACAAGTACAGCTGGTTGGCCCGGACACTGAGTTCCAACTGCGAGAATTCCAACTGCGAGAATACAGGGAACCAGGCAGAGGGCCCACCCTGTGGGACATCCTGCCATCAGATGTCAAGGAAATAAACAACTATCCAACTTTTAGAAGACATCTGAAGGCAACCCTGCTTAGGGACGTTTTTAATGTTTGATGTTTTATTGTGTTTTTAATATTCTGTTGGGAGCCGCTCAGAATGGCTTGGGAAACCCAGCCAGATGGGTGGGGTATAATAATAATAATAATAATAATAATAATAATAATAATAATAATTGCCTAACTATGTATGATCAGTGCCATTTTTCTAGAAAAAGAGGTGCCGGAGCTCACCATGAACGCCTCTCTCATTCTCCCAGAATGGCAATGGCGCCCACCTGAGAGGTGCCGGAACTGAGTTCCTGTGAGTTCCCACTGAAAAAAGCCCTGCATATGAATTATGTGCACTCAAAAAAAAATGTTACTGATATCTCCCAAGTGCATTTTCCAGGAGACACTAAAGCTAGGTAAATAACAGGGGATTAGATTCAAAGGTCCCTCCATGAGAGGAGGGTTCTCACTGTTTATGGTCATCCTTCCTGTGATCCAAGTCAGGAAGAAGGATAAGCTAGTGCAGGCAATGGCCCTGGTTTGCAATCCAGCTAAGAATGAGGAAGGAATGGAACACCTTGTTGTTCCTCTCTGAGCTTGCTGGGACAACCACTGGGTTTTTCTCAGGGCACCAGTTTCCATTTACAAGTTCAGTTCAAAATTCAGAAGTGGTTTTCTGAAAGCAGACTGTCACAGAAACCAACACAATTCAAGCTGTGAGAATTGCAAAATCAATGAAATCAATGGGATTAAACATGGCCAGCTGTGTTCACAATTGTGGCCTGTGTGTATCTGTACATTCCTCTCCCTTCACTCTCTTGTCCATATTATCGCATAACCCATTGGTCAGATACCTTGGATATTTTAAAAGCAGATTACAGTGGGATTCACCTGTTTGAATTACATCCAATGATGTGATGTCTGAATAGCATGTTACTAAAAGACTCTGTGGTCTATCCATGGTTGCTCATGAGAGTGGAACTGCATGGAGAATTATAGCATACAAACAAGCTATTCCTACATGTAGCCACACTTTCCCGGGAATAACTCCCCCAAAATTGGGGTGCTTAAAAGAATCTGCCATCTGACCCATGTCCATAAAAACAAAGTGCAGAAAGAAAAAAGAAAACTGGAAGGGAAAAAAATACCTAAGGCACATTTCTTTTATAAAATCTAAAAGCAATAAGGGGAGGGAAGGGTATATATTTGTTGTTGTTTAGTCGTTTAGTCGTGTCCGACTCCTCGAGACCCCATGGACCAGAGCACGCCAGGCACTCCTGTCCTCCACCGCCTCCTGCAGCCCGGTCAAACTCATATTAAATATAATTTTATTCTGTTGCATTTATTACACGGGGAATTTTTATTCTCTGTGGGTATGGTGTAGAATGGGGGTGTGAAGAGAAGAATGGGACACACACAGGAAACTGGCTACCAACAGACCAAAACTTTATTAGCTGTGGCTAGTAAGACTGCAGCTTTCACAAACAGGCAGGAACCACTGAAGCAGGCAGGGACATTGTGACCAAGATGTTACTATCAACTTGACTTCTGATATGAAACTGGCCAAGTTTTTGTCCTCGGATAAAGGACAAAATAATGATACTAAACTAGAATCATAGAATCATAGAGTCGGAAGAGACCACAAGGGCCATCCAGTCCAACCCCCTGCCAAGCAGGAAACACCATCAAAGCATTCTTGACATATGCCTGTCAAGCCTCTGCTTAAAGACCTCCAAAGAAGGAGACTCCACCACACTTCTTGGCAGCAAATTCCACTGTCGAACAGCTCTTACTGTCAGGAAGTTCTTCCTAATGTTTAGGTGGAATCTTCTTTCTTGTAGTTTGAATCCATTGCTCCGTGTCTGCTTCTCTGGAGCAGCAGAAAACAACCTTTCTCCCTCTTCTATATGGCATCCTTTTATATGTTTGAACATGGCTATCATATCACCCCTTAACCTTCTCTTCTCCAGGCTAAACATACCCAGCTCCCTAAGCCGTTCCTCATAAGGCATCGTTTCCAGGCCTTTGACCATTTTGGATGCCCTCCTCTAGACACGTTCCAGCTTGTCAGTATCCTTCTTGAACTGTGGTGCCCAGAACTGGACACATTATTCCATGCTTGGCATACTAAAAACATGAAAAGTGCTGGTACTTTATATTTTAACTATTCTAAATGTGGTTCTCTCTCTCTCTCTCTCTCTCTCTCTCTCTCTCTCTCTCTCTCTCTCTCTCTCTCTCTCTCTCTCTGACACACATAAATCATCACATTTTAAATTAGCATATATCTATTGAAAGACAGACAGACAGACAGACAGACAGACAGACAGACAGACAGACAGACACACACACAAGCAGAAAGGAAAGGAAAGAACAACCATACTATTGCTATTATCCTGGGATCACTACAATTTCGTACCGTTGTAAACGTAATTGATTTTCCCCACCACCCACCCAATAGTACTGTTTGTGTGCTCAGACTAGATTTGAATGTAATGCTTAAATGCTTCTGTAGCAATTGCAATTTTAATTCACTTTATGACAGTTTAGAGCCTGATTTGGTTGCTATAGTTGAAGTACATTGCCCTTACTTTTGTCTCAGGAATTATTTACTCAAGGTAATTTAGCCACTGTGAACACAGCCTCAGTACAGTCCACAAATACGGTGTAACTCCATAGAGTAGGCTTGAATCCTTCCCATGTTTTCTGTACTTTGTAAAGGCATTTCCCCTGCTAGCTATAGCTTTAGTTGTTTCAGTATCCTCTATACAGTGGCATGAAAATGGCATAGATTTAGAAAAGGTTAGTTGTGTTATTCTGTGACAGAAAAAAATGCATTGTTTCTAGGGCACCTTAAAACACAGTACAGGTTAACAACGTATAATAGATTGGATTTATATGGCCAGAGCAATGCAACACATCATTATACTAGGCTGTGTGAGGTTTAGATTAAAGTGAGGTATCCACTCAAAGCTGCTTACTGAGCTGGGCTCCTGCTAGCTATGCAGTTTCCCTGCCAGTGGAAAAAGAAAACAAAACGGGTGGGGAGGGGCCCTGAATCCCAAGTCAACCTCACTGCTGTCAGGCAACCCAATATTTGGAAACATTTGTTGAGCATGACTGTAGGATCTGGTCAAACTGTCTTGCCCACCCTTCTGCTGCTGTTGCCATAAGGGGCAGATGCAGAGAGTGCAGTGGGGAGAGCTCAGGATTTCATTCTTAGAGAACAGCCATCAACATAAATGGGACTTAAATGGCAGAATGATTCTAAGCCACGATGAGGGAACAGCTCAGGACAGAACAGAACAGTGGAACAACTGGGGCACCATAAGCCCCAGCCTTTTTTCCTCTTGTTTTGTTTTTTGCTGGTGCTGCTTCTGGGCCTGAGAATTGGGCCTCTTGTGGAAATCACACATTGTTGTTGTTGTTGTTTAGTCGTTTAGTCGTGTCCGACTCTTCGTGACCCCATGGACCATAGCACGCCAGGCACTCCTGTCTTGCACTGCCTCCCGTAGTTTGGTCAAACTCATGTTCGTAGCTTCGAGAACGAACTCACACATGTCCCACTTCAAAGGTTCCACATACTGGTACTGGTAGCTTCCCAGCCTGTGGAGTACGGCAAGGGCTTCTGCAGCAGTCGACCTCTTACCCCCAGCAGAGGATCACCGCAACTGTATCCTAAACCCCTCCGAAGGCATGGATGAGAGATTAGCAGGGGTGCCAACTTGAATAAGATATTGTGGGGCCGCAGGTAAGCCCCAACCCGCATAATTGCTCACATGATTCAGTATGCACATACCATTTGAATGGGAATGGCCATCAACCCTGTGAGGGTCCGGCCCCCTCAAATATTTTATTGTGGGGGCTGATGCCCCCATGGCCCCTAGGAGTTAGCTCCTACGGAGATTAGTATTGCACAGTAATGATTATTATTGTCACTATTATCTTAGTCCCATTATCTTAGTCCCATTAAGTTCAGTGGGTAAATTGAAAGTGTGCCTAGGTCTGGATGTAACTCAGAAAAAAGGTGAAATGTTTGTAAAAACCCTGCTAAAGAGCACAGCAGAATAAAAAAAGATAAACATTTGTCAACCTCAATGCCTGAATAATGAAACGGGTTCCAAATATCAGTACTCTCCTTCCTTCTTTGGTCTAGCTCATGTTGCTAAATTGTAATAAGTCTACCATATAAAACTGTTCTAACCTAATGTCTTAATCCAACACAGAATACCTAAATATGCTTTTGTGAATAATGTCTGGTTTATGTTCAACACTCCCCACCCCCCTGCACCATTTCTATTTTATATAGAGAGATTTCCCCCCTTAAACTTAAGGGGGGAAAGTTATTTTATGCTGCCACCACTGCGGGAGCTTTTTAAATGTTTCAAGGAAGTATAGCTTTCATTTAGGTTTGTGCCCTCCAGTCTGTTTATACTGGTCGATACACTTGTCTAAAAAATATAATGGATTAGCACATCATTCAACAAACTAGTCAGAAGGCAGGCTCAAGGCGACAGAGACCAAAAAGTAAATTACAGTCAGTAGTAGGGGCAGGCCATGCCCAAAGCAAGGAAACATCACATCAGTACAAAACCCACATTCTGGGAGAATGTTCCACCAACTGAAAGGGTTGAAAAATTTACAATGAAATATAATAAAACAATCCGTTCTATGAATTCATGTCTAGCTATAAAAATGTTTCATCTGAAATACATAATATAAGAAACTTGGTCTTACAACAACACCAGGTTTCCTTCGATATTAGATACTGTACTGTCATTTTAGCACCTTAGAATTTGCACACATAGGGATTCTTAGGCACATGCCATTCAGACATGCCCAAGAAATGTCACAAAAGGATACTGTTGTTTTGTTTTATATAATAACTTGTTTTTATCCTCACAATATTGAATAAAACTGATGGGATAAAATGAAGAAAGCAGTCCTACCTTACATTCACTTGAGGTGGGAAAGAGAGATCTGGTAGAGGAGCAATTGCCACATCCATTGCCCTGCCATTTTGTTGGAGCCAGAGCAAGAGGTGAGGGGACTTCAGTAAGACTCCACTATGTCAATGTAGTGTTGGGTGATTTCTGTGGTCATGTTAAAGGAATGAAGGGGGCTGGAAGCACCATTCAAAACTCCCATTGCTCTAGGCGCATTTTGCGACAGGGGATTTCATAAACGCAAGCAGTTTCTGAGCTCTGGGCGCAGTACTGTGCCTATGATTTCAGATTAAAATGGCCACTGTTACTCGGAAGTAAATCCCAACCAAGTTCAATGGGGCTTCCTCCCAAGTAAAACATGCATGGATTGGGGACCTGAAAACTTTTCTTTTCTTTTCTTTTAAACCCAGCATGTTTTGATTAGGTTTTAGTTGCCTTGTTTAATGTACTTTGAATGTACAATGTGCTTTTAATTTGAAATATACTAGCCGGCTAGTTATGATGGTTTAAGTAGTGCATGTTAAAGTGTCTCAGCCTCTCACAGTGATGCTTAAAATCAAAACAAATTTTGGAGCCGGATCATTGAAGGACCCTTAAGTTTGCGAACAGGACACTCAAGGTGTGTCTTTGCCATCAGTTGTATAGACCTTTAACATGTGTTAATTGTGGTGCCAAAAAGATATGTTGATATCAAGGAAAGGGGGTGTAGGGAGAATCCAGGGCTTGTCTGCAGAGTGGAAGGAAAGGAGGACCTTTTTCTGCCTCCCCACTTCCAGCCACTCTCTGAAGATTGCAGAAGGGACCTTATTAAGAATATTAGGGGGGCGGGCAGGGGAAGCATGGCTTCATTTTTTGAAGTCTTCAAATGAGGACTAGACCATGTGAAAAATGAACATTAAGGTTTTAGCTTCAGTTCAATCATTTTCAGCTTCGTATTCTTGTTATAAAAAATGTGTGCCTTAACATTCAGTTGCTGCTCCCATAACCTAGGTTTAAGGTGCCATTTAGCTCTTATCTTTCATATCTCAGTTTCTAACACTGGTTGGAAGGATCCACATGCACCACCAACATGCACCACTGTTGGAATACTGCCAGCAGAATATATATGTCAGCAAATCTTTCTTCCAGTGTACTGGGGGACCTGCAATGTGAAATCTGTCCTGCCAGCGGAACTTCCTCTCTGCTAGTGGACAAGCACTTATCGACTGCTTCCTAAGGCTCTTTAGCTGCCTTCACTGGAAAACTAGGATTCCAGTCTAAGGCCACTACTGCTGCCTCCTTCCCCTTCTCTCTCCCCCTCCCTCCCCTCCCCATTCCCACAGACTTGGAAAGAGCAAGCAGAGACAAAGGAGAAGCCCACTCCTGCTCGCCTGCAGAACGGTGTAACCCACGGGTGTCAAACACAAGGCCCGGGGGCCAAATCCGGCCCGCCAGACCTCATCATGTGGCCCGCCGAGCGCCCCAGCCAGTGGGACCCAGCAGTGGGACCTTGCTGCTGAAGCGCCGCGCCAACAAAGCGCCGACAAACAGCTGGGGCCGGGGAAATGCTTTTTGCCCCTGGGTCCCTTCGCGCTCTTTTCTGGCGCTGAATCAAGGCGGTGACCCCCCCCTCGCTTGCTTTCTTCCTCTCTCTCGTTCTTTTTCTTTCTTTCCCTCTCCTTCCTTCCTTCTTTATCTCTGCCTTCTCTCCCTCTTTCTTTTTCTTTCCTTCTTTATTCCTTCTTTCCTACTCTTCTTTCTCTCACCTCTTTCCTTCCTCTCTCCCTCCTGCTCCCTCTTTTCTTCCTTCCTTCCTTCCTTCCTTCCTTCCTTCCTTCCTTCCTTCCAAACTTTCTTCCTCTCCCTCATTCTTATTCTTTCTTTCCCTCTACTTCCTTCCTTCTTTCTCCCTTTCCGTCTTCTCTCCCTCTTTCTTTTTCTTTCCTCTTCTCTTCCTTATTTCCTACTCTTCTTTCTCTCCCCTCTTTCCTTCCTTCCTTCCTCTCTCCCTCCCACTCCCTCTTTCCTTCCTTCCTTCCTTCCTTCCTTCCTTCCTTCCTTCCTTCCTTCCTTCCTCCCCTCCCCTCCCCTCCCCTCCCCTCCTCTCCCCTCCCTCTCCTCAGAAACATAGGATGCTGCTTTATACTTCTGGCCCTTAAACCCTGGAACCAGGAGAGCAGCTTCAGTGAGTCAACCTCAGCCAGTCCCTTTGGTGAAGGGTGGTGGCTCACTGGCAGAACATCTGTCCTGCATGCAGAAGGACCCCAGCATCTCCAGGTACTAGTAGCTCTGCAAAGGTCCTGCATGAAACCCTAGCGAGCCTCCACCACCCAGTGCAGTTACCAAAAATCATTTTTCAATAAATTGTACAATAATTGTACATTTGAATATCTACTTGCCATTATTCTGGCTATGTTTCTGCTTTCAGAGCTAGTTATTACTTACATTATTACAAAAAACAGTAATAATTGAATGCAGTGACAATAATTTATGATAATAAAGAGTGGACACATAGTCCTACAGATACAACCGGCCCTTTGAGGGTGACCAAACTGCTGATGCGGCCCCCGATGAATTTGAGTTTGACACCCCTGGTGTAACCTGTTGACTGAGAGCAACAACTGCAGCCCTGAACAAGGGTCTCCTTTTCTTTGCCACCGCCACAGCTTCCTGCTTTTCACAATGCCTCTTTTAGCCATGGTTGCTTGCTTGTTCTTCCCACCCTTCATTTAGCATATCACAAGATTTGATGGGGGGGGGAGTTTGATGCTACTGCATACTGTTGAGTATACTGCCAGGGAAAAGTCACTGAGAAAGAGTATACCCAAGTAAGCAACAAACGCAGGGAGAAAGTCAGCTCAGAATGAACTCAGGATTGCAAGAGAGCATAATAGTCATCGTCGTCGTCATAGTAATAATAATAATAATAATAATAATAATAATAATAAGTTTCCTCTGCTATAATCAAAGCAAGAGGAAGAACAAGCAAGTCCCTTGCACGGAGAAGATGAAGAAATGCTACTGGGTATCAGAAAGAAGAGGGACGCGGGTGGCGCTGTGGTCTAAACCACTGAGCCTAGTGCTTGCCAATCGGAAGTTCGGCGGTTCGAATCCTCACGACAGGGTGAGCTCCCGTTGCTTGGTCCCAGCTCCTGCCAACCTAGCAGTTTGAAAGCACATCAAAGTGCAAGTAGATAAATAGGTACTGCTCCGGCAGAAAGGTAAACAGCGTTTCCATACGCTGCTCTGGTTTCGCCAGAAGCGGCTTAGTCATGCTGGCCACATGACCCGGAAAAACTGTCTCCGTACAAACGTTGGCTCCCTCAGCCAGTAAAGCGAGATGAGCGCCGCAACCCCAGAGTCGTTTGCGACTGGACTTAACTGTCAGGAGTCCTTTACCTTTACCTTATCAGAAAGAAGACGGAACTGCTCAACATCTACTTTGCTTCTGTCTTCTCCCAAAATGAAAGCAGTGCCTAACCTGGCGATATCAGAATAAATGAGCTGCAGCTCAATATAGGAAAAGAGGTGGTAAGGGAACACCTAACTATTTTAAATGAATTCACATCTCCAGAGCCTGATGCTTTAGTGGAGATTCCCGCATTGCTGGGGGTTGGGCTAGGTGATCACTTCCAAGTCTACAATTCTATGATTTTAATGTATTAAACGTATTCATAAATTAAGAAGGGATCAAGCATTCCCATGTCCTTGATAAGTAAGGCTTGTTACGTTTTTATACAGATAACATTAATATAGATAGATGGATAGATAGATAGATAGATAGATAACATCAATTAATGTTATTTGAAGGTTTCCCATTTCCTGTAACCAGTTTATCTTCCCGTCAATTATAAACAGAATGGTAGTTTCTTGTCAACATTTGATACTTGGATGTTTAACTAGCACACCTCAGAAGATAAAATACCATTAGATTATAAAGCATGAAACTCCCCTCAGAATGTCTAATCAGCGACATCCTCATTAAAGTTCAAACAATATATCTTTAGAATGAATAAGAAACAAAAGGTTAAGAATGAGGTACCTATGAGAAGGATCTGCTATTGACATAATTGACCTGTGAAAATGTTCTCTTCAAGTTGATATACAACAATTCAGTCCTCTTGCTTTCATATAATTGCTACCTTAAAAGTCCTTCACATCCAAGTGCTAATATAATTGCAATTCATATTTCAGATAATCCGCCAAAAAGGAAAACTAATTTCAAAATATTTGATCATAAAAGTTGTCCCCAGCTTTTACACACATAATTTAGTCAAATAATATCAGATAATCTTTAGCAGGAAATTGCTAGGAAATCCATCTAAGCAGCATCCATTTGCACTTATATAAATGTACTGAAAGTGTAGGAAGAATTTGACAGCTTGCCATATGTGATTTCATTCCGTAGCCTACCTACTTTACCATCAAAAGTTATATCCTTTGAAGCATTGCCAGAATTACTTTAGCCCAGTAGATATGCTAGATGTGCCCTTTAAAAGCCATATCATTTCCTTTCTACTCTGACTAGTTCAGTGTAGCATCTGCTCAACTAAATTCCTTTGAAGGTTAAAACCAAAAAATAAAATAAAAACCTTCCTGAACTTGTTGTACAGCTTACTAAAGTGGCCAGCACTGGACGAAGGAAGCCCAGGACCAAATTTGGGTTAACTCAGTCTGCAAGAAGAGGAAAAGGCAATTTTCAGTCATCCTGAAACATTATATGTGCACCAACAGAAAATTAGCGATTGGACGACACTAAGGCAGGCAGCATTTTATTTGAAAGAGAAGCCATAAAAATGATGATGATAAGGCTTATTTTTATATGATTATTCTGTTATGCTCTTTGTATGTAAATGCTTATGAGCTGTGGCACAGGTGTTGATGTTAATATAAAGGACAGCAGCACAATTTGAAAAATTGGGTTTGAGAATTGACAACAATAATGTTGATGCACAAGATCATAGCAATTATACGTGTGTGTTTTGGAAGGCTATCTAGATGCTTACAAAGAGAAATGGCAACTATTCATAGCTTTTTGGGAACTGGAAAAAAATCAATGGATGCAGTAATGTGTACTAAGAGACTGTCAATATTATAAGAATAAAAATGTATTTATGAATGTAGGATTATATGCTACATATATTCACAGGAAATACTTGTTCAAATTTACATTTTACACAAATAGCGCATGAATTTCCAGCAATATTTGTATCATTTTTTTCAAGTTCTCTTATTGCGCGATTGTAATATAATGTTTATAATAAAATATTTTTAAAGAAAGCACAAACATATATTGCTCAAAAATCTGCATTTATTTTTAATTACTTTTTAAAACTACTTGAGTACCTGTCTGTGCATCCTAGATAATAACAGGCTATCACCTCTTTCTAAAGTGCTGTTATGACATTTTAGAAGCCTCTTCAGCTCAACCCTTTAAATTCTCTGCATGCTACCAAAGGTTGCAGGCCTGTGTTTTTATTAAACAGCTAAAGAATCTCAGTAATTACGTGATTTACTTTTCTGCTGAAGTGAAAAGGTTTTCAAATATTAAAATGGCACTGTCCTTTCCTTAGTCTGCTGTAACCTACTAATGTCAATTTTAATTAGCGGGTTGTAAAAAGTATGTTTTTATTTCACTTAATTTCTTCTGAATTCCATCCATTCTTTTAAATGAACTTGCATATCACCTTCTGGGAAGCTGAAGACTTTCCAGTCTGAAGGGGTTCTTCAAACAGTAATACTAAGCATGTGCATTGTGTCATAACATCTTTAGACAGGCACATTCCAGATGGGTTGTCATGTTAGTCTGTTGCATTAAAATATGGACTCTGGTGGCTCCTGAAAACTCACATTTATTGTGACACAAAATTTTAATGTGAAGACTCACAAACTCGAGTCCAATTGGTCAGGGTCTCCAAGATTTGTAGGAATATATATCACAGGGGTACAGTTGAAATATGTATGTCTGTATGTGGAGGTGGAACTTCAGTTTTTATAAGATGCGACCAATAAAATCCAAGAGATAGCAGTAGGTATGTTTAAAAAATATTGTAATAAAATTAATTCATAATACAGTGGTACCACGGTTTGCAAACGCAATCCTTTCCGCGGAGGCGTTCGCTCACCGAGGCATTCACTCGCCGAAGGCACGCTTCTGCGCATGTGCGAAGTTCCAGTAGAGCGCTTCTGCATGCGCGCGTTCTGCGCAGATCGCTTCTGCACGCGCGCGTTCTGCGCAGATCATGTCTGCGCATCCGACGCCGCAGAACCCGGATGTAAACACTTCCGGGTCTGTGGTGTTCATAAATGGAGGTTTTCGTAAACGGAGGTAGTCGTAAACTGAGGTTCCACTGTAGTCACTTTCCATCATCACCACCCTTGATTCTGTAAGCTTTCCCCATTTGTAGCTAATTGGAAAGATTGCTCTCCCATTCCACATGCTTGGCATACCAATACTAGTGTGGCTGCTTATGGGGGAAGCAGTTCATAAAAACACTCCTAACAATTTATCTTGCACCATGAGTTTATTGCAGAAACCAATGTTTTGCAGTGTGACTCCAAATATGACAGCATAGTTGTTTGGACAGTAACAGCTCTTTCTTATATCTGGCACACACCAGTTCATAGCATTGCTTCTTTTTTTCTTTCCATAAGATTATTTTTGCATGGTGAGGTACATTTCGGTGAGAGGAGCCTCTTGTGAACAGCTCCCACAAGTTTTCTGTTCTCTACTAGGCAGTCTCATCTGGTGAACTGAGCAAGTGGGAAAGCCAACTCTCGAGGAATCCAATAGCATTACATGGCCAGCAATGATTTCTTCGTAAGTAGAAGTGATTTTATCATTGAGGCTGAGGCATAAGCCGTATGATAGAAAACCTTGCTGAAATGCCTTCAGACTACCTGGGAAGACCATGTAAGTCATTTTGAGCTCAATGGAAGAAAGATAAGATGTAAATATAATAAATGATAAAATAAATAATGCAGCAAACAACTTCACAATTAGAAAGCTGGAGGAAGATAATGTGAATCTCCTATAAGAAGGACAACACTATAATTATAATGCAGGGGTTCCCAAACAGTGGTCCATAGACCAACAGGTCCACTGTGAAGAACACTTACAATCTGAATTCCATAGAGTTCAAATTGCGATACAATAAAATAAAATGGAAGAAATAAAAGAAGCAATAAAAATACGTTAAAAAACCATATAGTACCCAGCATAGGGCATTACAATTGCTACAGAAAGCAGGAGGAAAAAATCATTAAGTGGTCTGCTAAGACCCTCCCCCTCAACAATTTTCAAGTGGTCTGTGGGGGTGGGGGTGGGGGAATGGGAGCCACTGTTCCAACCTCTTGCTAAGACTGCTCAACAGAAACATATCTATTATCTTTATTTGGGATCCATTAACACCAAGTTCAATACATTTCTTCTTTGGGGCTATGAAGCTTTGTCCCCTGCCCTGCCCCAAAAAGAAATAAGTAGAATGTAATTAAAGAGTATTATGTCAGCCACTACATTAACTTTCCTACTGAATGACATCTGTTTTTCAGGAGTTGAGAGGAAAACTTTGTAGAGAGAGTCATATGGAGGGGTGAATTCATTATTCTGGGTGTTCTATTCTCCATCAGCCCCAGGCTTCTAACTAAAAGCTTCAACAAATTCCCTTTCATCTTCATAGTTAGTCCCAACCCTTAGGATTGCTGCCTTCCTAGTGCTGATAGTGGGGTTGAAAGGAGACAATGAAAGTTAAGCTCCTGAACTAGTAGGACCACTAGGTTTTGCCTCCGACTGTCAGGGACGTGGCTGAATTGAACGCCTGGGAAAAGTCTGACTCTGGAGATGAAGGATTGCTAGTACAAAGAGAGTCAGAGTCTGACTCTGGAAGTGAGAGACTGCAGCCACAGAAAGGGCAGGAGTGGGTTAGTCTGCCCCTCCTTTAACAAGAGTTCTCAGACTTGGAGAGATCAAAGACAGAGGGAGGGGAGGAGATAGAAGACATTGAGGGGGTTGCTATGCAACCGGAAGGAAACAGCGTTCAGAGGAAGTGTCCTTTGAAAGTGGGGGAGGGGAGTTCACCCACCTTCTCCCACAACCAGAAGAGCTGAAAGGGTTAAGATGCTACGGAAGTGCAAGAGAGGAAGGACTGGAATTTGGCGCCCTACGTGTTGCGATAGGGGTGGAGACTCAGAGTGACCAACTTGTAGCAAAGCGTGGCAGGCTCTAGATGTCATTTGTAAATAAATGAACCACAAAACTGCCAGAAGTCGTTAATTCTTATCAGGGCTTGCTTGCCTGCCTGCCTAAGATCATTACACCGACTGCATGATATCAAAGAGCAAAAAGGCGGGTGTGAGCATGCTCAGTTATGGGATAGGTAGCTTGAGAAGTCTTCTATATTTCTACTGCCTTACATGTAGTATGGGATTCTGGTTTGTTTCTACAGAATGCTTCTTTTTGTAGACATTTATATTTATATTTTATTTATATTTATATGACTGTATATTTTTCAGCTCCCACTGCAGACCTGTTCTGTTCTGTGCTAGATGGAGCCTTCATTGGATTGCAGATGCATGATCTTACTTAGACGATAATTGCATTAATTTGTTTGATCTGTAGCTTGGACATGACAGAGGCGAGGCATATTCCAGTCTAAGTGAATTAGAATTCATTGCAGAGTGATTAATGGTATATTCTTTTGTATTGAGTCACTTTTTTAAAAAAATCTGAACCCCTTCTTCTTCCTGATCCCCAAAATATGGAGGTTGGTTAATGAAAGTCACTCTGCTCATATTCTGATGAGGTCATATTTCTATAATTGAGTCCTGACATTCAAAATGGGTTCAAAGGTTAAGGTCCTGAAAAGCTCAGACTCAAATGAATCACATTTCTTGGGTTAGTTAAAAAAGTTATTTTGAAGGGATGAATTTACCCATTAGGTTAAGAGGGGATGAGATACAGTTTCTGGGGTCACAGTATCGTGGTGAGGATTACTGCATATACTTAAAGTCTCTCCTTTTCAATAGTACTGAACAAAGCCCCACTGTGGAAGAATGCAGTAATTTTCAAACAAGGAGACTGAATCTGAGGCTACTAGCATAAAAAGCAACAAATAAGAGGGCTATACCCTCTTATATTTGGTTTATTAAGAACAGTGGTTCCCAAAGGGTGTGTCACACCACACTGGTGTGGCATGAGAAGATGGGCAAGAGTGGCGGGAAAATTCAAGGACAATCAAAGAAATGTTAAAACATTCCATTGTGGTATGGTATTTTGTAGTATCAAACTAATTTTTCATAAAATAGTTGGGTTCTGTGTTATAAATCATGCACTGCCAGGAGTTGTTTCTTTGTTTTCCTGTGTATTTCTTATAAAAAAATAAAATAAAAATCAGTGTGGCACGAGCAAATTTTTATTCAGAAAGTGGGTTCAGAGAAAAGTTTGAGAACTGCTGTATTAGAGCAATGCTCTTGCTGCCAGATGAGCTTATTCACCACTCAAAAACATTCTGCTGGATGGCTAGTGGCAGAGAAGTACCATAAGCCACACTTTCAGCTACATAAGAAGCACAATTATTTGTTTGTTTATATCTCACCTGTCCTCCCAAAGGACAGTACTGTGTTGTCTCCTGTGGTCAGTCAGGTTCAGAGTTCTGGGCTGCAACCTTTACACAGAAGTAAATCTCACAGCTTCTAATGCAGCTTAAAGGTAAAGGGTAAAGGGACCCCTGACCATTAGGTCCAGTCGTGACCGACTCTGGGGTTGCGCGCTCATCTCGCATTATTGGCCGAGGGAGCCGGCGTATAGCTTCCAGGTCATGTGGCCAGCATGACAAAGCCGCTTCTGGCAAACCAGAGCAGCACATGGAAACGCCGTTTACCTTCCCGCTGTAGCGGTTCCTATTTACCTACTTGCATTTTGATGTGCTTTCGAACTGCTAGGTGGGCAGGAGCTGGGACCAAGCAACGGGAGCTCACCCCGTCACAGGGATTCGAACCGCCGACCTTCTGATCAGCAAGCCCTAGGCTCAGTGGTTTAACCACAGCGCCACCTGGGTCCCTCTAATGCAGCTTACTTCCATATAAATGTCCTGAGACCCATGACTGACACTAGAACACATTTCCTTAAAATAAACACAGGGACATACAGACACACATATTTTCCTGAAGAAAATAATCTGTTAGTAACATTTCCGTTCTCTTCCTATTATGGGAAACTGTAAGCAGTAGGGAGGGGGGAATGTCCTTGCAACACCCTTCTTTCTAACATTTCATAGCTGGAATTATTACAGAACAGGAAAATAGTTTCCAGCCATCAAATGGTAACACTATAAGGCTGTGTTTTATTACTCTAAGAATTTGCACAATTCATTACAACTAGTGACTCCCCTCTGCATAAAGCATTTCAGTGTTTCAGCCTCAATGGCTGGTAAAATATGTTCCAAAGAACAAATAAGGAAGACATGAGTCTCATGTAAAACAATATTCTGGATTCCCTTAGCACCCTCAGTCATACCTATTTCTGCCTATTCTGCAGAACATTTAAAGCAATATTCCAGGCACCATATAGACACACAGAGGGAAAATAAGCAAGGCAAGGCGATCAGTCGCAAGAAGCTAATTTCGAGTTTACCAATATAAAATAAAATAAAAGTAAAACAAGCAACGTGCATTGTGTTTGCACTGGCTACAAAGTGACAGCCAGTGGATTATTCCACAGATTCCGAATGCTGGGAATTCAGATGGCATTTACTAGCATAACCTTTCAACTCTGAGCACATCAATAGAAGTAGGCAGTGGTTTGAAATATGATTCCTTGCAGATAGCATATCCTCATTCATCTGACTGTGGTGCTCTGTGCTCCACTGCACAAACAGCGGCTCACCCACTTCTGAGAGGACACTAATAAAAAAGGCATCAATTTTCAGCTCTAGTACTACTGTGATCTCTTTATATGTTCGACATCCAACATTAAATTAAAATGCTGTTATAAATCCTACTTTCTGAATCCGGAATGAGTGTTGGGTTTTTGTCGCTTGAGACCGCAGCAAATCTTGTCAAAAGCAGGGAAGCACGTCTTGTTCACTCAGAATTAATGTTGTAGATGAAAGAAGGAGGGAAAAGAGGGTGACTATGGTGAATTGTAGGTGTCTAAGACAGTGGGTAATGAGCTTTGGGAGGTATCAAAAAAGAGAATACAATTTGCAGCATCTCCGCAAATGTGACAAGCAGCAAAACAGCACACAGTGATTAACTCTTAAAAGGTAATCTCCACCCAAACTGGGTGCTGCATTTGAGTGATTTATATAGCTGTGCCAAGGTGCGATGGAGAATGGGTGACCGGCAGCGTTGCTTCAGAAGCAAAACGTTTCGGATCACATGACGGACAAAGTGAAGGTTGTTTACAGGTTGCCTATGCAAAATTATGCAGATGTTGATGCTTATGCCTTGTGTCACTTGTACGTCAGTTGCCTTAAAAAGTTACTGTGGGAGAAAAGGCACATTTTAATTGGGGGAAGGTGAGAGGGGGTGGCTGATTAAGCGATCAAGCCGAGTGCTGCAGAGACAACAGAATCCTACCTGAGGTACTGTCAGGAATTCTGGGCATAAGAACGAACTAAGGCAGATGGCATATTTCTATTATTCAGAAGACTGTAATATGCTTTGGAGCTTTTCAGCTGTGTCTGATAACCTCTAATGGCAGGTATCTTTTTCTCCTTTAAGATCTGTGCTGAACTATACCGAAGAGACAATAATGGTTTCAGCAAAGATACTGTGTCTGCAGATATATTCTCTTGTTCCATTCATTCATAATTATGAAGAAAAGAAACAAGCCTGCCTTTCTGGGGGAGGGGGAGATAGCGGAGGAGGGTGCCTTGAAGAGTGGTTCGATATCTGGATCGAACAGAGGAACTTTTCCCCCCTTAGGATCCTGCCTGGAGAAACCTTGACATGCACAAAGTCAGAACCTAGACAAAGTTGCCCTGGTGAGAACGATAAGGTCACCCGTGGGATTGCTGAGATTATCTCTGTCAAGCACTTGGACAGCATGCAGTCAAATGATGCATCATGCAGTCATTTTCAGGGGGGGAAATCAATTTCTTCACCAGGTCGCTATTTGCTTTTCAAAGTGCCCTTGTAGGCCTTCCACCACCAAGCATTTATCAATTTAAATGTTGTAAATTGATAATGTGCCACTGTAACTTGTACTGTTTCTGAATTATTTTGATACTTCTGTTTTCTCTGTGGTCCCCCAATCCTTCAGTGCATTTATATTTTAAAAGGGTTTCCCCCTTTCTAATAAATACTTTAATTCTGTGTTTGTTTGCTGCTGTTATTTTTTTAAAAAAATCTTCCTTGGAGCCATATGACTACAGAGAATCATATTTTATGTTTAATTATATAATGTTTATTTAATGTTTATTCTTAAATGAGGTCAAATGTCTATGAAAAGCTATCAATACTGGTGGATTAATTTAATGAATACTCATTACTCAGGCGTGTGGCGTTCAAATTTATTGTGTTGCAAAAAAAGAAAGAAAAAGGCTGTAGTAAGGTTTGTTTGTTTTAGTGCTCTCATTATGAGGCTTTAAAAATATACTAGATAGCTCTCCCCATCAAAAAGCTGTATTTTTTAAAATAGGAAATTGGGTTGGCGCACACAAAAAGAATGCAAATGCCAACATTTCCGTGAAAATATATTTTAACCAAATGTAGCATAAACTAATGCAATAAGCAGGTACTAGCCTCAACTTCATTTGCATAAAAAAACAGGTGGGGCATAGTTGTCAAAGCTTCGGAAAAGCAATGGAATTACATAGCAGTTGCAAAGCATCCTTAACCTCCAATGATTTATTGGCCCTTGGCCAAGTTATCAGGGGAATCTAATTCTTCTTTATTATTCAAATAAAGCACATTTGGCACCCTGGTTCCCTTTCAGAATAGCTTCACAAATAGACTGAGCACTGTCATTTATTTGACCTTGTTCTTGTGTGCTGTTGCTCTAATTTTATTTGCCATTCCTTAGGACAAATACTTAGAAATCCAACGTTCAAAGCTTGGTTACATTATGGTACAAGCAAAGTACATAAATATACCGGTTCACTTTCACTTATTTTGCTCTTAAAAGGACACAGCCTAAACAACAACTTATCCTTTATTCCCCTTCACCTCTATTAGCTCTTATTATGTCTGCAGCTGTACTGTTCCCTTTTTAGCAAGATTTTTTTTAAAAGGACAATTTGCAACCCTTTATGTGTCCTGGGTAACTGGATACAAGGGCAGCATTGCATTTTAAGGTGAGAATTTCGGCTTGCAAAATAGAGAGGAGTGTTCAGGTGATCAATTAAGAACTCACTTAAGAACATAGCATCGTAAGAGCAGCCCTGTTGGATCAAGCCCAAGGCCCATTTTGTCCAGGATCTTGTTCTCACGATAGCCAACAAGATGTTCATGGGAAGCTTCAAAGCAGGGCCTGACCTTTAAAGCCCTAAATGGCCCTGGCCCTGTATACCTGAAGGGGCATCTCCACCCCCATTGAGGTCCAGCGCCAAGGGCCTTCTGGCAGTTCCCTCAATGCGAGAAGCGAAGTTACAGGGAACCAAGCAGAGGGCCTTCTTGGTAGTGGCGCCTGCCCTGTGGAATGCCCTTCCATTAGATGTCAAGGAAATAAACAACTATCTGACTTTTAGAAGACATCTGAAGGCAACCCTGTTTAGAGAAGTTTTTAATGTTTGATATTTTATCACTTTTTTATTCTGTTGGGAGTCACCCAGAGTGGCTGGGGGAACCCAGCCAGATGGGTGGGGTATTAATAATAATAATAAATTTATTATTATTATTATTATTACATTATTATTTCTGATTCTCAGCAACTGGTATTCAAAGGCATACTGCTAGGTAAAGCATGGATATTGAGGTCAATAGTCATTGATGGCATTATTCTCTGTGAATTTGTCTAATTTGAAAAGCCAAAGGCTCTCATTTATTTATTTAATAACATTTATATACTGCTTGATTGTAAAACAACAACAACTTAAAAGTGGTTTACAAAAAAGAATAAAACCATGGAATTGTCAGTAAAAAACAGTAAAAAAAATCTATTTCATACAGAATTGGGACCCTGAGGATCATCAAAAATCATAATAATCAATAAACTAAAATCCAGAGCTAGAGGAGGAGGCTAGTTTCATACCAATGGGTCTCTCTATACACAAGGCTGGGAATAAGTCACCTCAAGATGTTTCCACGTATTCAGGGAGTGTGACAGACAAGTTAAGATAAGATATCTTTATTGTCATTGTCCCCTTGCGGGAACAACGAAGTTGAAGTGAATCAAAAGTGAGACAGCAACCGTAAGCAAAACCATAGGTTCACCACTCTATAACCCAGGATAAGTGAGTCTGTTAACCAATATAGGCAACAAAAGTCACACAAGTTATATCCATTGCTCTGTGGGTTTCCTTTGGCCTATATTAGGGTTGCCATCAGGGCCGGCTCTAGGTAGAGTCCCGGTGGCGCAGGGCGCCAGGGCGCTGGGCCGGTAGGCAGGGCGGAAGCCATGCTGCGCATTGCGAGGGCGGGGGCGACGGAGCGATCTCTGCCCCTCAGTGCCCCTCAGTGCCAGGGCACGCGACCTGCTCGAGACTGCCCCGGGTTGCCATATTTCAGGAGGTAAAAATCCTGACACAAAAAATGTTGAGCTTTTTTAGGGACACCGTGGAGCCCATGCCAGAGTTCTTTTTAAATCCCAAATCCAGGACATTTGCTTTAAAATGTAAAATTCCTCCCAGATGGGCATGTAGGACCCCTCAAAAAGAGGACATGTCCAGGAATTCCCGGACATATGGCAACCCTAGTAGACCTGTCTGAATTAGTGCCTGGAGGCTATATAGGATTGGATGAGGGCAAACAACCTGTGCAGAAGAGCAGAAAGGTTTTTCCCCTATCTTAGGGTTGCCATATTTCAAAAAGTAGAAACCAGGATACCCTACAAGCGATACCTTTCGTAAAATCCCCCCTGGATGTCGATTCCGCCTTTGAAACCCTGGTAATGTCCGGGAAAATCTTGGTATATGGCAGCCCTACCCTATCATAGAACTGTAGAATTGGAAGGAACTACCAAGGTCCAAGAAAATGGTGTTAGCATCTTGGCCCAAGTTAACAGATCAAATCACTTTACAAGTGGAATGGTGTTCTGTAGAATAAATGGCATTGCAGTTCAATGGCCTGGATAATTACTCTTTTGAATATATATCACATTTAATTTCATAGGACCTTGTTTTTGGGTACCAACCATACACCAAGTATGTAAGACAGGAGTGCATATGAGAGAGAGAGAGAGAGAGAGAGAGAGAGAGAGAGAGAGAGAGAGAGAGAGAGAGAGAGAGAGAGAGAGAGAGATGCTCTTGATCAGCACTCCAAGCAGTTGAGCTTTCCCATGGAGGCTTGCCAAAACAAAAGGCTGCCAGCATTTCAAAAACGCAACACAACAGGGAGATCAAGGCTGTTTGGGATGTGATCAGGAGGGAGAGATGCAAAGTTAGATACAGAACAGAAGAATACAGCAGCAAGGTCTCTAGTCTTGCACTAGCAGCAGGCTAGCTGACCGCCATGCAGTATATAGAAGACCTTTCAGTTGGTGTGGCGGGGGGGGGGGGAGGAATAAGGCTTCTGTCCATGACTGCAACCTTTTTAAGATTCTCTAGGAAAATGTGGGGGAAAGACTGTAGCTTAAATGAAGCACAGCCTTTTTGTGCTAAAGGTCCAAGATCCAGATAAGAGTTGAAAAAGACTGGCTGAAACCTTCGGAAACCAGCTCAACCAACTGGCTGACTCAGAAAAAGACAGCTTCCTATGCTCCTGTCTTTGACTTGAGTGCAGCAGTTTTGCTGCAGGGTGTTTCTAAAAGATATATCCCACAGCAGTTAATGCTTCCTGTGTATCCACAACTTGTTCCAAAGAAGTTGCAGAAGTTTCATCAAAGACTTTGATTCCTTTGCCATGTTTTCTCTGGCAGCATGCTTTACTTGGTTCCTGATCCTCACAACGGTATGGTTTAATTTATTTACTTCAGTTATTTATTAGTTACTTTTCAGGGCCAAGCCCCCACAAAGTGAGAGACAGGGACAGCTCAAGACATTTGGTACCTGAGGACAAGACAGTGATTATAGTTTAATTTTATTTGTGGTGAAACAGTATCTTTCACCTGTGCGCAGCAAGCTAGCTTAGAGATTGCAGGGCACGCTATGTAGTACACAAAGCTCTGTTCTCTAAAACTTCACCATCACTGCCTGCCCTACAACATCTGCCACCTAAGTCAGCTCTCTCACTCTGTCTAATGATAGGGCCAGCTCTGTACAGAAAGAAGTAAACACATACACAGTATGAAACACTGAGTGGATATAGACAAACAGATACATGAAAGATACCAAATTAGAGCACCAAAATTTTCCCAAGGACAGACATGAGCAAAAAAGATAATTTTTAAGGTCTTCTTGAATGAGGTCTTCTTGAACTGAAGGAGTCAAACAACAGTTAACCAAAGGAGAATATTAATTGGAAGCTAGTTCATTTAAATCAGTCTCTCTCTTTTGGGGTGGGGCGGGGCTATTTTCTGATCTGACTTAGGTGGCAGATGTTGTAGGGGAGGCAGTGATGGTGAAGAGTTAGAGAATATGTTTGAGCAGACAATGTCCCAATCATGTACTGGTACCTATTTGCAACACGTTTACATTATGATGTGAGGAAAACCGATCAACATTCACCAATTTCAACACAATCAATTCTGTGATCAACATTCCTACACTTACTCATACATCCCCAAAATAAATATTTTGGTAATATTTCTTTCAAATTGCTCATGCACATCACATCCATTTTTTAAAGCCTGTGCTTCCAGTCACATGACAGAAACGTTAACCCTCTCCTTTTCTGCCACAGCAAGTAAATGGCTGCAGGTCTGAAAGCAGACATACTATCTAATCACTCGCTGAGCAACAAAACCAAATCTACGGAGATGATAATCAAATATACGTTAGGCGCTAAAAAAATAAAAATAAATCTTATGCATCATTCTCAAATCCAACAATACTGAATGTGTAAACTCTCAGAGTGTCACAAGGTTTATTCAACACAAACACAACCTCTGCCAGCTCATGGCACGAACCCAACAATGTTTATCTGATAGCAATGGGGAGAACATAAAGAATTGGAGGCAAGACATCTCATGTGTATATATATCCTATTAATGCTTGATCTTGGCACCTTTATCACAAACTAGGATTCAATAACATAACAACCTACTACAATGACTTCCACGCTTTGAACAATTTTGCGATCACCACAGTGAAACATTAGCATTTCCTTTCTAGAGGGAGAATTGTTTGCATAGCTATTTCTGCTGCTGCTCTTTGTGGTAAATAAAGCTTTTGAATGCTTAATTTAGTGTGGATGATTGCAGTTTCTATTTTGCCACCCTTAGTGAAGAATCTGTAACATTTCATAGCTTTTCCAAGACTGCTGAAAAGACTACTTGGAATGGTAATCTTTGGCCTCAAGAGGAAAAGGGAGCATCTCCCTTTGGTTTACAGAACTAGAACGTAAGTATCTATAACATTTATTTATTTGAAATATTTTCACCCACTTTTCTTTTCCAAACTCTTTTTTTTTAAAAAAAGAAGAAGTATCTCGACGGATTTTTATCTGCAGGATAATATTCTAATATAAAATACTGCACATGAACCAACACAATGCTGAGGGAACACAATCTCCTTCAACATAACCTCAGATGAAATGTACAAGGGGGTTGTGTCAACAAGAACTGCTGTCCCCTAACAATGCCATTTCTGGTATTGACTGCCCCTTTCTAAATGACTGGCACATTGCTAGTATATTACAGTACGATAAATGTGCATCTGTTGCTCATTTATAGAGATGTTAGCAGGACTTATATTTGTGGGCTCTGAAGTAAGTCTCTCAGATATTTGTATTGCTTACTCAAATAAGTGGTGAGAATTATGATTCCTGCATTCTTTTCTGGCTCAGTTTTTAATCCAAGCTAGAAAATAATCCCTCTCTACCCAACCCACGCGGGTGGCACTGTGGGTTAAACCACAGAGCCTAGGGCTTGCCGATCAGAAGGTCGGCGGTTCGAATCCCTGCGACAGGGTGAGCTCCCGTTGCTCGGTCCCAGCTCCTGCCAACCTAGCAGTTCGAAAGCATGTCAAAGTGCAAGTAGATAAATAGGTACTGCTACAGTGGGAAGGTAAACAGTGTTTCTGTGTGCTGGTTCACCAGAAGCGGCTTAGTCATGCTGGCCACATGACCTGGAAGCTGTACGCCGGCTCCCTCAGCCAGTAAAGCAAGATAAGTGCCGCAACCCCAGAGTCGGTCACGACTGGACCTAATGGTCAGGGGTCCCTTTACCCTTTACCTCTACCCAACCCACATTACCAAGCCCCCTCCTCTACTTTCTTCCCAAAGATCTTCTACAAAGATGGGAGAGACCTACTCTGTTCCTTCATTCTCCCAGCAAGCTGTGATAGTTTGCTGCCAGAGTTATACTGCTGCTTCACCCTGGTCAATGCAGTGGGAGTGAAGGAGGAGGTTTATGCTTGAGAACAAGACAAAGGAGCACATTTATATAGGACTGGAAATAAGTTAGCTATTTTTCTGGTTTGGGGCTTATTTCAGCGCCAATCCAAATGCAAGCTGGAGGAGCTCATCTGCCGCCACTCATTTGTTGCACCGGACTGGAGATCCTACCTCAAAAAAGTAGCCCACCCCAGGAACATTTACTTATTCACCAAGTACGTACCATAGTAAGCACACTATACTGCTGGGAGAATGCAATTATTTCCTGCAGTTAGCCGTATGAATGCCATCTGTTGCTTGGAATGCAGTTGTGCAAGTCTCATGGGCACCTGCTGGCTAGTATCTGTGACATACCTAATGATAGGCCCTCAATATTTTTTTTGTATCCCCCCCCCCTTTTTTTACTCTTAGTTAAATTATTCCCAGATACACTAGGGGCAGGGTACTTGAGGGACCAAAGGGTGCGGGGGAATTGCAATAAAAGGAGAAAATTAATTATACCCCTCATTCCCTAGCTGATTCCATGCTTTGACCCTAACACCAGCTTACTGACTGGTCTCGAGTGTGAATATAAACCCTTTCAGCAGCAAGTTTTCATATCTCAGCGGCCGATTTTAGCTGCAGGTGTGGCTAAGGACAAGAAGCTTTGAAATTCTGTGTTGAGAGCAATGAGCTTCAGTTACTCTGCTTTGGCAGTCTGTGTACAGCATGCTGGTGTGTACACATCCTCTATACTTTTTGAAGAATGGACGACCTGGGAACATGTTGACTATTCCCCACTGCAGAAGACACATCTCTTACATCTGAATTGAATATCATGTTATTGCCTTTGGATTAGGGATTGCAGGACTGTTTCACAAAAGCTAATATGCTTTTGTAACACTCTGAAATGGTCAACTATGGACGTGCCCTTAGAAAACATCGTATTGGTTTACAGCGCTTTATGAGTACACTGTGTTTTGCTTTTCACTTTCCCAACCAAAGTATTTGAGCTCAGCAAGCCGATTTCACTTGATCTAGCAGTAATAATGGGCACAATCTTTTTGTAATCGTATATTTTTGACTAATGCACTGATTAATAACAAAGAGGTGTTTCTTTTTGCATGCTTGGCAGTATGCAATGTTCAGACTTACTATTTATAATCAGAAAATCAGAAACCTATCCTTTAAGTCTAGACGCTGAACGAAGAAGTCTGTATGTAGCCTAATAATGTCTGATGACTGCTGCTGCTGCTGAGCATAGAAGAATGCTTTAACAAGGACTAGGACAGGGTTAAAGCCAACTTTTTCCTTGAACAGATGATATTTCAGATGGCCACACTATTCCAGATGCATCAATTTCCTTGAAAATCGAATCCATATATGTGCATATGCTGTGCTGGCAGGAGGACTGCCTGAAATGGCCCCAACCCAAGAGCTAATATTCTTTTGGCTGGAATAATGCAATTATTATTTTCCTAGCTATCAGTCTAAGCATACAGAGCCATCTGTTATGCAAAGCAAACATACACATCTCAATTACAGAAAATGCAGTTGCCTTGACAGAATTTGGATTACTCTACTAACCAGGGCTGTAAAATTTGTTTTAAGCTAGTGTATAATGGATGCCTTTCCGGAGTTCCCTAATTAGCATTTACCTGTTTAAACTAATTATTCATCCTTCTTCTTTGCTGGTTTATTAAACTTTGTTAGACACCATGCATAAAACATGTTAATATGAACACAAGACAATAATAAACATTACAATCCTGTGTGATTTTTAATTTAAAAAGTGCATTAACAACCACGTGGCTTTGTTATGAAATATGAAACTTCTGATGTTGGTTTCTAAACAGGCCAAAGAAGAGATTTTTAATTCATTACAAAACAGGACTTCAGGAAAATTCAATACCAATATTGAATTAACAAACCCTCATCCCCCGCCCCCCGTTTTCTTGTTTTGTTTTACAGAACTTCCATATAACTAGTATAAACACATAATTAATGTGTACTACATAAATACCACCATTTTCTTTTAGGAGTTAATGGCTGCAATTCCATTGTCTCAAACACTATTTGAATTTTTTTTCCCTGCCACACCAATTATTTGGCTATCCCTTTTCATTACTTCAGGTCACCACTTTCAGCTTAGTTTAGGTGCAACGAAATAACGACGTTATTAAAAAGTTCTAGTCCTGAGAAGGGTCTCCTAACAAGGACGGCAAGAAATGCAAGGTGGGTGCCCCATTCCAAACAATAAGACACAAGCATTAGTACAACTGTAGAGTTCCTCAAGGGTGGCTAAACAAGAGGCATAGCATCCTACTTTGCGACTCATTGTTCAAGAAGTCTCCCAGAGTCTCCCAGAATCATATCAGGACGATTCCGGTATACCATGTAGCAAATGCTACTGAGAGCTCAGCCATTCGAGATGAAACAAAAAGTAATATCCCCCTATAATCTTAGATTTCAAAATATGTCAGTAATGGAACAACAATAATTAAACTACAAGTGCTATATGAAAAAAATGTCCTCTGCAGATTGACGGAACATGTGCGGAAGCAGCAGAATGTGTCCTTGTTGAAACCCTCCCTGCGAGTCATTTTAATGGTCTCTTTCAGCATTTCTTGACTCCAAATGACTCCCTGTCATTGTGTCAGCTCCCTGGATAATGCAGGGTACTCCATAAACATCCAGTAATAGGACACAAGGGAAGTACTATTAGTGTGTCCCTTTCCTACCAGGTACTGAGGTTTAAAGTTCAAAACAATTGAGAAAAGAAACTTCATTTGTTCTCAATAAATTAATAATGATCCTTAGTGGGCAGAAAAAGTTTTCCCCAAGCTCGGGATTTTTTTTTTTTAAACAATCCATTTGAACATTCTATACCAACTCACATTTCTCAATGATTTTCTAGGGTGGATAAAACACAGTCATTAAAGTATAAATTCAATAACATGTGAAATGTTGCCAAATAGATTGCTGAGCACAGGAGTGGAACTTGTGCCATTAAATGGTCTACTTACTTGGGATAGGCCTAGGTAGATGGAGACGGTTTCCGAAATGTACAAAAATTTCCCCTCTTGATTTAGTGCAAATACAAATCCATCCAGTGACTGCAAAATAAGAAAAAAAAGTGAGAAGTTTGTTATATGGGGATATATTTCACTAACAGATAAAGCATAGACATCACACATTCACTCTATTCTCATTATGGAAATATTGAAATTAACATACATTGCCATTCTTAACACTTTATTTCTGTTCAGTGCAGAAATGAAAGGAGTTTCCTTGCAGAAAAATGGAGATGAGAAGAACACTGTGGATTGCAGAAATTTGCTAATTAACAGAGGATTACGGGCCTCCTCTTCATTCACAAATTCACCCACACACATTTTTGTGTGAGCATAAACAAAACCAATCAACAGATTACTGTCAAATATGTTCACACCTGGAGACCATAGAAATATTGTGAATTTAATCTCTTCAATGTCAGCTTGTACGTTTATAAATTATATTCTGGCAGGTGTAAGGCTTTAGATATATGGTTGCCAAAATATATTATTAAAGAACATGTTATATACACATTTTTGAAAGCCACCTGAAACATATAATCAATGAACAAACAAAAGGCCTTATTCCTAACTGAAATACCACATCACAGCACATTGAATCTATACATATTCATCAGGAATATACTTATTTTTATTATTTACTGCATTTGTCTTAAGGTGATAGTTTGTCATCCATGCAACTTAGGTGAACCCTCTCCTAAATACAGAATTGGGGGGAGGGGGGAATCCATTCCGGAACCCACAGCAAAGTTTGGGACCTATTGTGGACTTAATTAAATTATCAGGAACACTGATGGAGGTTTTTTAAAAGATGGTCATCCATCACGGACCCTGTAGTGTGATTCCTGCATTGCAGAGGGTTGGACTATATTACCCTTGGGATCCCTTCCAACTCTATTCCTTCCAGTTCTATGGTGCAGCCTCTGTCTTGCTGTCCAGGAGCACCCGAGCCTCCTTCAACACTGCAAGGTGCTTTCCACCAATCCTGCATTTTCCCCAAAATACAGTGGTAACTCAGATTACAGACGCTTCAGGTTACAGGTGCTTCAAGTTACAGACTCCGCTAACCCAGAAATAGTACTTTGGGTTAAGAACTTTGCTTCAGGATGAGAACAGAAATCACGTGCCGGCAGCGCAGCAGCAGTGGGAGGGCCCATTAGCTAAAGTGGTACCTCAGGTTAAGAACAGTTTCAGGTTAAGAATGGACCTCCAGAACGAATTAAGTTCTTAACCCGAGGTACCACTGTATAGCCAGCACCAGTGCTTTTTTTTCTTCTGGGGGCACGCATACTCCTAAACATTTTGTGAATCCAAGTTTGGCCTCACTGAGGGGCAGTATTTCAATATGAGTATGAAAATGAGAGTACCCATAAACATGTTTTTTTTTGGGGGGGGGGGAGCACTGGCCAGCACTAACAGCAAAGGGAATCAAGGTTCCTATGGAGAGGCTTCACAACAGAGCCGAGAATGCTACACCAACAGTATCTCAGGTGTGATGGTTGCAGGCCATGCTACTTTTCTAGAAAAGTATGTGCCAGAACTCATAGAATCATAGAGTTGGAAGAGACCACAAGGGCCATCCAGTCCAACCACCTGCCAAGCACAAACTCACCATGAAAGCCTCCCTTGTTCTCTTAAAATGACAATAGAGATGCCAGAACTGAGTTCCAGTGAGTTCAGGGCTCCTTGCATTCTTACCAGGGCCATTGGGGCTCTGGGAACTACACTTCCCAGGGATCCTGGCACCTGGGACATTGTTGCACATATTTGCAGTGGCATTGCTACTAAAAAAAGCCTTTGTAACCCTGTTTCTCAGAGATCTGTCACCTGGAAGTGTTTTAGGTCTAGTGGATACCTGCAGGGAGTTCTCTCCAATGCTGTGGTAGCAATAATAATCAAAGTTTGCAGGTTGATGTGAATTGGGTGGCAGCGGGGAGGACAGATGGCACCAAGTGAGTTCATTTCATTCAGGAACCAAATACATATATTCATATTCTCAGCTGCCTGTTTCATTAATGTACTTACTCACCACCGAGTAATGCAACTACTTAAAAAGTTTTCAGAGCAACTATAATGTGCCATCACCATTTTGTGCATTACAAAAAAGAAGAGGGAGGAGACAGTTAATAGACAAAAGAGAGGATATGGAAAGATGTTACCACATGAGATTAATTCCAGGTAGTGCTGTGCCAAAGTCTGTCCTTCAATATCCAAATGTTTGTAGAAGCAAATTCCATTTTTCCGTCTCATTTGCAACACACTTCAAAATTTCTTTATAATTTTGTTTGCTGCAGTATTGAACTTACCTTATTGTTGTGAGGTAGCCATGGGTTGTGTGTGTGTGTTTGTGTAAGTGTGTGTGTTCCCATTAAACATTCTTCCAGGCCTCTGCAGCCTCCCTAGCTGCCTGTACTTCCTGATCTGAAAAAAAAGCCCATGGGAAGAGTTTCCTTAGGCAGCCTACCCCCGGGCTTTAATTTCAAGTGCAGGAATTCAGAAGTCTGGCTACCAAGTGACCTCAAGATATGCTGGATCAGGTCCTAGGCCCACCTTGTTCTCACAGTGGCCAACCAGATGCCCATGGGAAGATCCTGCTTTTAAAGGAAGGCCTTTTAGAAAAAGCTCTAAAAGTAAATTTGCTTCACTTTAAAGAAATAACCAGGATGTAATGGGGGTTTGGGAAAGCTGCAGAATGTTCACCACCGGAGAGATGATTTATAGAATGAAAGAAGAGACCTCTCGGCTGCCTTGAAAGGTAAAAGCAACAAAACCCCAATACACCATCCATTTGATAATAGATATTTTGTCTACACATTTTTCCTCATTAATTGATGGGCAATAGTTTTAAAAATGCAGGATATACTGTATTTTTGACACCTTATTAATTCCAAGTTTTTAAAAGATTGAACATCACTGATCTATGTTAGTTTAGTGAATTTCTTTTTCCTCTCTGTTCTTCTACACTGATCAAGCCTTCCATGTTCTATAGGAAGCTTCTTTGTACTGAGTCAGACCACTGGTCCATCTAGCTCAGTATTGTCTACTTTGATTGACAGCAATTCTCTGGGGTTTCAGGAAGGAGCTTTTTCCAGCCCTGCCTGGAGACACCAGGGATTGATCCCGGGACTTTCGATTCAATATAATCAATCTATGAATCACTTCACACAGAAAGAGCCCCAAAGTGATTTACAACAACAACAACAACCACACACAAACACACACGTGTGTCTATATGATGAAAAATCAATTAAAGCAAAGCAAATATACTAAAAGTGTTCATTCAAAAAAGGCACCCAACAATATGAAAATAACCACCCTGCCCACATAAGGATTAATACTATTTTTTAAAAATAACAAAAACAGGCCACTAATGGTGTCCACTTCGGGGAGAATAAAAATGGTGCCAGAAAGATGACAAGTTGGCATCAGGCAAGCCTCCCTCAGGAAGGCATTCCACAACTGGAGGGTTGCCACAGACAAGGCCCATCATTTTGGTTGGGGTACACAGGGTCTCAGATATTGATCTCAGGTTCCATGTGTGTCCAAATGAGAAAAAGTGGTCCTTAAGGTACTGGGATCAGAAGACATGCATGGCTATTTAGGTCAAAACCAGCGCTCAAAAACAAATTGGCAGACAGTGCTGGCCCACCCAGGAGCACCCCCAAGCTGCATATCTGCTCCTTCAAGTTGAGTGTGTCTCCCATTTGCAACAGGTTACACCTCACCCATCTGGATAGGACAATTACCTTCTAAGAGTGTCTCTATCTTGTCTGCACTGAGATTCAGTTTGGTGACCTGCATCAAGCCCATTAATGAGGTCAGACACGAGTTTAGCACACCAACCACCAAGCCTGACTGCAGCACGAAGGAGAAACAGAGCCCTGCATTATCAGATATCCAAAACACTAGGTCCATGAGTATCAGTGAGGACACACTCCCCCCATCTCATTTATTTCAGTGAAGGGTGGGCGGATCCATAAATGCAAAATGATGCTTCCTTTGAGATGGATTGAACATGCGACCTTTGGTGACAGGGCAGGTCTGAAAGAGAGAAGGCCAGCCTCTCAGGTAACCCAGTGCCCAGGACTTTATTGGCAGCTGAAACAATTCCTTTAACAGGGCTGTTCCATGCTGGTAATAGGTTGTTCCACCTAGAAAACTAGCAATTATATTTTGCACCAGCTGCAGCTTCTTACCAACCTAAAGTGAGGGCCCAGAGAGATTTGTCTAATCTTGAGCATTCCTGACCACTGTGTCTTAAGTTATCTGGGTCCATGGACAGTTGTAGATTATGTATTAGCCAAGACTGGTCAAAGGCATTATTAGTCACTGAAGCCACATGGGTCTCAAGAGACATAGCTGGATCCAAGAGTACCCCTTCAGAGTGAGTGCAACCCCCCATGAAAACAGGCAACTGACCTATACCATGGACCCAGAAACCACTCACACATGGGGCCTTCATTTGGCCAGAATTCAGTCTGTTTATTGGCTTCTTATCCAGCCCGCCATTACAATGGTCTATGACTTGGGGTCACGAAGAGTCGGACACGACTAAACGACTAAACAACAACAAATGACTTGAGTAGCCACACCTGATGCAGATGGATCAGAGAAACAGAGCAGTGATTTATTTCAAAGGATGTCATTTTATTCCATCTATGATCAGATCAGTTCCAGTTGTGATCATAACACAATAACAACTGGTGTATGCTTAGAGAAAACAATGTCTTCTGTAATCTCACTCTGTTTCAGAAGCAATAAGTCTCTGTGTGTTTTAATGTTTTTATTCCTTTGCTTCCTGAATAATTTCTAACACAATGATGAAAAGAAACTGGTTTTGGCAAGTATTCAGAGTTCTTTGATGTAAGAGGCAGAAGCAGAATGAGCCACTTATTGGAAAACAAACAGTAAAGTTGTCATATTAAAGAAAGGATCTTCAATTTATATTTATGAATTAATAAAAATGTAAATCTACATAGATTTTAGTCAAACAAAAATATTTTTTACCATGCAAGTAGTTTATTTTGAAAATTATCATAATTTCTTTTCAGATGATTGCCACAGGAACCTTGAATGCTAATATCAATTACTGGTGAGCAATTTCAAGTGACATTTGGGTCAACTTTAAAGTTTGTTAAAGACACACTCAAAACATTTCCAGATTTAGAGAGCAATCTATCAAGCACTGCTGTTGTATAAACTTAATCCTATCAACCATTAGTGTGTTCCATTTCTGTGGAGTTCCCAGATAACTGTGGCTGAAATTAAGGAAGGTTGCAGAGCAGCAAGTCTTTATAATGTGCTACACCTTTAAAAGGCAATTCCAAAATGTCTGTATTTTGTCCATTGGTATCTATGGTTCTCCTTTCTTCCGTTGCTAAGTAGGAAATAGGGCAATACTTCATCCCAACATTTTGCCAATAAGATCATAGTTCCAAAAATGCAATAAATAAATGTGTTTTCACTTTGTAAATAACTAAAATACAGTAAGAAGGCCATTAAAGAAGCATCTTACCAAGTGATAAGAAAAAAATATGAAAGAGGAAGAATTGGGGGGGGGGAGCCAGCATGCGAACCAACAAAGAAACTGATTATATTGGGCTTTAACAGGTAGCAAAACTATGGTGATGTACCAGATGTACAAAAATGAACGAAGTCCTCTTACACTGAAAATGATTTTTGGAAGAGGTTTACTTTGAACTTAGGAGACTCTTCCATAGTACCTGAGATACTGGTGCTGGATTCTCCAAACCTTGACATCATAGCGGTAAGAACGGTTAAATTATCAGTGGCCAATTGTGAACTCATCCACTGCTAATTATAGGAGCCATTTACACCCCAGTTGGACTGGCCGCCATGGAATTATTAATCTTTGCACTATTTGGTCATTTTGATATGAGCACCCCTGTGCAAGATTTGCTGCAACAAACTAACATGGCTATCCCTCTGAGAATGTTGCTGTTCTTGGTGCTACAAGCTGTGGGCATAACAATGCTCATTTATTTATTTATTAAACACATTTATAACCTCCCCTTCATTGATACAGTACCAGACCATCAGACAAATAAATCAACAAAACAGTGGTGATACAAGGTCCTGCTGAGACAGGAGCTGATGATATCCCAACCAATAGTACTGTGATGGTACTACTGTGATGACTTTCAAGCTTGTTGGGGTTGCTGTGCACTCACATCAGAAAACATGGCTTATTATTGATCATTGCAGGAGGTTCTATAGCCAGTATAGTTTACGCTGGAGAAACTAAGGAAGATAAGACTGATGGCACCAAGAAAGGTGGGTTAATTGGAGCCCTTAGATAGTTGCCACAGATTTAGAGAAAGAGGCACAGACACTACATGCTTGAAGAAATCTCTGGATAGAGTTCCAAGGGCTCGTAATATGCGTATTTGTTGGGATGGCAGTAAGAATAGTGATCTTTGAACTAAAATGTAGAAGACAAACAGGAGACTGAAGCAGAGAAAGTGTTTGAACCATTTATATTGTAGATAAATTGCCATTTATTGGCAGTGTCATTTTTCTAGAAAAAGAGGTGCTGGAACTCACCACGAACAATGAATAGCAATGGTGCCCACCTGAGAGGTGTCAGAAGTGAGTTCCAGTGCATTTCAGATGAAAAAAAGCCCTGATGGAATCATAGAATTGTAGAGTTGGAAGGGATCCTGAGGATCATCTAGTCCAACCCCCAGCAATGCAGGAATATGCTGCTGCCCCATACAGGGACCAAACCTGCAACCTTGGCATTATTAGCGCCATGCTCTAACCAGCTAAGCAATATCTCACGGTGATGATGGAAATACATTAAAAAGAGTACAGTAATAGCTTTAAACTAATTGCACTCTTCATCATAGCTGCCAAGTTATCCCTTTTTTTCAGGGATTTTCCATTATGCTGAATAGGCTTCCTCGCGAGAAAAGGGAAAACTTGGCAGCTATGCTCTTCATGTTTACTGACAGTCTTATGTGATGGATATGAAGGTGTTCTGGGTAGGGGAAATGTACATGCAGTATTTGCACGGCTAGCAAATATTGGTAACAATTGTGTTGTGATTATATTTTTGACATTCCTCCACAGGCTTTTTTCAGAGTCTAAATTTCTATCCATTGGATCTCTTATTACAGGCACCCCCAAACTTTGGCCCTCCAGATGCTTTGGCCTACAACTCCCATGATCCCTAGCTAAGAGGAACAGTAGTTAGGGATGATGGGAATTGTAGTCCAAAACATCTGGAGGGCCAAAGTTTGGGGATGCCTGTCTTATTACAATGGACCCTCTTCATCAGTGAGGAACTGAATTTCCTTGGATAATGTAACTCAGCATAGGAAAACGCAGAAGCGGGGACAGACAGGCTAAAAAACAGTATGAGCAAAAAAGAGGCAATGCTGCTAAATTTGTTTAAATCCTGGATATCCAACACCCAACATGCTTGAAGTCTACCTTCTTGAGGGGGGGAAATATAGCTTTTTGAGTTTTTCATTAGAGCATTATATGCTGGGCATTTTACCTCTGATTCAATATCTCATACATAGCTTAGTAGGTACACAGATGCCATTTTTTTAAAAAACCAAACCAAACCAAAATTGTAACATTTGTTGTATGATCATTTCCACCTTTAGCAGTAGCAGAAGCTGTGAATAATGCTAAGGATTTACATGGTGCTCTGTTATTATGAGCTAGTTTCATCAAGATGTAAATTATACTTTAGTCATCTACAATGATGTTAAGGACCAGCCTTTACCAGAAAGGTGTGGGGCTGTAACTCTCAAGCACAAATTTCTGAAGACAGAAAGTGTGGACTTATTATAGGCAAAGCTTGAACATTGCAGTTTCTGAATGGGGGAGGCCTATTTTGTGATCTCTTCCACCTACCAACTATGTACAACGTGTGATTAAAGCTGAGTTCCCCCAGCACTTTCTTATTTTGATTTGAGAAAACCATTATGCATTATGCTGTTTCAATCACCACAGGCTACTTTTTTTCAAACTGCCCCACTGTTTTCAACAGGCGCCAATTAAGATTCCGGGGTCAAAGAGTTAATTACATCTTCTTACCTACTATGTAGAATTTTCTGATTATTAAACAAGGTTGGATTAAGATGAAAAAGTACCGACACAAATGTTAATGCGTGCCCCTCCTCAAGAAGATTTATCATAATACCATGCTGAAATCTTTTTTTTTCTAAAGCAGTTTGAGAAAAAAAATCTGAGAGGAAACACTACAAAAATAGATGCTTTTAAGGCATGCAAGTATCTGATTAACAGGGACAGTTTTCTTATTCCTGAAAACAGCTCTAAGCGAGTCAGACAGCAATGATGGGAGATTTTCCTTGTCAGATCTCAGTAAGTCTATATGGTCGACAGGAGGCAAATTATTTTCAGATGTAAAGAGAAGCTGTGGCAGATCTAAATAATGATGCTAGTAATTATCATTTATGTTATGTGAATTAGAATAATGTGCAAGGCAGATGTGTAAAATGCTATTGGCTGTGCTTGTTGCTCTACCACAGAGGTTCCAGTGGTTCTAGGGTTTCAATTTATTTTGGCATCGCCCGCTCTTTCTTTTTGTCTTTTGCATGTCACCTTGAGCACATCTGTACAGAGCACTAATATGCTGATGAACTATTAACCAACTTCTCAGCTACACCCCCTTTGATACCTATTAGACAGTCGAGGAAAGAAGCTTTCGATCTTGAAGATGGTGAAGTACCTGCATTTGTAAGAACATAAGGTCCACCTAGTCCAGCACCCTGTTACCAACACTGCCCAACCAGATGCCTATGACAGGAGTGGAGAACACATGAACATATGTTGCTGGCCTGCAATTCCCATCATCCCTGACCACTGACTATGCTGCTTGGAGCTGATAGGAACTGGAGGTCAACAGTATCTGGCAGGCCACAAGTCCCGCACTCCACAATCAGGATATGGCCACAATAGCTTTATGCCACTGTTGTTCCTCATAAACTAGCATTCTGATTCCATAGCCGCCTTGACTACAGCTACTGACAGCCTTGTCTCTAATTCCCTTTCAAAGCTGTCTAAGTTTATAGCCATCCCCACATCCTGTGGTAATGAATTTAAGAGTTTAACTATATGTCATGTGTAGAGGTACCGTACTCCCTTTTGTCTACCCTAAATCTTCCACCGTGTTTAGGTCCTGATAGCAGTTTCCCTATTCCCTTTCTAAAAGTGTACATACGGTTCCATAATAATCTTTTGCATGTGACTAATGTTTCTGGGGTGAAGTACACACCACACTTTCAAAGCACATGGCTTCCTCAAATAATCTTGGGAACTGTCGTTTGCCCCTTACAGAGCTAAAATTCCCAGCACCCTTGCCCACTGCAGTGAAGGCCTCTGGATCGGGGCTTCAGTGTTTATCGTAGTGTGTTGAAGGGTCATTTTGCCAAGGAAATTTTGTCCTTGCAATTTTTGAGGTATTTTTTTTGTATTATAAGGAGGATAATACCTTGAAATTTTACTACGGTGTCCTTCTAAGGAACATCCTCATATGTTACACAGTATCCATGAAGTCCCTAATTCCTTCCACTATATGTCAACACTACAAAAAAATCCTGTTACTCTGACCTAAACTCCAGTTAGAATGAAGGATTACCAGTAGGCTAGGCTATTTTAATGACAGATTATTTTAAACTAAGCCTTCACCATCTGTTCCACTCCCTAATTATGAATGCAAAAAGAACATATTTCACAATTACATCAGTTAAAAGAAAGATATACATGATTTAAATGTGTGCTTGTGTTCTTTGCCCAATGCCACATGCATCTGTGATGCTCTCCTCATAATTCAGGCTCCAATCAGTGGGAAAACCACTCACTCCTGATAAATAGATCCGCTGATATACTAAACTTTCCCTTGACAAACAGATCATCTTAATTAGAATTTTCTACTGTTAAGACATCATTATATTATAACTGGAGCTAAGCATTAATTTGAGCACAACGCCTGCCACCAATTTATATATGTAGCAGTCAAAAACTGCTAAGGTATTTTACCCCTACTAAAGACAGGCCATGCTTGATGTGGATAGCACCCCACCAAGTAAGTTGTTTCTTTTTGCACCAAAGTAAACCAACTGCCTAATTGATACTAATCAATAAGTTCAATTATCTCACCTGTAGTTTGGATCGAGATTGTGGTTTTTTTTTTTTAATCCCACAATGGATGATAATGAATTAACCAGTATCAGGATGCTTATCGGCACCATTTTATGAATGGTCACTGTAATCATTTTACATACATCTAAGCTTTGATGTTGCATTTAATTTCCCTCTCTGTCCTACTGATAATGCTATTTTCTTTCTCTGAATCTTTGTAACCAGGTATCTGCTAATTCAGGGTGACATTCTGTGCACCTGATTCAATGAACTGTAGCCCACAAAAATTATGCTGCAAAAAAATTGATAGGTATTAAGATGCTACAAGACTCTTTGTGTGATGACCCTCAAGTCAGGGATAAAGACGCAGAGTTAGAGGCTTTAACTGAAGAGACAGGCTGACGACCAGAGGACCATTAAATCCACTGTTGGCGAGGGTCTTCTGGGCCAGATCCCACAGCACCAGGGCCCACAGAGCCTGAGCCAGGATACTCACACAAACCTCCTGGGCCTGAGGAGCTGACTGTCTCCCACCTACCTCACCTGTCCAACAGGGCAGGGAATGCATCAGGTATGGTACTAGGGAGATGTACTGGCAGATTGCAGTTTTTGAGGAGTTTCAGGTGTTATCTAGCAATACCACTTGCATGCTCAGAGATCCCGTGGCTACTGCAGCCTTTAAGAAGTTAATCCCGCTTCTTCCTTGGTCTTCTGTGAAATATATTATACCCTGAAATGGTACCATGTGGGAATTCTAATCTCTAGATAAGCTTTAGCACAGTCCCATAGTGGCAACTGGTAGAAGTATCTGCTCGTCTCAGAGTTATCTATGCTGGCTGCTTGCCATATATGAAGTACTTCTCCAGTCTTGTAAGAATATATAAATGCTGTCAAGGCTGCTGATGTACAACCCAAATAACAAAGGTGATTATGTAATGTAAGTCCCAAGAACACACCTGTTATCTGAACTTCAGTGCAGACCTACAGCCAGCAAGGTGCTGAACACCAGCTGTTAGGAGTCATGTCCGCTGCCATTCAGCGGGTTCCTGGCAGCCCAAGGAAAGGATTCAAGCTTTGCTTTGTCCTTTATTACCACTTCATAATATTTATTAAAGAACAGACCCAGTCAGTGTGCTTTGTTGTCTTGTCCAAATCCAAAAAGAACCTCTGCCGCTTGGCAGAACAGAATTACAAAATAAATTTCCATGTGCAGGCCAGAGAGTTGCACTTCTCACAAAGCTGGTGGAACACAGGAGAGATGAACTAAAAATAGAGGGAAGTTGCTCATTCTGAGCTGTGTGTACTAACTTCATTGGACAATGCTTTTTAAAACGGCATCAGACTAAACAACAGATAGTGACAAATATGCTGTGCTACAAAGAATCCACATAAAACAATTACCTATTGAGAACACATCACTATTAAAGGTTGGTCTGGTTATTTAATAAACTTTTTAAATGGCATCCCATTGAATTAGAAAGCCCTCTCAAACTTTGTTGTTCTCAATATGCAACAACATCATAAAAGTACCTTAGTGAGAATTGGCTTTGAGGCTTTAGGGCCCACCTACTGTTTTATCACTGCTAAAATGTCACTATAGCAACCCACAATTTCTCCAATAAATGGAGCTCAGCATTGCTAATTATTGTAGAAAAAATAGCAACAGTGACCTGGGCCTGCTATGTAAATACAAAGTGATATGGAGTGTATTTTAGCTTTAGATAACCTTGCTAGTTTGGAAAACCAATAAATGTCATCAGTGAAATAGAGAACAATTTAAATGGCCAGAAAGCTGTTTTTGCTCTGCACTCTCTGTAACAAGATTTCTGAGAATAATGAATATGTAATATATAGACAATTAAAAAGAATCAGGAACTGCAAGAACTAGCGAATCAACCAACAATAGCAACTGAAGTTAGGGAACAGAATGGGTCCCACAACAGTCTGGACAAATGCAGAAAATGGAAGATAAAAGATATGGAAAATGTTATAATTGTAACAGGGAGGGGGATCCAGAGGGAAAAGAACCCAAAGGATGGCAAGGTATGGCAGGGTGGATACAGATCTTAGTACGTCAATGGTAAATGGAAAGAAAAGGGCAATGGGCCTTGTACTTCAAAGCATCTTCTGAAGTACATGGTCCAATTTTGGTTGTGAAGCCAGCTGAGTTAATGGTCAGCTGACCAACAGGAACATCATGTGATTAAGGCTTTGGGGGTTGCCAGTTTGCAAGGCTGAAGAAAGCGTAAATAAAAGGGAAATTTCTTGTGAAACTGTCTTATGCAAGGAAGAGCCTTGGCTGCTACATTCAAGCTAAAAGGGAAGAGTCCTAGTGTGGAAACAGGGATTCTAGTCCAAGGTAACTAGCCCATGAATTTGTTGTTTTTGTTAACCCAAATTTTTTCCTAAGGTCCCAGGGCTGGTTAAAATAATTAAAATATGATGTTAAAACCAGTTTTAAACAATTTATAACCACATAAATCAGGTGAGTCCTAAATATATATATTTAAAGTGTCAAAAGCTAGGTTAAAGCTGTATAATGAAGATGCCACACACACTTCTATGTCAAGGGAGTTCCACAGTAGCAGTTGCTTCTCCTGGGAGACTACCACCCAGAGCTTCTGAGGGCGGTGAAACAGCCAATAGAAGCCCTCTGCCAATCTGAACACCTGAGAGGTGTGTTACACAAAAGCTTATACTGTAAACTGGTAATAAAACACTTTGTCCAACAACACAATGACTTGGAAAACGTCTTGCTCATTATGTAGTTCATCTAATTGAGCTCCCTCTCCTCTCTCTCTTCAAATTCTTCAATACTGGCTGATGTTCAGATTAAAATGAAAGTTAATCAGAAATCACACTTTCTTTTTTACCTCAAGGATCTATAAAGTAGCAAAGCAAAGAGGGCAGTGCTTTTAATCCAAAGTGATTTATTTGGAACAGTAATATTAATCCAATCACATGGTGAGCATTTTACTCCAGAAAATAAGTTGCTACTCCAGAAAAGTTTGATCTAGTGGCGTGAAGTCAAACAAATGTCATATGCTACAAAGATCCTGCTTTGCAAAACATTTGTTGGGCTTCAAATGAATATTTTCAAAATTAAAGTCTCCTCGAAGAACAAAATTACACAGCAATAACATTGAAGCCAGACTAAATCTACCCCCTTTCCTTGGAATCGATGTCTCCAGAGATTTCAGCCAGCTCCTTAATGCATTCCGAGTTCAAACCGTGTTTTATCCACCTATAAAAATCATCTCCATTCCTCCTCACCCCACTCCTGCTCTGTCCCAATCTAGATTTTGCTCAACCCTTCCCCCCTGCTGTATTCCCAACATTTTATCTTCAATCTCATTCTCTTTCTGCCCCCCACCTGTTTCCTTCTCCCCCTCTCTCACTGGGGTAGCAACCTGGGATACCCCACATTTTGTTCAAAAAATTGCTTTGCAGAGGCAACCCCAGTAGAACTATCGAATTTTTCAAAAGTAGGGGGTCCGTGGCTTGGCTTTTAAAAAATAGAGAGTCCTCAGTAATTAGCTAATTGGGAACCACTGGCTTAGCTTAGTCCTGACATTGCGACAGTAGCTAAGCAGAGGAAGATTTGTCGGTAAAGGCTACTGTGCAGATAAAACTACTGGTTGGAAGTGGTTTGATGTTTCATGCAATGCTAGCACAGTGAAAGTCAACCAGAGGGATAGGTTATTTTAATTTATATGTTAGGCTTCACTGGGATTAAGGTTTTAATAGTCTGATGACCTGCTGTGGCATGAAGCTCTTGGATGGTTTTAAATTCCAGATAGTGTATGGAGGGTATCTAAGCAAACAGCTTTCACTGAGTTGATATGCTGAATAGAAGAGTAGATATACTATAACAGGAGAAATGCCTCTATTGAATTCCATGATTTCTAGAGCCCCATATTCACATTTGATATGATAAATGCATTTGCCATCTCTTCAACAATATCAAAATATTTGTCACTTGTATTCTGTGCAGCCGGATTGAAAGTATGCAATAACATGTACTGTATATTTCTCCTACGAAAAGGAGCTGTATCATTTAAAAAAATTCTTCTTACTAAGGACAGCTAGGAACTTGCATTGAACCTGTTAGGAACTTGCATTGAACCTGTTCTAATTCTTATTGTGCCTGAAAACATAAAACATTCATCAATACAAACCTCCAAGGCGAACTTTTAAAAGGAAGAAATTAGAACCACTTTTTGAACAAAGTATTTGTATATTGAAGGAGAGGTGTATGGGGAGGGAGAAAGAATTTGTGAGGGAGGGAGAAATGGCTGCCACATGCAATTAAAATTTCCTATTGTGGGAATTGGATATTAAAGCACTGACCTTTCTGAGGATGCCTGATCATGCTGAACATGTATGATTGAAATTGGTTCTACAGTTTTAGTACCAGGAAGACCAGACAAAAGATCACAAGACACTTGGTGCAAAACGAATGACAAATATTTAGAGTGAAGCAGAGATTATATATCTCTTGCCTTAAGAGCAGGATCACCACAAATTAAAGTATTCCTGCAGCTTCCGTTCTTAAAATTTACAGGATTCCTGTTTGTAAAAAAAGAAATACGTGAAAAGTGTAACAGCTGTGTACCAATATGTACTGGAACATACTTTACAAAAAATTAACCCACAAAACATTACCGGGTCACATCCAGACACACACAATTAAAGTACATGGCTTCCCCTTTAAAATCCTGGATAATTTGTTAAAGGTTCTGGGAAATCCATTCAGTGGATTTGTAACTGGCTGACTGACCGAACCCAAAGGGTGCTCATCAATGGCTCCTCCTGATCCTGGAGAGTAGTGACTAGTGGGGTGCCACAGGGTTCTTGGGCCCAGTCTTATTCAACATCTTTATCAATGACTTGGATTTGGGGCTTGAGGGCATCCTGAGCAAGTTTGCAGATGACACCAAATTGGGAGGGGTGTCTAATACCCCAGAGGACAGGATCACACTTCAAAATGACCTTAACAGATTAGACAACTTGGCCAAAGCAAACAAGATGAATTTTAACAAGGAGAAATGTAAAGTACTACACTAGGGCAAAAAAAAATGAAAGGCACAAATACAGGATGGGAGACACCTGGCTTGAGAGCAGTACATGTGAAAAGGATCTAGGAGTCTTGGTAGACCACAAACTTGACATGAGTCAACAGTGTGATGCAGCAGCTAAAAAAGCCAATGCAATTCTGGGCTGCATCAATAGGAGTACAGTGGAACCTCGGACCCATCTGGAACGGATTAATTCACTTTCCATTACTTTCAATGGGAAAGTTCGCTTCAGTTTATGAACGCTTCAGTTTATGAACAGACTTCCGGAATCAATTACACCCATGCTTCGGGTTAAGTACGCTTCAGGTTGAGTACTCCACGGACCCGTCTGGAACGGATTAATCCACTTTCCATTACTTTCAATGGGAAAGTTCGCTTCAGTTTATGAACACTTCAGCTTATGAACAGACTTCCGGAACCAATTGTGTTCATAAACCGAGGTACCACTGTATAGCACCAGATCAAGGGAAGTAATAGTTCCACTGTATTCTGCTCTGGTCAGATCTCAGTTCTGGGCACCACAGTTCAAGAAGGATACCGACAAGCTGGAACGTGTCCAGAAGAGGGCAACCAAAATGGTCAAAGGCCTGGAAACGTTGCCTTATGAGGAACGGCTTAGGGAGCTGGGTATGTTTAGCCTGGAGAAGAGAAGGTTAAGGAGTGATATGATAGCCATGTTGAAATATATAAAAGGATGTCATATAGAGGAGGGTGAAAGGTTGTTTTCTGCTGCTCCAGAGAAGCGGACACGGAACAATGGATTCAAACTACAAGAAAGAAGATTCCACCTGAACATTAGGAAGAACTTCCTGACAGTAAGAGCTGTTCGACAGTGGAATTTGCTACCAAGGAGTGTGGTGGAGTCTCCTTCTTTGGAGGTCTTTAAGCAGAGGCTTGACAGCCATCTGTCAAGAATGCTTTGATGGTGTTTCCTGCTTGGCAGGGGGTTGGACTGGATGGCCCTTGTGGTCTCTTCCAACTCTATGATTCTATGATTCTATGAAATGTAGCTCTGGTTAGAGGTACACTACAGTACCTAAGACTCTTGGACGGAAGCAAGGAGCTTTAAATGTAAGGTGTGGATGAGACCGGTCAGTGATACTACATTCTGCTTTCCATATCTTTTTCTTGTGTCCTAGGATATCATTATTAAACCAACAGTGTACCAATTCTAGAGTGCAATCCTAAGCATACTTCTCAAGAAGTAAATACCACTAAACTCAGTGAAACTAACTTCTAAGGAAACATGCTTCCTATTTTATTTCATAAAAGTTATACACCGTTTGAGTGTAAAAAAACAATACAAAAACCCCTGTAAAGTACTTGGCATAATGGACCAACCAGATTGGAAGTGTACTTGTTCTTTATTCATATGGACTAGGGAGTGAGCCCAACCTCTGATTTGAAAAGTGTGTCCTGAGGTCGTACATACAAAACTGCTTTTGCCCATAACATGATCAAGCCTCATTGTGTACCTACTGAATTGGCCATTCAGTGCCATAAAGAGGAAAGACATTGTACAGAGTGGTACAACCACTGCAAACAAACCTAGGAAAATCACTCCTCCTCCTCTGGTTAATCATGCCAAAGCCAATTGTTTTTGTGTGCACTGGGCCAGTGCTGCCAGCCATCCAGACCTCACAAAGTGGCAGACAGAAATACAAAAGAAGCAAAGAAACAAATTAGAATTTTTGACGTATTTTCTTACGAAGTGCTGAGTCTGAATTGCTTCACTGTAGAAGTATAGCCTTCAAAAGCACAAGTAACTGTCCAATTATTCTGATGAAATCTGAAGCTCGGTCCTGAATGATTTCAGAACAACAGCTCAGTTCACCACCACAGTGCACTGCTATTACATTGACCTTCCACTTCTGTTTCACAGCTGGAATATGAGACCAGGTGAGAAGACAATATGTAGCTCTGCAGTCAACAGGACTCCTAATCCCACTTTAGGCTGCAGGAAATGCTGATTTCCCCTCTCCTCCTGAACTCACCAGCTATTTAATGCCTCTGTAGGTAAGGATAAGTATGGATCTTACTTGCTTCCAATGAACTTGCATAAAATATAAGCATATCAACTTGCAGCACAGAACTGTTTTCTGTTGGATGGAAGTGGTTCAGATCATTTTAATACAAAGTAGGTCTCAATTCTATGCTGAGTGACTTCAGAGTAAGTTCCATTGCACCCAGTGGAACTTACTTCCATCTAAACATGCTTGGGACTGAGCTTCAGGCTTACAGAAGTATCTACATGTAAATGCATTTATACATAAGCAAGTTTGAGAGATTCATTATTTTATGAATTCCAGTGCAAACTGACCCAATTCACACCTCCCTGACTAGTATGTGTATTGGAATGTAATTATCCTTTGCATTTCACACTACTCTAATTTTTTCTTTGCAGTTCTTGGCTCAAAAGAAAAAAGAAAAAGAAAAAACCTAAAATGTGTTTAAAATGCTTATTTTAGGATGTAGGGTCTTTATAAATGTGGACTTTGAAAGGCATATTTTGTGAGATAACACATTCAAAAATATGAATTTACATATGAATGTCCATGTGTTGTTGTTGTTGTTGTTGTTGTTGTTTATATGCAGATTAATGTGGAAATATGCAGATTAATGTGAGAGCTGGACCATAAAGAAGGCTGATCGCCGAAGAGTTGATGCTTTTGAATTATGGTGCTGGAGGAGACTCTTGAGAGTCCCATGGACTGCAAGAAGATCAAACCTACCCGGTATCCATTCTGAAGGAAATCAGCTCTGAGTGCTCACTGGAAGGACAGATCCTGAAGCTGAGGCTACAATACTTTGGCCACCTCATGAGAAGAGAAGACTCCCTGGGAAAAGACCCTGATGTTGGGAAAGATGGAGGGCACAAGGAGAAGGGGATGGCAGAGGACGAGATGGTTGGACAGTGTTCTTGAAGCTACAAACATGAGTTTGACCAAACTGTGGGAGGCAGTGGAAGACAGGAGTGCCTGGCATGCTATGGTCCATGGGGTCACGAAGAGTCAGACACAACTAAACAACAATGTGGAAATGGGATGGGATGGAATAATGAATTAGCATGTGCAAAAACTGACACGTCTACCAGAAATAATCTGATCTGCCCATGTCTCTTTACACAATAATGTTCTTTTTTCTAATGTCATAGGAAACCTCTGAGGATATTTCCTCAACACCATTTCTGTTTGTGTTTCCAGTTACATTTGCCAGGTGAGACCACACCTTGGTCACCCACTGACCCATCCTATGCCTGCCAACTAAGAAGCCAATCCTACTGTATCCAATGTGACTAACTCCCTAGTGCAGGCATCCCCAAACTTTGGCCCTCCAGATGTTTTGGACTACAATTCCCATCTTCCCTGACCATTGGTCCTGTTAGCTAGGGATCATGGGAGTTGTAGGCCAAAACATCTGGAGAGCCGCAGTTTGGGGATGCCTGCCCTAGTGGGTGCACACGGCATTTCAACCTTAGCAGCATGGCTATACTAGCCACGATCAGGCAGAGCTCAGAAACTAGTGAAAGGGAACAAAAAAGGGGATTAATGTAGATTAATCAGAAACCCACCTGTCATTTCTGGATTGGAACCTTCTTTTGCAGAAAGGGAGTGAGAAACATGGTGGGGGTGTAAAATACAGGCAACTCTCCAATGCTGCGGGGGTTGCACTCTGGGTCAAAGCATGTATTGGCAGAGCACCCATAAACCCACCTGGCCCCATTATGACCCCCCTACCCCTGTTCCTCCCTCTTCCAGGTCCAAGAGGCCCTGCACATTGGTGTTCACACATCAATTGGACGCACCTGAAATGATCGCCGCTTGTCATAATATGTCATAAGTAGGTGGGCTCCCAGATAAAGGCACCCCTTCCTGGATCCCTTTGGCAGGGTACCCAATGCCTTATCTGCCACGAAGCTGTGAGTATTGCTATGAAACAGGAGAAGCCTCCAGGCTGGCCCAATTTGTTGACAGGAAAAGTCCTCCCTAGGCCTGAATACGGCAACTGATTATTCCTTAGCCAGGACCCAGTCACTCACCTTCAGGCAGGACCAAAACAATACACAGGTGGGAAATCCCACCATGAAATGGACTGGGAGGCTTCAGCGAGGTCTACTTATAAAAGGATACAAAACTATTTATGACAGCTATATTATACTGTCATGCTATTTCCCACTCTTCTGCTGCTGTTAGTGCATCAATATGCACTGAAACAGTGGCAACATGTACGACAATATATTCTAATCTAAGGTCTTTCTGACACAACTGATTCTCATGTTCCTTTGTCCAAACAGGAAAAATGAGCCACTGCTTCCATTTTCTAATTGTCAGACTGAGTTCATTATGGAGCCAAATCACACGGTATCATTCTGTATTCTTTCCCCAATGATACCTTATCATACACGCCTGCCATTAACCACTATCTCCAGCAACTCGGGGACACTTGAGATGTGTTCAGGCATGCAATGGGAGCTATTCCTACAATCTTCATGGCACTTTTTGGAGCAGCTCAGTTTTCAAGAATTGCTCCAGCTCACTGCAGAGTTGTATGTATCCATTTTATTTATTTTGTTTTATTTTCTTAAATTTATGTCTTGCTCTTCCTCCCAAAGGAGCCCAATACTATATATTCCACACAGAACATGGGGGATCATAATTTGATTTTCCAAGGAAGCAAAAACTACATTGTACAGCATTATAAATGAACTATTACCGGTAGGCATAATATTCATAAAACGAGGGTTGCTTCAAAATGTTACATACACACAAAGTCCTTCCTCCCATATACTTGAATGCAGTGGTTTCTGTGTGGATAATGCCCTAGCACAAACTGCTCTTGCAAGTATTACGGTCTTAAATAGCATTTACTGTGTTGCTGAACACAGCAGGTGGCATCATGATTTAGCACAGTGAGCAAATACATATGGCTGCTTGAGCCAAACTTTTAGAATGGATAAACCGATTTTCTAGGTCCTGGTTTAATGGACTAGAAATGAGCTAAAAGGCAACTAAATCACTGTACATATGCTGGAAACGTGCTGCGTTGTGTGAACTTACTAATATCAAGTGCTGTGCTTAAGACAACATAACAGCAGATCATAGGTCTCGCCACCAATGAATGGTTCACCTGAGTTCTTTCCCTTTACTGTTTTCAAGTGTACGCCAGTACCAGACCAAACACCATAGAGGTGAAACACAAAGGTAAAAGCAAGAACTCCGTCTTTTTCAGTCTGAAATCGATGGACAGAGAGAGCACATTAACCAAGAGGTTAATAAAAAGAGGCTGCCCTAGACAGTAACATAAAGAGCTCTGATATATCTTCCTTCTACCAGAGCTCTTCGTAATGCCAGTTTTCCCTGAGACCTGCAATAGATTTTCCTAGCGTAGATTCGCGTCATCTCACTTTTTTGCCTTGTTCCAATTTTATGTTTGCATTTTATTTTCTCATTTCCTGTCTACTACTCCCCTGTTCCTCTTTCCTAGCTTGATGTTTACAGAGACCTTTACTAGAATTGCAGGGTTTGGAAAGATCCCATTTTCCCCCCTTTGTAGCAATGCCTACACTTCTTTCTCAGGGAATAGATAAGTTTACCTGGAAAATAAAAAGCTAATTCAACCTTTTGCTCATCAACAAAGTATGTCTTGTTGAAGCCAGGAATAAGTTAATAAAACAGGGGGAAAGCTTGCTGCCTTTTTTTAAAAAAAGAAAGCTCCTTGGGGTTATAAACGAACAATGTTGTTTTTTCTTCCCAGCGTGCAAGGATTTAATTAAGTGATAACAGTCACCTTGGGGTGGCTGCACAAGGCAATAATATCTAGGTGAAGAAAAATGCTGAAGAGAGTTGAGTACAGTCAATTTATCTTCAGAGAAGGCAATAAATGAACAAAGCATAGGTATTTGGCTGATTGTTTTGGAATGTTTCCATTACTGATAAGTATCAAAATAAAAAAGGACAAAGATTTGGTATTTTCAGTATCTGAAATGTATTAAATACAGGAGGAGAGGAAGGAATAAATCGGCATGAGGTCATGTCCTGAAGTTCTAATTGCAATTTGTTTGGTAATTATTCAAACTAAACACAGAACAAGGGATTGTGTGTGTGTGTGTGTGTGTGTGTGTGTGTGTGTGTGTGTGTGTAGAGACACAACAGACAATACAATAGTCAGCTTCTATATTTATAGCAAGTACACAATTCGGAATCGATTTCGGATTGGGAGGGGGGAGTGGCAATGTAGAAGGGGGAAAAAACCTTGTGTGATACCAACATATTCTGTTTCTTTGTGGCCAGTGGCCATGACTCAGAACAAGTGGAAAGCTGCTATGAAATGAGTAATACACTCAATTACCAAGGTAAGTCTGCATTCTGTGAGGAATAGAAGGCAGAAAATAAAAGGGAAAGAAGGGAGAAAGATGGCTGAACAGAAACCGCCCCCCCATCTAAAACCCTTACCATGATGACCACTTGGGAGGCATTTTATTTTATTTTATTTCCTATGCCTTATATTTATTCTGGTTTTGCAAATTTCATCTGTTCATGTCTCTCAGTTCCCCTAACTTTAATTACTTCTTAATTACAGTTCATCAACAGTTATGAAAGACGTAGCCCTTAGAAAACGAGGTCTGTTCCAGGTGTCATTAGCAAAGGGATTTTCAATGCAAATCAATCGTAGGCACCCACAAAATACTTTCTGTACACTTTAGGGATTCATTTTACTTTATTGACAGCATTCATAACCCGCCCCATAACAAAAGGCCCCCAGGGAAGGTTAGGACATATTCAAAAGTTAAGCGTCAAAGCACTATAATGATTTAAAAAAAACAATAAAATACGATGTAGAACAAAACTCAAGAAGCAGAGGATTAAAAGAAGACTAAAACAGTTCAACAGGCTAAAACAGATCAAGAAGGCCTTAAAAAAAGTTCTTTGCAAAGTAGGTGCCAGTTCAGCCTCTCTGTGAAAACCCTTCCATAAAACCAGAGTGTCCCTAACTGAAACTGCTCTTTCACCAATAGCAATCTGTACTTGATCTGGTGGGGGAACTTGAATAAGGAAAATCTGTTTAGGCTTGTTAAATAACAACACTGCATGTTTATTTTTGCATGAGACCGTAAAAGTGAATGATGGATCACTGACACATTGTGTATATCCACACAAGAATGTATCATAATGCGTATCATCTACTCTGCCATTAGAGTGTGGGCATTAATTCTACAACAGTTCTCTAAGAAATGAGCATTTCCCTGGTTCATCAGTCTTGAATTTAGGCCTCGTGAGAACAGAGTGAAAACTAACAAATTAGTAAAGGAATAAATCAGGAGAACGCAAAGATCGCGTGAATGATATGTGAGCTTAACTACAGCTTTTAATATAGGCCTATTGTTGGAGCATTTTAAAAATAGAAAAGTAGGAAGGACCATATGAATAATTTTTTATTTAGTATTTATTTCAGTATTTGGGATATTTAAGTATAAATATTTCAGTGTTTATATTTAGTATTTATTTCAATTTTTTTAAATTTCAGATAAAGCACCTTTAAGAGAGGATATAGGGAACTTCAAGCAAAGAACTACTCTTCTGATATTTAATATTGTTGAAGGAAACCATTTCACTCTGACTCAGCATCTTCTCTCAGGGATACATTTCATAGTGTCTATAGAGATGCTTGTCAGGTGTGTGGTTTCCTGAACCAGAAAGTCATAGACTTCTGACATGAATCAAAAGTGGAGTGGCCAGATGTTCTACTTTACAGAGGATAGCCCTCTATTTGAAGAGCTGTCATGGAACAGTCCTCTATCTGAAGTGCTCCTCTGTGTGTAAGGCTGTCTGTTTTAAGATAAAAGAAGGGGTAGCAGGAGCCTTGGTGTTGGCCTGGTTATTGGAGAAATCATTGGATGGGGGAATGAGCAGGCACACAGGGCACCAGTCATCATGAATAGAACAATCAAGTGATGTTTATGATAAAGCATTGTTGCATGCTACCCTAATCTCCAAGCAGTGTGATATTCTGGAGGTTCAGGGCACTTACCCAGGGTTTGATTTCCTTGGAATGAGGGACAGCAGTGGTGTCCTTTTATGATGTATGGCTTATTTACACATCTTCCAGAATACCTTAAGATGCTCAAAGATGCAGGTAAATATCCTGAACAAGCAGCAGAGCTGAAAGGGTGGTTCTGAATGTAAGCGGTGACTTGTTGCACAAGATTATATACGATTAAGCAAGTTGCCCGTGTGATGCACAGTAACGATTCAGATCTGCATTTATAACTGATAGAGTTTAGCATTTTTCATTTCTGAGTATGCAGCAATGCATGGTTGTGGAAGCCATGTATGTATCATTTGGATGTTGTGAAATCTTTATTTCAGCTTTGAGGGATAGGTGTAGTGCTAGTATTCTGGAAGATGAAAGTAGCCGGGAAAATAAAACTGAACAGTTCCTTAGAGTCTCAATGCCAACAGAAAACAAAGCCTACATAAGTGCAACTCCATTTGATCACTGTTTGTAACCCTGACTCCTCTCTTTCCCCCACTTTCACAGCATGTTGAAATTAAGCACTGCAAAGAGTTTGGGGCATAACGTTATCACACACACACACACACACGCTGATACTATATAATAAAAATTATTATGGAGTTACCCCAGTTTGTGCTCACAACAACCCTGGCAAGTAGGTCAGGCTGACAGCCAAAGATTTCTCCAGTAACCTGTAAGCAAGCTTTATAATGTGTGAATAGAATTCATTTTTTCTCTCAGTTAATCCACAGCAACCAACACAACACAGTGTGATATGTTCATACATTTTTAAAGGAAATTTTGGGATTGGCATTATCATGCAGTGGAAGGGGAGGCTCGGCAGTGGGCAGAAGCCACCGTTTTTGCCATTCCAGCTCCATTTCCTTTTTGTCAGCTGCATGTTTGCCGAATCCAGAGTAGGCACGTGGAGACCCCCTTTCCCCTTCAGAATAGGGAGAGGATTTTTGAAAGACGTTCTAAGAGGACAGAAGGAACAAACAAACAAACAAACAAACAGAAGAGGGAGTTTCACTGACCAGCCCAATTTGGATCCTATCCAAGGTCTAGCAGTCTGCAGTAATGCCATACCAACCTAATTTAATAATAAAAGACATGTGGCCAGTCTTGAATGGAGGGGAAGAGCAGGAAGACACAAATTGGAAATTGGTTTGAGGTTCACAACTGTCCCATCAAATAAACTGCTTTGCTTCCAGTGTAGCAGAGTGAAATGGAGTCTTGTAGTAGTTCATCCTCTTAATGTGATGAGACCTTGCCTGCAGCAACTATTGAGGAGGGCTCGTATCACATCTGAGAGTGGTAGCCATGAAACAGGAAAGTGGTTTGTGACATTTAGGGTGCTGTACTCCTCTGGAATTTTTTTTTAAAAAAAGAAGCAGAAGCAACCCCCACGCTCCCCATTTTTCCTTAATCTTTGGAAAATCCCTAACTTTGGAAATGTTAAATATTGCTGAGAGAAATTTAAATATTGCAGAAAGCCATATTTATATCATAAAAAGACCTACTTTTGAGATGAAATACAGAGAGAGAGAGAGAGAGAGAGAGAGAGAGAGAGAGAGAGAGAGAGAGAGAGAGAGAGAGAGAGAGAGATATGCTAAAAGCAATGAGTTGGATCCAGATTTCCCATAAGCAGAATTCCACTCTTGGGAGACTCCAACTGGCAATGGGGGCAGATAGAAACTCATTTGTGTTACTCCTCCTTTGGCCTGTCCCGTTCCCCCCCCAAAAAAAACCCACCTGTTCTGGAGGGCTGGGGGACCCTAGAGATGAGTGCGGAAAGTGGTGCAGGTGGCTGCAGCAGTACTGGTGAAAATGTCTGTTCCTCCTGCAGGGGCCTCAGCTTGGAGCCCCTTCTGCAAATCTGTAAGAAGGGCATGTCTGGATCCAAACCACTGAATTTGAGGGCTATAATTTTGTACAATAAAGGTCAGCACAGATAAGAACTGGCAGTCTTAAGAAATATATTAGACAATGAGGCAAGGCCAGAATATAGAAGTGCTAACAACACAGCCAGGTAAAGCACCTTTAGCCTACGTTTAAAGCCCATGGCTTCTCCAAAAGAACTCTGAGAATTGTTGTTTATTAATTGTGCTCAGGGAGGGGGGAGACTATAGTTCCCAGGATTCTTTTCGGGAGTTGGGGGGGGGCGGGAATCACATGCTTTAAATGTATGGTGTGGATTGGCCCCTAACAGGTGCTCCAATGAATTTTATGATAGTAAATGCAATAAGTTAGATCAGGCTTAAGAATTAGTTAGCAATATAAGGAGATTCAGATATATTAGCATGTGTCTCAAATCCAGCAGTCTGCAATTTGCCAATACTATTGTTTTATAAAAGTGCACCATCATTTAGAGAGTTCTTTACATGAGGCAACCCTCTGCTCATTATGCAGGGTCTTTGCAGAACTTCCAAAGTTCCAGATAATTAAAAAATTGTGCAGATCAAAATTTGTACTTGGGTGGCTCAAGGAATGGAAGTTATTTTTAGTCTCTTGTAATATAACATCTTCTACGGAATAATATTTAGGCAGTGTGTTATCTGGGTTATCAGTTATGATTGGTTTACAGAAATTCCGTTTCTACTGGACCTGCTTTCCCAAAACTCAGAAATTGGTTTGGATCATCTGATTCATTGCCTGAAAGACAGGATTAATTGGAGTGGATTTTATAGCATGGATCCTAAATTCCCATGAAAGCTCTCTTACTTGGAAGGGGGAAGAAAGGGAATATTTGCTGGTTTCTTTTTCCTGTGCAGCCTCCTTTGCCTCCCACAAAAGTCTATCCCAGAGGACTGTGGGAGCTTCCAGAACATCTGGCTCTGGAAAGACCTCAAATGAGCTAGAGGAATTAACAAAAATTGCCTGTGCCCCCCCCCACCTGCCCAACCAATTCCACCAGCATTTCTGCTGTGCTGGAATCCCCTCAATGAATGGATGGAAACCTTCCATTCTTGGAATATAGCAACTCAGAATCCAAGCCAATAGGTTTAACTGGCAAGTGTTGTATCATAACTGAATTTTCTTTGTTGTCAGTCAGCATGTTGTATTTTATTTCATTGTATTTTACCAAATGTTATTATATGGCCTATGGCCAAGCAGTAAATTGCAGATGTATTAAATAAGGCTGTGATCACACTCCTGTTTACCATGCACTCACTGCCTTTTCAGTGCTGGGTTTCTAATACATGTTTACAGGCCATTATCCAAAACACATATACAGGGTGAGTCTTTTAAAAGAGGCCCCAGGGAACATGTGTACTCTGTATCAACGGGGTGTCTTTTAAAGGACTCAGCCTGTATATCATGTACTTTCTTATTAGATACTACTACCGGCGGTGACCATTTCACATGGGGGTTCCGTTCCTGACCCTGCAACCGTCAGCAGAGTGTGAATAAGCCCTCCGTGTTCTGCCCCACCCTTGTTCTGCCCTGTCTGGGTCCAAAAGGACCCAGACGTCGGCAGTTGCACATCAATTGGACATGCACAAAATTGTTGCAAAATAGCTTTTCAAACTTCTTGTTCACATAGATTGAAATCTTTAAGCCCTTTCTAACTTGCCTTCAACCGAAAAATTTCATTGTTCCCGCAAGGGGGCAATGACAATAAAGATCTATTCTATTCTATTCTATTCTTCAGCCAAATGTGAACACAGTGTGAACACAGAGTAAAGACACCCTTGTCTGGGTCATTGCCCCCTGGTGTGTGCAAAACAGAAACAAACAGTGGCGGGGAGTGGAGGTATCACACAGGGGGAAAACAACTTCACTGTGCTCTAGGGTAGTAATTTGAACAGAAATTAAAACAAATTTCTCTGTTTTCAGAAGAAACAGCTGCAAAGAAGAAGGGCTATGCCGCAAATCATAGGATCGTATAACTGCAGAGTTGGAACCCTGAGTGTCATCTAGTCCAACCCCCTGCAATGCAGGAATAACAACTAAAGCATCCATGAGAGATGGCCATCCAACCTCTGCTTGAACACCTCCAAGGAAGGAGAGTCCACAACCTCCCGAGGGAACCTGTTCCACTGTTGAACATCCCTTACTATAAGAAAGTTCTTCCCTATGTTTGGTTGGAATCTCCTTTACTGTAACTTGAAGCAAATGGTTCAGTCCTACCTTCCAGAGCAGGAGAAAACAACCTTCCTCCATCTTCCATGTGGCAGCCCTTTAAATATTTGAAGATGGTTGTCATATCTCCTCTCAGTCTCCTCTTTTCACATGCTAGTTGTCAATCAGCCTCAACCAGCATGTCCAGTTGCCAAGGATGATGGGAGCTCTGGAGAGCAACACGTTCCCCAACCCTGCTTTGCCACAAAAAGGGAAATCTCATGGCTTTCAGTACCACCTAAACACTAATGACATTCTACCTCTCCACCTGAGAAGTCCCACCAAACTACTCCCACATCTCTGATATTTTGAGCTCGACATCTTATTGCCATTGGAAAATTAAATACGAGTGAAATCTTCATTTTAGCTCCCCAGCCTCCTGTGTTTCAATTACGGTTTGTATCATTGACACGAGCATCTTATTGACCAGGCATCAGCTATGAAGCCCTGGCTTTATTATCTGTTACTCATTTCTTTTCCTTGTATACCATATCCAATTTGTCACCAAGTCATGCTACTTATCCTTGTACAACATTGCAAACATTTATTTCCATCTTCTTGGCTATAACTCTGTTTCATGCTCTGCTTGTTTCATAGGAAGCTGCTTTATACTGGCAATTGGTCGATCTCACAAAGTATTGGCTACACCTAGGGCGGTGAGCCCATGACCCATGGGCCAGATCCAGCCTGTCCAACCATTATAAATGCCCCCCTCCCCAGAACCACACCCTTTTCAGAAAAAAAAACCTCAGCACACCCCCCCCAAATCTACCTTCTTTAAGTGGGTGTCACGGCCCACCTACCATTGGCCAAATAGGCTGGCTAGCTGTGATCCACTTCCTGGGCCTGGATGAAGCTGAAAAGGGTCCCCCCAAGCCTAGGAAAACCCCTCTCCTCCAGCACAACTGCCAGATCCAAGGGAGGCATTGTGACCATCCCACAACTGTGACTGACCTAGCGGTAAGCATCATTACACAACAGATGAAACATGTACAGACGGTTTTTTCAATATTTTCTTATTTCTTTATGCTTCCATCATCCCCTTATTTTTATTCAACCCCCCCACACACCAATTGCACCCGAGGTTAGTACCACTCCCCTGGATCATTCCAGGGAGCAATATCACCCACTTTGGGAAACACTGGTATAATATAAAATAAAACAAATAAAATAAAACAAATCCTTCCAGTAGCACCTTAGAGACCAACTAAGTTTGTCATTGGTATGAGCTTTCGTGTGCATGCACACTTCTTCAGATATGTACACGAAAGCTCATAACAATGACAAACTTAGGTGGTCTCTAAGGTGCTACTGGAAGGAATTTTTTTATTTTGTTTCGACTATGGCAGACCAACACAGCTACCTACCTGTAACTAGTATAATATACTTTGATATCTTGCGATTTCAGAAACTACCCATGCAATAAAGCCCACGTCAATAATTGTAATATGGGTGTTCCCATAGTTCCAGCTATCAAACTAAATCTCTTGTGAGAAAATGTGGTTCTGGAAAGGTTTATTCTTTTTTTCTTCATGTTGCTCTCTTAGTATAATTAATTGACGTAGTTGCAATTTTTTTTAAATAAACATTTTTATTTTCCAATTAAAATATCTAATCCATTTTCAAATTATACAAATTATTCAAATATCAATTAAACAATTAATCCAAATCTTCTGCCAAATTATACAAATTTAAATTTGACTTCCCATGCTTCAGACTCAGAAAGCCTAGTCCTCTTATAGTCACTTCATTTCTAATCAATATAGTCCAGATCTTATCCAATAATCTATTAAAATCCTTCTATCTTCTTTCAAGCCCTTGAGTTATTCGAGCAAGCAAGTTTGACCAAACCGTGTATGTTTCTGTGTGAATTTATGCCTATGATTCCTCTGTAAATTAGCACTGTCTCTTCGCACCAAGTCCGTCCAGAAATCCAAAGATCCTTCTCTCAGCCAGCAGCCACCACCTTCAAGCAGTCCCCATGAATAAAATCTTTAAGCCTCTGTGATGATTTCTCCAGATCGCTCCAGATCGCTACTCAATATAGCGGGAGATTTTGCCAGGTCAGAACTATAAACACACATCTAATGTCTTATTTATGGTTCTCTCCCCCTTTGACTAATATTGTAGCTGGCTTTATCTCCAATATGGCAGAATCCAAATTATAACTGCGTCATAACTCAGAAGTTTCTTGACAAGTTTCCAGCCACTAATGAGATTGCTTCTCTTTGATGTCCATGTTTTAAGGAATCATTAACCACATTCCAAGCGAATCCAAGAATACATACCCTTTGATTATTTATATTTTCAATTCATACAGTTTATATATTTAAGAAACCATATTAATTCAATAATTTTCCCACTTTCCATCTCGCTTGCTTTATAAATGTTGTTTACGGTTCTTCAGGATGGAGTTTTGTTAAGTAAATTGTAAGGCACAGTAAAGCAGAGTTATAAAGTTCCCTTCAGCTCCCCCCTTCAGCTCCGTCACATACCATTTCTTGCTTTTGGGTACATTCCTCTGTTATCTTTTGTTTCAGTGGCTGAGCTTAGCAGAATAAATCTTCTTTCCTTGTCTGAAGCATGTCCACGACTTATATCCAATCTTTCTGGGGAACCAGAGCTTCTTCAGATATTTGTTGGGCTACAACTCCATCATCCATGACCTTTGGTCATGCTGGCTAATACGGATGAGAGTTGGAGTTCCAAAACATCTGGAAGCTCACTGATTTCCCATACTGTTCTAGCAGATTGTGGTGATTTCAGGCTCTCTCTCTCCTGCTTTAACAGACTAACAAAGGACAAGGGGAGTTAGGGGAGATGACAGAATCATAGACTTGTAGAGTTGGAAGGGACCATGACGGTCACCTAGTCCAACCACCCCAATGCAGGAATCTTTTTGCCCAACATAGGGATCAATCCCACGACCCTAAGGTTAAGAATCTCATGTTCTACCAACTGAACAAGATTAATAATTCTTAAAATAAAAAATGGCTGAGACCAGGGTGTGGATCTAACCCAATATGTTTGAAGTATTTTGAAAATTCTGCTAGTTCAGTCTGTTAATCTTCTGGTTGTTGCGGCAATCATTCATGCGTGATCCAGCCCTAAACCTGCTATCTTTTTGCACAATTACTCAGAAGAAAATCTCACTGAACCCAGCAAGAGTGACAAGTTTACGCTAAGTCAAGTCACTAGAGTACACTTGGAAAATAAATTGCAGGATCCTGAAATAATAATCATAATAACCATGAGCATAAATAATAATATTTTATTATCTAAGATCTAAAAAGCATTGTCTGGGACAGTGAATAAACACAAAACTAACACATCAATGAGGACTAATGGCAATTTTTGCAAAAACAGATTCCTGAACTACAACTACAAAAAAAATATCAGGTTCCTTTTAACCCTTGTATCCTCCATGTTAGTTGAGATAATTACATCTGACATTTCTAGGGTTAAATGCCAAACAGAAGAAAGAGCTGAAAAGGGAAATTCCCCTGCTTCTTCATAATGAAAAGCGGAGGGTATACCTTCTGTGGTTGTCTGTGAGATGCTTTCACATCCATGTGTCAAGGGTTTTTCAAACTGACAACTTGCAAATTTGAAATACAAAAATGCCCAGAGCGATGTTTTAGTGGCTCAGGGAAACTCTTGTAGGGGAAAAAGAATTCTAAAGTGAAACGTCTCTGGAAATCACACAGGGCCTGACCACGATACTCTAATTATGCTAATTGCTTCAATGCCCTTGCTTTATTTATGCTGAGCAGCTAAGATAAATAAAGGAAAATTGCTTTGGATCTAACTATATTCATATCAGAATGCAAACTAGCCTGTGTTTGTTATGTGATTGCTGATCTGTTTACACTAAATTCTGCAGGTAATTGCAGTTTTGATTGCACATTTATTTCTAGCTACACAGGTCCCAGGACTAGGTCTGTCTGTTTTTATAATTAAACCATTTTGTAATATCTAAACTCACTAAAGAGCAAAATGATGCTTTGAGAATTTACATATTATGTATTAAAGAAAATACTTTGGTGGTTGATGACAAGGAGAAGAGATGCTGTTCATCTCTTTTTAAAAAAAGGACAGCATGTTCTGAATTTGAAGAAATTTGAGACATCTGTTCCAAGGCCTGTTCACAGAATGGGACAGATGTCCTCAGCATCCCCATAATCTGTTACACCACATATATTTGAACTTTCAGTTGTAACTTTCATTTCAGTAAAGCACATTAACAGAATGAGCTACAGCTTTGGAGATTTAACTACAAATTGAAACATTTCTGTACCTGAGTAAAACTCTGTAACCCCTTACCAGTAGAGACATTGGAAATAGAAACCACATGCCACTAGATGAAAAGCCTCTAATTAAATAATTGGCCAGTTGGTTCAAATTAATGTGAACTCAAGTCTCCCTCCTTTATTAAGTCTTCTTCTAGTTCTCTGTTTCCTCAGCAATGCTACCAGCTTAGATCTGTATAAGAGTTTAGTCCCAGCTGAACTGACAATCTTCCCTTCCCTCACAGAAAACAGACTGAAAACTATGATAGCTTTGCTCTGTGCATACTTGGGGGTGTTCATGTACATTCAGTGCCATCACAGTAGCTAAGGTATTGGCTGTCAAAGGCTTCACCAGAACAAAACACACTTCTACTCAAAGTTGTTAGTAGCAGAAATATCAACCTATCAGCTATTCTGGACTTTTTAAATTTTGGTTCAACTTGCTGAAATGCACCTATCTAACTACATTTTTCGTTTTGATCACCAGTCTTCTACAAAAGACATAGTATACTATAAAATTTACTTTTACAACAATATTCAGCTTTTAACACTTGGGATTCATCACTGGATGCCTCATCATTTGATAATTTATTATTAGATGTTTCACAGCTGAATGCATTTCACTAAAAAAGAATTGTGTTTGAGTTGATGGCATGCAAAACCTCTGAGTGTGGCAACTACTTAATTTGTTTAGCAAACAAGTGAATCTCTTCCTAAACGTCTGATCACCCCATTGATACATCATTCCTACGCTATTCCTTTATTCATTATCAGATTTTTAAAATGTGTAAATCAGCACTTTGCTCCTGAAAAACCTATCCTAGAGCCACACCAGCAGTCCCTCCCCACCCCAAGGAGTTTCATCAACAGGAAGCAAAAATCTCCCATTGTCAAAGAAAAGGGACAAGAAAGTGCTTCAAGCATCTCTAGCCTTCTCTCCTTGTTGAGAAGGAAGGTGGCTGGTAGTCTTCAGCCTTGGAAAAAGTCGGAGTGTGGCTGGCTTCTTTCTCACTCACTATGACTGTAATGTGTAAATACAGTCATACCTCGGTTTAAGTACACTTTGGTTTGAGTACTTTCAGTTTAAGTACTCCACGGACCCTTCTGGAACGGATTAATCCACTTTCTATTACTTTCAATGGGAAAGTTCGCTTCAGGTTAAGTACGCTTCAGGTTAAGTACAGACTTCCAGAACCAATTGTGTACTTAAACTGAGGTACCACTGTAAGCGCAAAGTGAAAGCACGTTCATTACAATCTTTCAGTCTGTTGCTGGTCATCTGGGACTGAGAATTCAATCCAGACACCATTTCTTCCCTCCCCAAAGGATGATTAGTACTGCTGAGGTGTCAATGGCAATGAACAGTGAGTGTGAGGAGTCCTTGAGTGCAGCAGCAGGTGTGCAGTCTGCTCTTATCCTAGAATCCTGAGGGTTGGAAGGGATCCAAAGGTCATCTAGTCCAACCCCCTGCAATGCAGGAATCTCAGCTAAAGCATCCATGACAGATGGCCATCCTTAGAGGCAAGGATCCCTACAATGACAGTACTGTGCCCCCCCAGGGCCCACCCCTAGCAATCATATGAGAGTGGCTGGCTGAATTTACAGAGAATATTGTCAAATTGGTTAGCTATACATCTGTTATGTGGAATGATTGAGTAGTGAGCCATCACTGAGAACCACTGTGGTGCAGTGGCTAGAACTGATGTAGCCCATGCATCAATGCAGACCAAATAAAAGCCATTAACCAAGCATCATCTGAAGCTGCATTTATATATACCCATGCAGGTCCACCGATATCTAATCAGAAACCATAATTTACTGAAATCTCTAGGAAAGATCTAGCCATGCTTATTAGCCATATCAGCTAGATAGAACCTCCACATACAGAGGCATTCTACCACTAGATGCTGGATGTTAAAGACAAGCAGCAGGGAGGTTGTTGACTTCATGCCCTGCTTTTCATTTGGGGAGGATGTGGGACTAGATGGACTTTTGTTGTGATTCAGCAAGCCTCTTCCTAGAAGTACATAAATCTCGGGAGAGTTTTAAAGATCAAGAAAGCTTTTGAACATTCAGAATATGTCCAGTACGGTCTCCATTTAATTATACTAGATCCATTCTTGGAGGAAGAAAGCAATCTGGATGCAAAACTTTTAACCTTAATTTTTTTAAAAATAGGATTAAAGTAAAGTGAAAAAAACATGATACCGACTACATAGCTTGGAGGCACACGGCAGAGGTGCAAAGGAGTAAATGACAAAAGTATTTCAGCTTCTAGCATACTACTCAATGTAGCTCTTCATTCAGAACAATTTCCTTAATTACTGTCATGGCTAAATTCTGGCCAGGATCACTGAAGTTAAAGTTAATGTAAGCTGCCAAAATGTAACTATTTCCAATATTAAATTTGAAGAACATCTTAATATATATTCAGCAACTAGGAGTTTTCTTTTCCAATCTCATTGCTACTACCTTGTACATTGAACCTCTGGAGAACTCAATCCACTGATTCTTCATGACTAACAAGCTGTTTAATTCACCAAAGGCGTCCTTCATTATTTTACCATTTCAGCTTGGGGGGAAATGTCTTGTGAAGTCAGTAGAAAGGCTTCTCTAGTAATATTACATAGCAATAGCGCTTTCTTATATGGCATCTTAACGTTACAAAGCTGCATCCCTGTGCACAATTTCCTAAAAGTAAGCATCATTGAACACAGCAGGACTTACCTCTGAGTAAACATGCACAAGACTGCACTGTCAGACTTACTTCCTATGTAGGAAGCCTCCCATTGAACTCAGTGGGAACTAGGTCTGAGTAAATATGCATATGATCAGATCAGAATATAACAAACATTTTCCCGCTTTTCTTTTTTTTTTTTGGAGAAATACAGGCTGAACAAAGCAAATACAGTAGTAGTCAGTGCTTTTTGTCTGGGGGTACTCATACCCCTAAACAATTGCATAGCTGCCAAGTTATCCCTTTTTTAAAGGGATTTTCCCTTATGCTGAATAGGCTTCCTCGCGAGAAAAGGGAAAACTTGGCAGCTATGAACAATTGGTGAATCTTTGTACTTTTGCCCATTTACTCTATTTATTTTCCCCGATCTGAACTATAAAATGGTGGTTTTCTTGAGTCAAAATGAGAGTACCCCTAAACGTTTTTAATAGAAAGAAAAAGCACTTGTAATAGTGCTAACTTATCTGAATTCTTGCCTAAGAGTTGGAAGATTTTCAAACCCTTCTGGTCACAGAATAACAGGATGCCTGTCTGTATATACAAACAGCATGCAACCCGTGGTTAGTGCTAATGCTGCTGATGTAACAGCTACGGTAACTGTAGTTCAAGCCCAGCAGTGGGAATTTGCACTTCAGAAGGAAGGAAGCATCCTTAACCACAGTTCAGCAATCTGTGGTATTAAATCTGGAATGGCCCCTGAGGACCAAGCATATGAAGCAACACTTCTTTAAAGCACAAAAAATCAATGGTGACCCATAAAGAGGGGGGGGGGATCCAAAATCCATAGTAGGGCAATACATTTGTTAGTCCAAAAACAACAACAAAAGTCACTAATGTATCCAGCCTTAAGCAAAAATACACAAGTTCCTTGCAGTAAAAGAACAACAATAAACAGAAAGATTGCAATATTTTTTTGTTAAAGTAACTGGAGATTAATTTTAGGTGTTGTACTAGAAATACATTTTAGGTGTTGTACTAGGGACGCAGGTGGTGCTGTTGTTAGTCAGATAACAGTGAGCTAGATGGGCCGAGGTATAACCCACTTGGGTGGCGCTGTGGGTTAAAACCACTGAGCCTAGGGCTTGCAGATCGGAAGGTCGGCGATTCGAGGCCCTGTGACGGGGTGAGTTCCCATTGTTTGGTCCTAGCTCCTGCCAACCTAGCAGTTTGAAAGCACGCAGTGCAAGTAGATAAATAGGTACCGCTCCAGCGGGAAGGTAAATGGTGTTTCCGTGCGCTGCTCTGGTTTGCCAGAAGCAGCTTAGTCATGCTGGCCACATGACCCAGAAAAACTGTCTGCAGAAGTGGACAAATGCCGGCTCCCTCGGCTTATAAAGTGAGATGAGCACCGCAACCCCAGAGTCATTTGTGACTGGACTTAACGGTCAGGGGTCCCTTTACCTTTACTAGAGATAAAAAGTAAATGGGAGCCAAATTAGGTAGTTTTACATAGTGGTTTGTGGGTATGTCCTCTCAGAGAGAAAAAAATTCAACTGTCAGATGGTATATAACCTTCCTCCAGTTTAGGATCCTGCTAAATTTTGCATTGTCCAGTCACGCAAAAAGCAAAGGTAGTGGCATTGACCCAAAATGGGAAAACCCTCCAAAACCACTGGAGAGCAAAACCTTTATTAGGTCAACCAAAATGTCACAAGACAGTGAGCAAGCTTTTGAATTCTCCAAAACTCTTCATCAAGCTGATAGCTGGGGGTGTCTGTTTCCAGGACACCGACCTATGGGACCCAAGCCTTTTAGGGGCTCCATGTCAATGGATCAAAATAATATTGATTTGATCTTGAAAGAAAATTACAAAAATGTATTAGGAGATAATTTGTGATGCAGCTCCTCCCCCCCAAAGATTTCGACTGCCTAGGGGCCTCCACAGGGTTTAATCTGGCACTGCTGGGCGTAACAAAGACCCTGCAGAAGGGTGGGAGTGGCCCTTACATAACTCACAATTCAAAATTGTGTTTTCCCCAGAACAAATAATGTATTCCACAGTAGTCCTTCACACCTGAACTTGAAACATTTGTATGCCCATTTACAACACTGGCACATGCCATCATGTTTTAAATGTTGCACTGGCAAAGTAGTTATATGCCCTAGCCTAGGCAGTTACCTGCTGGATAAACAAGTATTATGATTTGGCAGAGAAATTATTCACTTCCATAAAATGCACCTATCTAACTGCATCAAATTGAGCTGCACATTGTATGTAGACCATTTCAAAGAATGAATACTTCAAGGACAGGATATAAAAATAACTGGAACCTGATTCAAATCAGGTTAATGTACAGCTTTCCCCGTCACTTAAAATCTACAAATATCTGAACAAAATCTATACTCAGTGTCATACCAGTTTCAGCTGAAATCCTTATTTAAACAATTACATGCTACAGGCTTATAGATTTGATTCTAAGACACTGTCAAACAGAGTCCTTGAATCACAGAAAACAGCGTTTAAGTTTAGTGTGTGTACATATGTGTATCTCGATTGCTTTAAATCCTGCACTAATATGCTTTCAGTTTAAAGATAAATGCAGTATGAATTCCTTTGCTTTTTAGCCAAAAATGCAATAGAGGGTTCCAAAAGGCCTTTTCGTATATATTAATCAAATAGATAAAGGTAGGCTAGACAGACTACTCCAACAAATGTTAACTTAGAGAAAAATAACGTTGGCAGCAAGTCAAGAGCCAAATGTTTCTATTTTGATTTATTCAGTATTTCAGAGATGTTTTTTCTATGGGGAACAATATGAAAGGCATTGAAAATTCAGAAGGCACATCTTTTGTGTACTATAAAATGTGCTGCTAACCTACAATACCCTCATAGAAATACAATTCAATAAGGAACTCAGTTGGGAAGAGGCCTCAATAGAACAACATGAAAAAAATGGTCAATACAAGAATGATTTAGCTTTCTTTTACAAGAGAATTTGCTGCTGTAAATAAATAGACCTTTGAAACGTAAAATAAAATCAACATGACTACAGATCCAGGTTTAATTCCTTAACACACACAATGTTGCATTTTAGTCCATGGGCATCTCTCAATCTTCCCTTCTATCAAGGCTACCACTTGTGAAGTGTTACAGCACTTAGCCCTCAGGGCAAAGATAAGTCTTTGCCATTGTCATATACAGTGCACATATCCAGCCATATTATGCTGAATGAGTACTTTGTAGAACTGTAGTGATTCCCGCTGAATATCCTGAGATACTTATCAAGCTGTTAAAGGAGACATCAGTCTTTTGTCTGTATTGCCCTTGACACATCCTCCAGGACAGTAGCATGAAATTCTTTGTCTTCTGAAGAACCCTCAGACCTCTTAGGTCTAATGTAGGTTAAGTGCCCCACAGATATCTCAAGAATATAGAAGCACCTTGAAAAATGCAGAAAGCATGGCTTTATTCGCCAGACACAAATAAAACAGAAGCACTAAGCCAAGGAAAATCTTGCGTTAGTAATGAACCAAGTGAAGTTGTTGAAACCTATGAATAATATTATAATAGGAACAATTAAAACGGGCAGGAAACGTGTACTGATATAATCAGAATTCCTCTGAAGATGAAAATGAATCGCAAGTAACAAAATCACATTGCCACTAGCGTGGCACCTAACTGTACACAGGATTTACATACTTATTTACTCAGAAAATTATTTACATTTTCAACTTATTGTTTATTGCAGCACTGCCGACAATTTCTGTAAGTACTGTGTCTCCAACAATGCTGGGTGATGGATAACTGAAGGTGGCCCTTCCCTGTGTGAAAGATGAGATCCATATCCATTACAGAGATTTCGGGATGTTTGAAAACTTTTCTTACAGAAATAGAAAAGTTTCAATCCTAGTCATAATTACAATTTTTTTTGAAGAAACACACATTCTGATAGAAATTCACACAGACCTCCTTCCGTACCTTACACCTGAATGCTACTGTGTTTTCAGCTTTAGAGGTAAGATACCCAATATGCTTCAAAAGTCTCTCACAGTCCACTGAATCTCACCAAGAATAATGGAATTAGCCCATGAATGGGATTGCCGTTCAGTGGACTTCAGCGGGCCTTAACCTTTCTCGTACAGTAAACTTACCCTAGAATTATCTGCTCTTTTCAGTACGGCAAAAGGCCAACTGTGTAACTTGTTAGATCCACATGATGCGATTTTACACATGCATTGTACTTTGACATTAGCCTTGCCTTATCTAAAAAATTTCACCCCGTCACAGCCCTTGAGGACAACTTATAGGAGAAAGTGCTAATCTTCAAGTAGCCAAGAAATTCAGTGGCTGGCATTTTAATGGTTAATCAAGCAACCCATAATCATGTCAGATGATTTCTAAACTCAAATAAAGCACTGTTTAGGGGAGAAATAGTCAAAAATCCCAATGTGTTCATGTATGCAATTGTCGTAGTCGATAGAGCAGTTTTGGACAGTATGCGCCTCATCATTTGGGCCAACTTAAGCACAGGCTAAATTAGGATGAGGCCCAATCGCCCTCTCAATCCGGCCCGCGGACGGTCCAGGAATCAGCATGTTTTTACATGAGTAGAATGTGTCCTTTTATTTAAAACTAGCTGGCCCTGTCACGTGTTGCTGTGGCTTAGACTGTTAAATGGGTCCTCAGAGTCCCCCTTCAGACTCCCCTGTTGGCCCCACTGTGGATTAGTCTGCTAAATGGGCCCTCAGAGTCCCCCTTCTGACTCCTCCCCCCCGCTCATCCCTGTGATCGGCCCCATCCTGTCCTGACCCATGACCTTTCCCGCCCCCTCCCCCACCCAGGGGAGCCCCCACCTCTACTTGGCCTAGTCCGCAAAGTCAAGCTGAGCTGCTGTGGAGTGGGAAGTTTTCCTACCTGCAGTACCAGTGTAGCCGCCGCTAGAGGCCGCTGTTGTGCAAGGTCTCCTGATTCTATTCCCCAGCATGCACTTTAGGGGGAGTTGTATGGTTTTGAACAGGGTTTTTTGGGGGGTTTACGTGGCACAGGTGTGGCATTTGTCTTTGAAAACGGTGTGGGCTTGCTCTTCCAGTCACATTTGACTTTGTGTTAAAACTTGAACACAACCGGTCAAGCGGTTTTGTTGAACATTGGAGAGGAACACACATGCCCAGTTTACATTTTTTAATATATAGATGCATCTCTGGGTTCTTTGTGGGGCCCGCCTGGTGTTTTTACATGAGTAGAATGTGTGCTTTTATTTAAAATGCATCTCTGGGTTATTTGTGGGGCATAGGAATTTGTTCATTCCCATTCCCCCCCTATATATATATATATATATATATATATATATATATATATATATATAGTTCCCCCCCTCACAAGGTCTGAGAGATGGTGGACCGGCCCATGGCTGAAAAAGGTTGCTGACCCCTGACTTAACCAAACAGCTGTGAAGACTGAAAGGTAAGAAACATTCCACAATTGAAAAGTAAATTACTAGCTACAGATTTTTTTTAAAAGTTTGGACATATTGTCAGAGGGTAAGAATCACAGTAGATTTCTAAATCTACTTCTAAAATTAACAATGAATAGAAATCCTGCCTGAGTTAGAAAACTTCTGCAGAAACTGTAATTTCCACATATAAGTGGGAGTAATTGAGCTGCATATTATTATTGAAGGTCAACACTGAATCAAAATTTATTTTGATGCATGCTCAGTGGTGTTCAACATAAAAACAGCATTAATTTCTCATATAAATATGAAACAGGTTGTGGATTTTACTATCCCACACCCGGGAACTTATTAAAGGGTGTTGACAAACCATTCTGACCTCACACATTTTAAGTTAGGGTGATTTGATTAATTAATTTTAGCTCAAACTATGTGATAACCAAGTGTTTGTAGGTTTGAGGGAATGAAATAAATGAATTCCACTTTGCTAGAAAACTAACATTTAACAACTTAAATTGCTGTTACTTTCCATCAGGAGTTATCAGTAGGTTTCATTCAGCATTTTTTAGAGACTTCACAGTTTAAGTTTCACAGGGGGAAAATGTGATTGGAAGCTAGAGGTTTATTTGAAACAGATAAACATTCTATTTATCACAAATTATCCTGTTGGGTGAAAAAAATACAGTATATGAATTTTAGGGACCAATCACATATTTCCATATATCTGCCCCCACCCCACAAAAATGCACGTTGCCCTTCTGTGCCCTCCCCAATATATTTTTTCTAGTGCTGGCACTGCTATGGTAGGAAATTAACACACTGTAAGATTCAAGATAAGCAGTGTTAGGAACAATATTCAGTTAGAAAATATAATACAATAAGATACTTTAAGAGTTTCTTCTTGGCATTAACTAACTAAAAATTTGGTTAGCCTGTTATCTGCTGTAATTTTAAGTAAAAGAATTGATAGCTCCCCTTAATAATGTGAAGCACTTCCTAGATATTTGGAGTTGAGTCTGCATTTGCTTCAGCCATATTAACCTGTGACTGGCCGTTTCAGGCTGCGCACACACACGAGCTAGCACCTATTGCATATATTTTACCCCTGAAATGTATTTATTGAGAAACTGGTTTCATTTCGGAAATAAAAGCTCATTACAGATTGATTTGGTATTACCCCTCAGTGGTCCATTTGAAAACAAATGCAAACAGGGGTTAGGCAGTCTTAGCACCTGCCCATTGAAACAATCTGATGTTGTGAACCAGCAATCTGGCTCCCCCTTGTGCCAGGAACCGGTACCATCTTTGGTCTCTGAAGCATCACACCAAACCTGGCCTGTAGACCAACACCTGGGTTTGTGGACCGACATTAGCCTGCAGACTACTGCTCAGTTGGTTAGAGCATGTTGCTGATAATGCCAAGGTTGCAGGTTTGATCCCCATATGGGACAGTTACATATTTCTTCATTGCATGGAATTGGACTACATCATCGGTAGGCAAACTAAGACCCAGGGGCCAGATCCGGCCCAATCGCCTTCTAAATCCGGCCCACGGACGGTCCGGGAATCAGTGTGTTTTTACATGAGTAGAATGTGTCCTTTTATTTAAAATGCATCTCTGGGTTATTTGTGGGCAAAGAAATTTGTTCATTCCCGCCCCCCAAATATAGTCCGCCCCCCCCAAGGTCTGAGGGAGAGTGGACCGGCCCCCTCCTGAAAAATGATCCTCAGAGTCCCTTCCAACTCCATGATTCTATGATGCACTTTGAGTAGCACTGCACTAGAGTACAAACAGTTCTTCAGAAGGCCTAAGCCTCTGAATGAAAGAAAGATACTATAGATGATGATGATGATGATGATGATTGATGATGATGATGATAATTTATTATTTTATTATTTCTACCCCACCCATTCGGCTGGGTCTCCCCAGCCACTCTGGGCGGCTTTCAACAGAACATTAAAAACAAAATAAAACATCAAACATTAAAAACTTCCCTAAATAGGGCTGCCTTCAGATGTCTTCTAAAACTCAAATAGTTGTTTATTTCCTTGACATTTGATGGGAGGGCAATCCACAGGGTGGAACCGAGAAGGCCCTTGGAGCTGGACCTCAGTATCTGGGCAGAATGATGGGGGTGGAGATACTCCTTCAGGTATTCTGGGCTGAGGCCGGTTAGGGCTTTAAAGGTCAGCACCAACACTTTGAATTGTGCTCAGAAATGTTCTGGGAGCCAATGTAGGTCTTTCAAGACTGGTGTTATGTGGTCTCAGCGACTGCTCCCAGTCGACAGTCTAGCTGCCGGATTCTGCATTAGTTGCAGGTTCTGGGTTACCTTCAAAGGTAGCCCCACGTGCAACCCATTGCAGTAGTCAAAGCGAGAGATAACTAGAGCATGCACCACTCTGGTGAGACAGTCCATGGGCAGGTAGGGTCTCAGCCTGCGTACCAGATGGAGCTGGTAGACAGCTGCCCTGGACACAGAATTGACCTGGGCCTCCATGGACAGCTATGAGTCCAAAATGACTCCCAAGCTGCACACCTGCTCCTTCGGGGGCACAGTTGCCCCATTCAGGACCAGGGGGTCCCCCACATCCGCCCGCCCCCTGTCCCCCCAAAACAGTACTTCTGTCAATCTGTTAGCCGCCATCTATCCTCCAACCACCTCCAGGCACTCACACAGGACCTTCACTGCTACATATATTGTGACTAGGAGGATTTTCATGGACGTTAATACTACATTTGTGATAATAATTTGTGCTTTGCAATTGTGCACTGACCCTGTCTACACTTCCCAAACTAATCTGCAGGTGAAAATGTTGTTCTTTTTTAGATTCAGCACTGCTCTGAATTTTGTTTGCAGTTTTCACCTTTGAAATGCATTTAAAATGTATATATTTAGATAAAATATGTTTTTGAAATGCATACCCATTTATAAAAAAGTGGGTGTTCATGAGAAAATCTGTTCAAAACACATGAATACGCATTTAAAGGCAAATTTCATGCAGATTTGACTTTTTTCTTTCCCCCCAAATTATTGCAAAAACAGAATGAATTTATAGAAACACACATTTGAAAAGGACACAGCCTAGAAATAGACTGATTCATCTTTAATTAATACTACAAACTGCTCTCAAGGCCAATAAGCTCGCATTAATAAACTCACCCGGCCTATTTGCTAGCTTATTAAATTCTCATTAGCAATGCTTAAAATATCTCTTACAGACTCACATGATTCTGTAGTTTTTTTTATCAAGTAATACCTGATAGATCTGGTGATATAAGGGCTACCAAGGTACGGTACTCTCATTACAGAGCTGCTTCTACAGAGAACAGCTGAAATGTAAATATGAGAAATAAACTTTAGGCATGCACACAAACACATCCACAAATACACACCCCATAAGCAAGAGACGGCAAAGTAGAATGGACATAGTAGGAAACATGGACGCCAACTTGAATAGAATATTGAAGGGGGGATGGTAAGCCCCGCCCCACATAATCGATGACAAGATGTAGCGCCTGCAATGCTCATCAATTGGGGGGCAGCCCCCTCATATATATTATTGAGGGGGGAGTGAAGGGATCTCAGCCCCTAGGAGTTGGCTCCTATGGTAGAGAAGTTAATCTAACAACCAAGAGATAAGGAATATTGATCTCTTAAAACACTTTATAAAATAACACAAAATGTGGTATATTTATAGTGGATTAATTGTTAAGTAACGTAAATATATATCTTGTTATATATATCTTGTGTCTGCAATCTGAGGCAGTTTACAGAAAATTTGACAAAAAAATCCTATGCAACATTTTATAGCAATAACATGCCACCAAAAACAATTATGGGAACTGGGGAACTTGTGGCTCTCTGGACTACAACACCCATAATGCTGGCTGGGGCTAATGGGAGCTGCATTTCAACAGCCCTGGGGTAACCTGCTTCAAATCTTATCTCAGTCACAATTTCATATTGATATTGTGAATGAAATGCTGACGTTATTATTTAAAACCATTTTTATGCTTCCGTTCATCACATCAGATTGCAGGGCAGTGCAGTGTAATACAAAAATGCAAAACCAAGAAAATGGCACATAAAACCCTGAAATGAACAAAAATGTGCTTGATGACAATTCCTACCTAATTTACAGGGTCCTTGTATTTCAAACAATGTATATGATTATTTTGAGCGGGGGGGGGGAGCAATGTAAATATCGAATATTATTACTACTGTGGATAGTAAATAAATAGTAATACAGTGGTACCTTGGTTTGCAACTGCTTTGGATTACAACCATTTTGGATTACAAGCATGTCAGAGCTGGAAGTGTGTGTCCCTTTTTTGGATTACAACCCATTGGGGGGGGGGGAGAGGCCCCATTAGCGAAAGTGCGTCTTGGGTTGCAACTTGTTTTGGTTTACAACCGGACCTCCAGAACGGATTATGGTTGTAAAGCAAGGTACCACTGTATACATATCAACACATATTAAACATTACAACAGCACATACTGAAGGCTGCACTTTCATCTGTAAGTCCCATTGAACAGACATGGCATGGGTCCCAATTTGGCACATGACACCATTTCCCCCAAACCAGGCCCACCTTCCCAACACCTGACATCATAGTTCACAAGTGAGAGGCAGAAAGAGACATGACTGAATCAGATGCATGACCAAGTTAAGATTGGGGAACATGGTTATGCAGCCAAGTCCTACAGGAAGCAGGCTTAAAGTCGCCACCCACCAGCTGATTGGCAGAAACTTGAACCCTGTCAATCAGCAGCTCTACAAAGCACTGTTCTTTTGCAAGACCTGCTGTGCTCTGAAGTCCCAACAATCACCACATGACATCACAGTGACATCAGGTGACTGACAGGTGGGTAGCCCCACCCACCTGTCACATTTGGCATCTGAGGGGTTGGGCCAAATCAAATTTTCCACCCCTGCAGAAGAACTTACTTCTGAGCAGATATACACTGCATAACTATTACTGTATTTTTATACAAACATTTTTTATTTTATTTTTGCAGAGTAGAGGGAGGGAAAAATTGTAGCCTATATTTGGGGCAATACGGTGTTTATTATTAAAAGAATTTATATATAAATTAACTGCATGACTCTGGTTTCAAGAAAAAAAAAGAAATATAACTGTGAATTATACTTTCAACCTTTTGTTCAAAGCAGTGCATCTGCCCCCCCCCCGCCAGCTCAGCTTTAATAGTCCATCCTAACACAACTATTCCTATCCCATTTTTCAGAGTCGTTCTTCTCATCACCATCCTCTATCTAGAGCTATTATGAGCTGGGCTAGAATCATTTAAAACTTTAAAGCTCTTATTATCTGCACTTTTGCTCAAAGCCTTGATTTAAAATAATATTTACTACCTAAGGTCTTTTCACAAGCTCACCTAAGATTAGGCATCGGAGGCACAGAAGATTGTTCTGTTACAAGAAATCAAAGGGAGAGATAATAGTTTAATCTTTCAATTTTTAATACAAATCTTCTTATTAATGTGTCGGGCTTCTTACGCTGTTCCTAATTAACAAGAGGGCATGTTCCGGTCCATACAGAATCATCTGAGATTTGGTTTTAGTTTAATATTCTGTGAATACAGAGGATATTCAGCCTGTTAGCACACTAGCCTTTAACTTCCTAAGGCTTAGATGTGAATTTGCTTAAGATTACCAGTGAAATGAGTTTAGTCATTTCATCCCAGTCTTTAACAAAATCAGTTCCATTACAAAGCCACATTGTGCTAGCCTTTTTATACATTAAAAGTGCTTTCTTGTGCATTAAGAGTGTCTGCTTAGCCTTAGAGGAAAAGCAGCCTAGCAGCCTTAGAAATTACAGGTGTCTCACACTTCCTGGTCAATGAGAAGCCACTTAATTTGTGTCAGAGGACTTGGGTCTCAATTGAGTGATCTATTCTAGGCATCCATGGGGCTGGGGAACGAGAACCTATTCTAGTGTCACTTTATTGTTATTATAATCACATGGAGAGCCTAGGATTTCAGTATGGTGTCTTGATTGTTGAACTACATTTTGCATTCATTCTATATGCTTGTTGACTGTGATAGCCTCCTGACTTTGCGGAGTAAGGTTCCCACCCACCCCCACCCCCAAAGGAACAGATTGACACTCTGTGCTCCGACAAGCATGCAAATTGTTGGTAAATGTAACTTTATCTCAGATTGCCAATGGCAAATTTGGTGACAGGCCGCTGTTAAAATATGTACACACAGATAATGGAATATTTACATTTAGAAAGCTATGAAAATCTGAATAATAAAAACCAAAGACTTACAGCTAAACAGTTTTACTCATAAATATGGCCGAGGCCAGAACAACTGAGGGTTAATTAAGAGGGAGTATCTTGAATGACGTTATGTTGAAATAAATAGGTCTTACGTTCGGTGCCAGATTTACGTATAAGCTAAACAAGCTATAGCTTAGGGCCCCACGCTCTTGCCCCCCCCCAATTTCACAATTAATATACTTCTTCTTAAATGTATTTCAGGTCAACAATTACTTTGATAAAATACATATTTTGTTATGTGCAAATGGCTTTAGATACCTATTAGGTCCATAAATTACCATATACAGTACAGTATAGCATATACAGTGAAACCTTGGTTTATGAACACCTCAGTTTACGAATTTTCGGTTTACGAACGCCGCGGACCCATCTGGAACGGATTAATCCACTTTCCATTATTTTCAATGGGAAAGTTCGCTTCAGTTTATGAACGCTTCAGTTTATGAACAGACTTCCGGAACCAATTACACCCATGCTTCGGGTTAAGTACGCTTCAGGTTGAGTACTTCACGGACCCGTCTAGAACGGATTACAGTAATCCACTTTCCATTACTTTCAATGGGAAAGTTCGCTTCAGTTTATGAACGCTTCAGTTTATGAACAGACTTCCAGAACCAATTGTGTTCATAAACCGAGGTACCACTGTATTCAACACAAAAAAACAGCGATAATTTGTTGTTGACAAAGGACAGCTGGACATATAAAGGGCCCCATTACCTTCAGTAGCTTAGGGCCTCATCAAACCTAAATCCGGCCCTGCTTATGTTCAAGTAAATTCATTTCGGACTAAGGGCCTAAATAGTTTATTTTTCTATTGAATGTGAATTTCCAATTAGGAGCCATTTTCAATAAAGGTGAATCAAGCAGCACTTGTTATGAGAACACATAACCAGGTATATGTTCAGGTTTTTTATTATACCGTGTGATGTTCACTGAGGTAAAATAAAAAGGGAAATCCCTCAGGACAGAATAGCTTTATTTGGCACACATTATGGAATTTTCTACGCAATTATCATTCCAAATATAAACAGCAAAGAACACACACACACACACACACATACACACACACATATATCTTAAGGCAAAACAGACTTTAATCTCAAAAGTTGCTTTTGTTTTGGTCGTTTTCAACTGACACACTTTATTTAAAAATGTTTAAAAAGGCACAATGTGCATCCTGAATACAACAAGTACATGAGATCAAGGTTAAGGGACAGTGTAATTCTAACAAATTTAGTGACAGGTTAAGATCAAGGGATGTCTTGACATTCTCCTCAGAAAGGTCAATCTAGCAGGTCTGCAATGTAAAAATGAAGACTCTGCCATCATTGCCATGGCAAAAAGGTCAGACACAAGCTGATTGGTGATAGAATTATCAAATTAACCAATCGATGTGTGTGAGTAATAGATGTAAGCAATCCTCCGGGAAAGCCACAGGGCAAATGCCAGCTCATCAATAACACATTGCCTAGGAAAAGAAGGTCCTCTCTTCAATCCATGTCCTTTCTATTAACAGCAGTATCAAGGAATAATAACAAACAAAACAAAGGCAGCACCTTTGCATGAGCTTTTGCTTTACACAAAGCATCACATTTTAAAAATATTTTCTTGCATAGAGAGGTAAACAACAGAACAGAATGGTAAGATATTTACTTTGACTGCAGCATTTGAAAGTGCACAAGTCTCACATTTGTGTGACAATCAGTGCTTTTGAGCTAAAGAACAAAATGCGGGTGTCTTCATGCGCATGCAACTGAGGAGTTCAGATTTAGAGGAGAAAGTATATTTCCCTTTAAAACCACAGTACGGAACAGAGGTGGCGGTGGCTGCATTACAGGAATCCAAGTAGATTTGAAAATTGGATGATTCACACACCCACCCATTAGCCCACGAAAATGCCATTTAGAAGTCATGACACCACAAAGTATTCTGTTTCCCAGGTTCCCCAAGTTCATACTCCTGACTGGAATGCTCTAATTCTATCTTTCCTATCACTCACCCCAGCTTTCCACAAGTTCCATCAAACAAACCAAATTCCTGTACTCAGAACTGCATGAATTTGGTCCTTAGAAGTGGCTATGTCTTTCAACTGAGACAGTTACGTATTACAAATAATCCAAGGGGAACCGAATAAGCACTGGGTATATACTTTGAAATCAAAATTTCTAAACATATCTTGCTACAAGCTCTTCCACTTAAGAATCTTAAACCAAACCTATAGAACTCTATAACAAATCTATTTACTAATTGTACTGATTGGACACGGAAAACTTTGCAACCTAGACTTGCACTTATTATTTTTCCATTAATCCCAGAATCACACCACCCTGATGTTTTTTCCAGCAAGGGAGAGATAAGCAATTCGAACATTGGGAATCCAAAGGTTTCTGCACATTATGAGAATTCTGTACCAATAATCAACCTATATGTATTAACCAAATAAAATAACTTTGCCAAACTGGATTTATTTTAATCAAATTCATAGTTTTATTTAAAAAGAATGTGTAACAGCACAAGCTCCGAGACCCTTAACACAATCTTAAAATTTATTAAGCACAATAGGTAGAGGGGCGGGGATGATTAGTTTTCAAATTAAACTCTTATATTGGCTTGATGCTTAATGTAATTTATGGCTCTATACAGTGCTTTTTTAAAAAAAATGTTTAGGGGTACTCTCATTTTTACTCAAGAAAATCATCATTTTATAGTTCAAATCGGGTAAAATAAATACAGTAAATGGACAAAAGTACAAAGATTCACAAAATATTTACAGGTATGGGTACCCCTGTGTCCTCCCAGAAAAAAAGCACTTGATCTATAGAACCCCTTAAAAAGATATGAGAACTAGATCTTGGCACACAGATTCTTCCCAAAATCTGGAATAAAGGACTCATCTACACTCGTGGTTCTTAATGCTAAAAATTAGTTTTAAAAGGGTTATGATAATCATATAGCCCTATGACTTTCTTTGAAAACGCCAATAGTACGATACTAAAATGTGACACCAGAGGGCGCTGCAGAGCTCGCTCCCCTTCAAGTGGGCAGACCTTGTAGAAAAGGAAGTGGAGAAATCAAATGTCTCTTATGTTTTAGAATGATATCAAAAACTCTAAGAACGTTAAAAGACTGAGTATAGATCCAGCGAAAAACAGGTGAGGTCCTAGCAGACTGGAAGTGAGCAAATGTTGTCCCTATCTTCAGTGGGGCGGAGTGGCAAGAAGGCAGAGAATGTAGAGGAAGGAGAGGAGACGTTGTCCTCCCCAGGGGCGGAGGAAGGGGTGTGTGGTGGGGGCAGTCTGCCGCGAGTATCACCACTGGGGGGGTTTGACAAAATGCTGGGCGCCACTCACCGCGGGGCACTCTCTCCTGGGAGTGACGCGGTGGCTTGGGCGCCCGCAGGCTCCGAGCTGCCCCAAATGGTCCGCCCGCCACCTCCCCATCAGCTGTAGGGCAGCTGAGTGGGAGGAGGCAGGCAGACTCCTCAGAGGCCCCGCGGAGCATCCTGCCCTAGTTTGCCCCTCCCTGTGGGCAGCTGGCCCTGCCCCTGGGAGCAGGGCATGCGCACCACTCCAGGTGCCCAATTGGCTTGCTCCGCCGCTGGTCCTCCCCTGCTGCTACTCTTACCTTTCTTTAAAAGTATAACGAGAGGAGGTAGTGGGGAAGGAAGCCCCCACCCCCTGAACTGGACAAGTAATTTTGGCTACTATTTACCTGAAATGACACGCCTGTTTGGGAGGGGGGAATTAAGTGGTGCCCAGATTCAGGAATGAATGCTGTACCTGGTCAAAGAAAAGCCAGTCTCAGTGCTAAGGCATGAGTCATATCACTGTGATCTCTAGTTAGTCTGTCAAGGAGTCTCTTCTAATCACTTTCCTCCAACTGGATGCCGGAGCCTAAAGCAGTTGTCTGGGTGAAAGAAAATGATTGTGGCGCTGACCGCTAAATGCTTCTCAAGTCATTGTTGTGTTGGAAGAACGCATGAGGTAGTCTCTTCAGCTCCTGAACATATCTTAAAACATTGCAACAAAAATATTTAAGTACTATTTTCATGATTTCAAGGCATCCGCTCCAAGATCTGATAAAAGGCAGAAGCAAGCAAATTTTCTTATAAATTTTTGTCGTGGGGGATGGAAAGACCGAGAAAGGTGCTCTAATGGGGCTGCCACCTGCTTAGAGTCAGTTCTTACTGTAAACTGTGGGTCAGGCAAAAAAGTAGTTTAATGCCTTCTGCTCATATGGGAATTTCTCTTTGATAAGCTACACTTTTTCAGTGAAACACCTTAAGCAATGGTGTACAGAGCAGTGCTGCAGAAGCAGAGTATCTTAACTCCAGCATAAAACACTTCTAATTCTTTACTGCACACTGTTTATCATCATTCGCATGGGAATATTTTGGAGTCTTTGCCTTGTAATTAATTATACCATTTCAGCTGTGTGGAAGTCATTTCTCCAGGGACCTGTCCCTCCTATGCATTCTCTGCTAGGTTTTTTAATGATCATTGTGCCTGACAGTCTCATCTTCAGTGTGGGCAGCCACTTCTTCAGTACCTACCAAGGGAAATGGGTTTACTGGTACAGTGCTATCAAACAGAAACTTTGGTAAATATTGTCAAGATATCCCCCCCCCCCAAGAATACAGTGGTTCCTCGGTTTGCAAACGTAATCTGTTCTGGAAGATCGTTCAAGTTCCAAAATGTTCGAAAACAGAAAACTCAATGTTTGACTTCTGAGGCGTGTTTGAAAATCGAAGCATTTGCTTATGGGTTTATGGCAGTCAAAAACCAAAATGTTCGCAAACTGAGACATTAAAAAAACGAGGTGCCACTGTATTGATAAGGGTCCGGTTGCTACATAAAGGCATGAGTCATGCTTACTTCTTACTACATGTTCCTGCAGAAGGAACATCATGTGTCACCCACTGAAAAAGAGGAGAGAAAGGGGTGAACCATTAACAAAAATCCACTGCACCCAAAATACGCTAGGAAATATGAGTGGCTAATGTGCATAGCAACCAGTCACTGCACATTCACCAAGCCTCATGGAGAATGTGTGCAGAATCTGTGCCTGAAGGAATTGTGCACATTTGCCAGTCAACATGTATAATCTACATTAAGCCTTGGGAAACTGGCATACATCAACAGCATTTTGTACATTCTATGGCCAATCTGCATAATCTCCAGGCACTGCAGTTGTCTGGCGGGGTTGAGGTTGCCAGCCTTCATGTCACGTTTGTAGACATCTTTGTAACACAGTTAGTCTGCCAATGGGCCTGGTGCCTGAAGACAGCTCCCCACAATACACGTCCTTGGGGATCTTGCCATCTTCCATTCTGTCTACATGACCCAGCCAGCATAGACATCACTGAGACAGGAATGCGAACATACTGGGAAAGTGCCTTGAGAGAGCACATCTTTGTTTGAAACTCTGTTGTGCCATGTGATGTTGTTGTTTAGTCGTTTAGTCGTGTCCGACTCTTCGTGACCCCATGGACCAGAGCACGCCAGGCACTCCTGTCTTGCACTGCCTCCCGCAGTTTGGTCAAACTCATGTTCGTAGCTTCGAGAACACTGTCCAACCATCTTGTCCTCTGTCGTCCCCTTCTCCTAGTGCCCTCAATCTTTCCCAACATCAGGGTCTTTTCCAAGGATTCTTCTCTTCTCATGAGGTGGCCAAAGTATTGGAGCCTCAGCTTCACGATCTGTCCTTCCAGGGAGCACTCAGGGCTGATTTCCTTAAGAATGGATAGGTTTGATCTTCTTGCAGTCCATGGGACTCTCAAGAGTCTCCTCCAGCACCATAATTCAAAAGCATCAATTCTTTGGCGATCAGCCTTCTTTATGGTCCAGCTCTCACTTCCATACATCACTACTGGGAAAACCATAGCTTTAACTATACGGACCTTTGTCGGCAAGGTGATGTCTCTGCTTTTTAAGATGCTGTCTAGGTTTGTCATTGCTTTTCTCCCAAGAAGCAGGCGTCTTTTAATTTCGTGACTGCTGTCACCATCTGCAGTGATCAAGGAGCCCAAGAAAGTAAAATCTCTCACTGCCTCCATTTCTTCCCCTTCTATTTGCCAGGAGGTGATGGGACCAGTGGCCATGATCTTGGTTTTTTTGATGTTGAGCTTCAGACCATATTTTGCGCTCTCCTCTTTCACCCTCATTAAAAGGTTCTTTAATTCCTCCTCGCTTTCTGCCATCAAGGTTGTGTCATCTGCATATCTGAGGTTGTTGATATTTCTTCCGGCAATCTTAATTCCGGCTTGGGATTCATCTAGTCCAGCCTTTCGCATGATGAATTCTGCATATAAGTTAAATAAGCAGGGAGACAATATACAACCTTGTCGTACTCCTTTCCCAATTTTGAACCAATCAGTTGTTCCATATCCAGTTCTAACTGTAGCTTCTTGTCCCACATAGAGATTTCTCAGGAGACAGATGAGGTGATCAGGCACTCCCATTTCTTTAAGAACTTGCCAAAGTTTGCTGTGGTCGACACAGTCAAAGGCTTTTGCATAGTCAATGAAGCAGAAGTAGACGTTTTTCTGGAACTCTCTAGCTTTCTCCATAATCCAGCGCATGTTTGCTATTTGGTCTCTGGTTCCTCTGCCCTTTCGAAATCCAGCTTGCACTTCTGGGAGTTCTCGGTCCACATACTGCCTAAGTCTGCCTTGTAGAATTTTAAGCATAACCTTGCTAGCGTGTGAAATGAGCACAATTCTTTGGAATTGGGATGTAGACTGATCTTCTCCAATCCTCTGGCCATTGCTGAGTTTTCCAAACTTGCTGGCATATTGGGTGTAGCACCTTAACAGCATCATCTTTTAAAATTTTAAATAGTTCAGCTGGAATATCATCACTTCCACTGGCCTTGTTATTAGCAGTGCTTTCAGTGCCATGTGATACCGGTACCTAAAACCTTCCTGATACAGCACAGGTGGAAGGCATTGAAGGGATGCTCCTGATGGTTGTGAGTTGCCCACAACTCACTTCCATAAAGCTCAACACTCAAGCCTAGTAGACCTTCAGCTTGGTACTGGACGTTAGCCTCAATTTTTCTCCCATACCCTTTTGCAGAGGTGAGCAATAGCTGCCTTGCCAATACACTTATCCAGCTCAACATTGATGGAGAGGCTGCTGGTTATGGTGGAACCCAGACAGACAAAATTGTCTACCACCCCAAGCATGTAGTCACCAAGGCTGATGCATGGAGTGCTGGCAACGTCCTGACCCAGGATGTTGTTGGTCTATATCAGGCTGATGGTGAAGGTGAATTCCTTGCAAGCTTGGGCAAAACGGCTGAGTCTCTGTAGAGCTTCCTCGGAGTGTGCTGTGAAGGCTGTGTCATCTGCAAACAGCATCTCTTAAATAAGGACCTGCTGCACTTTTGTCTTGGTCTGGAGATGTGTCAGGTTGCAAAGACCCCTGTCGCACCTTGAATGGATGTACACACAACCTTCAGTCAAGCTGAAGGCATATGAGAGCAACAGGGAGAAGAATATGCCAAAGAGAGTTGGGGCAAGAACACAGCCCTATATCACACTGCTCTTTATAGGGAAGGCATCGAAAAATGAGCCATCGTATCGGACGGTGCCGCGCATGTTCTTGTGGAAGGACACACTAATCTTATGGAGTTTTGGGGGGTATCTTGTTGAGCAGTGTAAAGTGTCCTTTTTGGGTGACAAGGTCAAATACCTTCGTCAGGTCTAAGAAAGTGGTGTACAAGGGGCGTCTCTGTTCACGGCATTCTCTTGCAGCTGGTACAGTGAGAAAATCATGTTGAGTGTTGACCTCTGAGCTCTAAAGCAACATTGAGACCTGGGCTAAGCCCTGCCAGCAAGTGACTGTAATCTGTTGAGAACTACCCGGGTGAAGGCTTTCTCATGGTATTCAGCAGGAAGATCCAATGGTAGTTGTTAGAGTCACGGTGATCACCTTTGTTCTTGTAGAGGGTCACAATGCTGGAGTCCTGCATGCCTTGTGGCGGCGTGGATCCATGTTCCCAACACTGCAAGAGGAGGCCATGAAGGTGTGTCATGAGGGATGAGTTGAAGATGCTTTTCAGCACTTCTGCTGGGATTTAGTCCTGACCGGGGGCTTTACCAAATGCCTGAGAGTTGATGGCATTCTTCAGTTCATCAAGGGAGGGAGAGACATCCAGCTCCAAGACAGGCAGAATTTGGATACTGTCAATTGCTGTGTCAGAAGTTGGAGTAATAGGCTACGTTCTTGCAGATTTTGGTCCAAAGATTTTTTCAGCACAGATGTAGTCCCCAGATAGGTGCACCCTTCTGCCCCAGTGTATTATGACACATCTTGCTCTGTCCCAGGATCATTGGAAGCTGCCTTATACTAATTCAGAACATTAGGCTATCTAACTCAGTACCGTCTGCAATGGTTGGCATCAGCACTGCAGGGTTTTAAACAAGGATCTTTCCAAACAGAACCAGGAGATGTGAAGGATTGAACTTGGGACCCTGTGTGATGCATGAAAAACATGTGCCCAGGCACTCAGCCACAGCCCTTCCCCATCTCCCTCCACCACCCCTCCCCCTCCCTCTCTCCCCAAATGTTCTGCTAGTTCAAAGAGTCCTAGCTTAGCAATAAGGCTGCATCTATTATCGCAGCAATACGACACTGCTATCATCACAGTGGGGAGGGTAATAGAGCAGCACTCAGTGCCGCAATCTACTCTGCCATCAATAAATGAAACTATCAGAGTTAATGAAAGTTGTGCACATGTATCAATAGCAAAGCAGATTTCTAAGTGAGTGCAATTATGATTTATAATGTGAAATTCTCCAAATGCTGGGTTATTTTACATCTCTTTTATTATAAGTGCATATATAACACCTTAAAAATGTGAACTGGTACTCATTTGAATATGAGCTAGCTTTCTTAATGCTAGCCTCTTAAAATGATCTCTTTTAGGTGCTTAATAATCCATCCATGTTGTTTGCACAGAAACACATATTCTTTTCTGTCAGAGGATGCTCAGAGCCTTGAAACTTCCCCGGATACTTATTTATTTCTCAGAATCTAATATACCTGTATGCAGGGCTTCCCAGGATAATTCGCAGCTGATGCAAATTGTTGAAGCTCCATTAAACACACCAATTGTAAGGATCAATTGAACATCTGGACCAATGGTTTTATCTAAGCAGACAATTTGCAAGAGAGAGCACGCCACAACTTGTTTTGGCTTACAATTTTTTTTAATATTTATTAATTAGTCTCAGGTTCAGAGGAGCTAAGCACCTCCATATCCAATTGACTGGACTGGACTCTGCACACAAGACACATAGGGGGGAATTCAACACTGTGCTCTTCCAATTGTTCCATCTGCACAAGCATTCCAGCTTGCCAGATGGAACAATCCCTCTCTTCTCCCCCTGAACACTGTTCTGGGTGTTCTTCTAACATACCCTGACACAATTTCAAGGAGCGTGGGGCAAGGAGAGTGGATCACAGCCCTCTTCAGCTATTGATATCCTAAGGTGAAATAGCAGCCATTGATAGCTTTAAGAGAGGACAAATTGGATTAGGCTATCTAAATTGGAAAGATGGGGTAGATGCTGCCACATCTTGCAACAGCAAATTCCACGGTTTTGCTCTCCCCCACCTTTCAGGCAAGGTGAACACCAGCAAACATTTAGGTGATGTTCACAATATGCACGGGTATGTCTGAGTTTATAGGATGTCCACAAAATACACCTGGAATTCTCAGTGCACACATTGTGATATCTGTGTCAAGACGTTCACTAAAACACATGGAACAAGAGAAACTGTAATACAGCTACAGAAAATGAGCAAATGTCCTGGTCTTTACTGCATATAGGAAATGGATGAGAAAGCTCTCTGCTGTGGAAGGTTTCAGTGTGATCCTCGCGCTGCATCCCCAGGCTTCAAGTTCACATCAGCTTCTGCTCTTTTATCAGGATTAAAAATGACATGACAGCCAATGAGGTCTGGTTTCAAAAGCTGTAAAGTAAGCTGTCACCCTTCCCCCAAACTCTATGAAAATATGGAATATCTAACCATCTCTGAACAAGCTCATGGTTCTAGATTAATGAATGGCATTAACAAGGCACTGATGTGAGGAAGTACATCCCACTTACAATGTCACTAGACAGAGCTCAATAGTATAGAAGAAATATTATCAGAGGAAAAAAGTGAAAAAGGGAAGGAATCGAGGTGCTTGTTAACAGACAGCTTTCAAACTTCTAATGCATGTTTATAAAATGCTCACATCAAAATGTGATTGCAGTACGTTGGGTTTTTTAATGGAATACACAAAATATAAAAAGTTTCGAAAATCTAAAGGGGGGAAATGTCTGTATCACATAGAACCATCTTTACCTATCGGGAAACAAATGCAGGGAAAGTCACTGTCTTTAGTAAGGCTGAGATACAGACACATAATCTATAATCCTTGATTATTCTGGCTTTGCCCTATACAAAGAGAACTTCTTTCTGAATTATGAACAGTAGAAACACTCAGTCAACCATTTCACCCAAGCCTGCTGAAAAACTAAGATGCTTTGGATGAACCACACATAATTAAAGCTTCTCCATTGCCGAAATCCACTATATAATCATTTATAAAATACACAGAGACCACCATATTTGACCAGATGAGAGAAATCAATAACAACAGATCAACAATGTCAAGGTATAGAATTGAAAGCACATGTTCGGTTTCAATCTCTTACTCATAAAACAGCATTACAAAACAAGTGTGCACTACTACTCAGCAGGTAACTGTGCAATCTAATATTCTGTCCCATTCTGAAGCAAACCAATTTATAATATGTTTTCTGCACGTGAAATTGCAAGTATCTATGTTTCAGATTTTGGAATAAAATGCGGCTGAACTCAGGAATTACTAAATAAGCAAGTGGAATACCATCTACTAAAATGCATTCGAAATGGTAGAGCAAATAAAATGCTACAATGCTATTTACAGCATGTAATTCTCCTATGCAATTCCTTTCAAAATAATTTTTCAAAGGTGTACAACTGTTATAACATTACTGTGTGAGCCTGTAGAGATAACAAACTGTGTTATTTTTAGATAGATCCCGATTTTCTAATTCTGGGCACTGAATTACATTTTGCTATTACCACATCAGCACTTGGCTATCTTTTGTAGAAAATATATCCTATAGTTAAAAGTAATATAGCAGATGCAGATTATTATATACTTTCAACAACAAACAAACACTATTCGTGAGTGGGTTAAATTTACAAATATCTGACTGATTTCCACATTTAAGATCATAGTAGAATCATAGAATTGGAAGGGACCCTGAGGATCATCTAGTCCAGGCATAGGCAACCTTGGCTCTCCAGATGTTTTGGAACTACAACTCCCATGTTTCCTGACCACTGGTCCTGTTAGCTATGGATCTTGGGAGTTGTAGTTCCCTAACATCTGCAGAGCCAAGGTTGCCTATGCCTGATCTAGTCCAACCCTCTGCAATGCAGGAATATGCAGCTGTCCCATACAACCTTGGCATTATCAGCACCACGCTCTAGTATATACTGGTGCAGTTGCTACCATGTTACAGATCAATCCAAACTGGGGCTGAATGGCACATAGTGGCAGATGCAACGCAACATCCACAGCCCTGCTGACTTGTCCTGGCCAGGGTAGAAACTGGGGGCCAGAAAATCACCGGTTTGGGGTTTTGTTTTTTTGCTGTACTAGCACCAGTCTGGCACAGCAGGGGGGCTCCAGGAAACAGTACACCCATTGCTGCCCCTGACCCAGATCCTCTTAAAATGAATTTTCACTAGCAGTGTGGGAGAGAATGAATTCGAAAGGGCACCTTAAAATCATGGGAAACTGCATTTTTAATCTTAATGTTAAGTAATTAAACACATATTTGTTTTCATAGTAAATGACTGCAATTTGCAGAAATTTGGCATTTTATATTCTTCTATATTCAGCCTCCACTGTGAAGAGGCAATGTGCTTATGAATACCAGTTCCTCCAAACAGCAGGGAGGGCTTCTGGTTGGCCATGGTGAGAACAGGATGCTGGACTAGATGGACCACTGGCTGGATCCAGCAGGCTCTTTTTATGATCTTAACTAAAATATCCATAACTCCAAAAGATCCTCTCCTCCAATTTCCACTCTGGAACAGGCAGACACTGCCACTTATTTCTGGTTGAAAGAAATCCAGTAACAGTAGACTCCTAATAGGCTGGACCAACACCTATGTTTAGCGATGTGTTAATTGTCTGTGTTGCCATACTTGTTTGTGTGTCATCTGCTATAACAGAGGTTCCCAAACTGGGGTCTGTGGACCACCAGTAGTCTGCAAGCTTCATTCATGTAGTCCAAATCTTTTACATCTTTTATCTCATGAAGTTGATGGGAGGCTAGAATTAAGGCACTATCGCTTTTACTGGTGGCGAGAAAAGAGCAAATTTCTCCAGCCTTTCACATTCTTTTTTTAGTGCATTATTAAGCCTTGAAAGGAGTTGAAAGGATTAGCAGCAAAGTTAATGGGAGGCTAGAATTAAGAAGTTTAACGAATTTAATGCGTCTCGAACGCACATTCATAAGTCGAAAAAATTTGTAAGTCAAATCCCATAGGAATGCATTGGGAGAAAAAAATCGTAAGTAGAAGCAACCCTATCTAAAAATTCAAAAGTAGAAAAAATCCTATCTAAACAGCATCCAAGATGGCGGACGTAGCTCCATTCGTAAGTAGAAACATTCGTAAGTAGAGTTATTCGTAAGTAGAGGTACCACTTGTATTGTATTATGATTTGAATTACTGTATATGGAATTCAACTTATAATACGATAATACAAAATAAATAAGTAATAAATATGCAATTTAAAATTGTACAGCATCTAGCACAGTACATTATAACGGGGCAATGGGCAGAAAAATAATTTAAGTTGTCTGCCAACACCCACCATATTCAAGTGGTCCAAGGGAAAAATCAGCTAGAAAACAAGGTATGTTCCCCGGTGTCCAATCAGGAAGGAGCTGCAGCCAATCCTGGCTACTGTGACAGATCTTAGGAAAAGTTGTGGTATGTGTGGCTTGCTTCTTCACCAGCATTTAAGCTCCCAGTGCGGTGCAACACAGACTGGAAATCTGCCAGCTGTTCCTGTCTCCCTGCTCCCACTATGAAACAGACCACAGAACTGGGCACTATAAAATTATAAGCAATCAAAGGCAAATTGCACATAAATATAAGGTATCACACATCAATTAAGAAGGGAAGTGCAAAATGTAGAACTGTAAATATTTGTTTCTTTGTAGGCTGGAATGGCAAACCACAGCATGTTTTCATCTTTAATGCCAGATCTTCAAAGCAATTTACTAAACAGTGTGTTGGACCTGATGATCCATTAGTGGTTCCCTTTAACGGGATTATTCACCTGCCAGTAAAATACTTAGTGAAGACGGAAAGATGCCTGCTATTTCTGGATCAGTCTGTCTCCAATTCCCCACTCTCATTTTTGCGTGAACTAATTTTCTCTTTTACTTTCTGTCTTCTGCAAATATATTTGACAAATACCATATTGTTTGCTGAACTATTCTCTGCAACTTCATGTTCTGTATTTCACTCTAGCGCTGCTAATTATACTTTTAACTTGCTCGTGCTCAGACACACATTTCCCAGTTCTCTCCGTTAAGAGGAACCTCATTTTTTTTATCCAAAGGAATCTTCAATATGTTGCTTGTTGCAACCTATTCTCCATTTAATTCAATTGGTCCCTGTAGCTTTATACAATGTCTTTTTGCCTATTTCCTGCCCACACACTACTTTCAGATGTGTGAACCAGCTTACAAATGCGGCAGAGGTTTATATTCTGGCTCACGGTAGCATATTCACTCAAAGAGATGCTGCATATTTACATACAGCACAATTATGAGCTGATCCAGTTGGTCTCTTGCTTGCAAGAGGACTGCCAACAGGGAGAGAGGCTTGGCAGCAGGAATCTCCTGGACACAAAAGCAAGTTCCTTGAGATGTCTGATTTGGCCACAGTGACACACGCCTTGCTAGAACAACTCCACCAGCTACTGGCCAGCTTCCAGGCCCAGTTCAAAATGCTGGGTATAGAATCATAGAATCAGGTCCAAGGCACCTGAAAGACCATATTCCCTCATATGAACATGCCTGGGTTTGAGATCTTCAGGGGAGGCCTTTCTCTTGGTCCCACACTACACACACACACACAATCTTGGTGGGGACATGGTGGATGATCCCAGATTCTAGAACTCCCTCCCCGGAGAAGCTCGACTGACTCCCTTCTTGTTGTCCTTCTGCTGGCAGGTGAAGACCATCTTGTTCCAATGGGATGGTGGGAATTGGATGCTTTTAATGAAAGGGTTTGTGCCATGCTGTTTTTAATGTACTGTAATTATTTCTATGTTTTAAACAGGATGCATATGTCTAATTGTCTATTCATTATTATTTTTTCTATGTTTTTAGTGATTCTTGTTTTTATCTGTAAGTTGCATTGAGTCCCATCAGGGGAAAAGTAAATATTTACTACTACTACTACCACCACCACCACTACTACTACTACTGTACTACTACTACTACTACTACTACTACTACTACTACTACATACCCTTCAATATTTCTCTGATGGAAATAGGGATGTCCCATTCCATAATAATATTTTTACTATTTATACCCAACAAATCTTACTGGGTTGCCCCAGCCACTTTGGGCAGCTTCCAACATATAAAAAAAAAATAAACATTTTGTTTTTTAAAAAACTTCCCTCTACAGGGTTGCCTTCAGACAGCTTGGGGTTCAGATAACTCCAGACCCTCCCAACGTTTCTCAATTGAAAATAGGGACATCCTAAGGAAAAGTGGGACACTCTGGGATCAAATCAGAAACCGGGGCAGCTTTTCTAAATCAGGGGTGTCACTTGGACACTTGGAAGGTCTGATGTATATGAAAGGTGGTCGGAAGGATACAGCAGGCAAATGAGTTAGTCCCTTATAGTGCAATCTTATGCATATCCCATTGAACTTACCCTAAGACACTTTGTCTTAGTCTCCAAGAACTTATATTAAGAATTTACACTTAATGTTTATAGACTTGCAATCTTCGTGTACTACAGAGTCACAGGAGTGGCATTATAGTTGGGGTAGAAGATGTTCTCTGGGAAAACAATGAACATGGTTTGTCCTATCAGGCACCCCCTGGGTGAGAGAGTCCATCTACCCAAATTTCAGAGAAATTCAATGAAAAATGGCGCAGATAAAGTTGGCGGCAGAAGGGCTAACCCCGCCCCTCAGTTTTATTTATTTTTAAAATACCTTATTATTAAAACTTTAAAAGGACAGCAATGCTAGTAAATCATAATAATAAACATAAACACTAAACATCAAAACAAAACAAAACTAGCCCCTAAAATGACTTCATGGATAACCAAAGTACAAAGCAGAGAGAGGTGTAAGGTAAAAAATGGTAAGGAGGAACATCATCTTGTTAAGCAGGGGAGGGTTAAAGGGACAAACCAATCTGTCAAACAAAGACATCTGCCATAAGTAATTTCAAATAAAGTCATAGCTCATTGGGATAAGTAGTTTCGTATGTTGCTTGTTCATGTGTGTCTCAAAAGCCCTGCAAGTGGTAGCAAACGCCACTGGTTTAGCAGGGTTACTTTTCCTGAGGCAGCTAAGAACATAGCTTTCTTATACCAACACTTCACGCTAATAACAGACATCTCTTCTATCCCAGTGTTACAACCAGTCTGGCCGCAACAGAAAGGAAAATTACCAAAGGTTTTAAATGCAGGTGAGCATTAAATCCTGAGGGGGGAAAAGGAAATACATATGTTGGGATCTAAGATCACTGGGCAGCCAATAATGATTCCAATTTGTTTAAGAATTTGTGCCCAGAAAGTAGCCACATGAGTTAGGGATTATGGGAGGAGAGATTATGAAAGAAGATCAAGTATTGTTTATGTATGCGACAACTGCGGCTAGGACATTGTTAGCCCAAAAATGGAAACTTCAGGAATTACCAACAATCGAAGAGTGGCAGATGAAAATGACAGATTATGCAGAATTAGCTAGACTGACTTGCAAAATCCGAGACCAGGGAGAGACAAGGTTCCAACAAGACTGGAGTAAATATGTGGACTATATGGAGAAAAACTGTAGAAGTTTAAAAACACTTGCAGGATTGAAATAAATCCTACGAATTGACTGGGAAAAAAAGACAATAAGGAACTGCAAAAAAGGAGTTAATAAGAAAACCGCATGAAGGGAGGGAGGGAAGTCACAGCTCAGCAGAGCAAGGTGAAAGAGGGGAATTTAAGATGTATTGTATAAAAGATTGATTTTTGTTTTGTTTTGTTGTTAATTGGAAAATTTGAATAAAATCATTTGGAAAAAAAAAACCAGAAAGTAGCCTCATGAGGACAAACCCACCACCTGTGCCAGTATGTGCCAAACAGCACCACATCCCCTCCAACAAATCTGATCATTCCTGTTCTGAATGCATGTTAGTTGCACAGCTGTATAGCACCACCTATGTACTGTTTTTAGGGAGTTCTCTTGAATATGGGCCTATACAGAGGAATATGGCTCAGTGTACCAGATTTTATTGCAAACAGTTTCATCCAGGGTCTCACCCAAATCTGCTTCTCGCATCAAATGTAAAAAAAGGAAAATTTTATATCAAAAGGTATGCATGTCTACTCAGAAGCACTGCAAGACTCACTCCGAAGAAGGTGATTGCAGAATTGAGGTTGGCATACATGGGAGCTGCTTTTGAGGGCATGTTAAGGGAATGAGGAGAGAGATTGTGGTTCATCAGCCACCCTCAATACACCCCTGGAACACTCTGTTACCTCACTATTAAATAGTGGGTCAACAACACAGCAATTCTTCAAGAAGCTCTTTATTCGGAAGCTGGAACAGAACAGAACTGCATTGCCGAGCTGGCCTGCTTTTATAGAGGCTGGCTCAAACAATGTATCAAACATAATTCAAAGTTCCCTCCTAAAGTTCCCTCCTAAAACAACTGTCAAGGACCTGAGGGAAAACTATATACACTAATACATAACACTCACCACTGTTGGTGGGTTATCTATACATGCATGGAGATTTTCATGGGCACACCATGGGTTCTGCCAGTGGAGTGGCACTTACGCTTTATCAGCTGGTCTTTACACCCTTAATCAGTGGCATTTGGGCATATCATGAAAATAAGAAGGATTAAATGGATCTCTCTCTCTCTCTCTCTCTCTCTCTCTCTCTCTCTCTCTCTCTCTCTCTCTCTCTCTCTCTCTCTCTCGTTCCCTCTCTCTAGGAAGCCTATCCGGATAGACATAAATCAGAGACGGACAGGACAGCTTTGGGTTTTTTGACACCACAGTTTGATAAATTCTTATTAATCACACTTATAAAAAAAGAAAAGACCTGACACAAAATGGAATAAATAAGGGAATTTTATTTAAATAGATTATACAAATTACACAATCTATGCCGATGAGGGAACTAATTAATAATTCCTCTGGGGCAGTATGCTATGAATTAGTTTTCCTCTGAGTTGAGAAAAAAAGTAAATATAAGTGTTTTAACTGTTAATAGGCTAAGTTCTGCAAATGGATGTGGGTCAGGGAATGAAAGTGTGATTCATTCTGTGTTTCCCTTTATGCATTTAATCTAGTGTGCTTCTTTAACCCTATTTCAACAGTCTTAAAATGGGCCTTGTTTACCAGCATCAAATTTCGGCAAGTGGAAAGAGATGTTAAATCTTGCCATTCACCATCGGGTGCTGTATTTTATCCAAGTCTACAGAGATTGGATGGAGTCCAATTTGTCATCATTTAGTAAGAACCATTCTGCTTATGCTGTTTTCTTCTTCATTCTTATTCACTATTTACCCAATTATATCTATCCTTATTAGACCCCTGCTGAAGGCAGCAAGGCACTTTTGGTCATGGAAGTCCCCTAGCGTAACTTAATCCTATTATCTCTAGATAAAACAAGGATGCATAGAGCTTTGAATGGCCAAATTTAGCTTTGCTCTCCCCCGCCCTTTCCCATGAGGAAGAATGCTCTTCCCAAACCCTATGCCTGATGTAATTAAGATCTGGAACTATAACCCGTTCCAATCCTTATCCAGTGGAAGCATCACTGTCATTTCTGAAAAATGAACTGCTGTTGTGATGCAAAGGGATGACACTTTGGTGACATTTGCTGATGTGTTCAGATTTTGCGATGCCATGGCACTATGTGGTGTATGCCTTCAAGATCTAAAAATGCTTGAGTAATAAAAGGAGAGAGAGAGAGAGAAATGTAGAGAAAACGGCAATTGATGACATTGACACCAATATTTTAAGAGTCATTTTTTCCATAAAGTGTGAATGCATTCAAGGACAGTTCCAGAATATATAGAATTATAAACAAAGATCGATAGTGAGAGTGGCTAACCAAAGTGAAGGCATAACTGGGGGACGGGGGGGACGGGGACGACGACGACGACAATCCTGCACACTTGAGCCTGCACAGACTCAATGTGTGCGATGAAATCTACAATAAGAAAGAGGTACTACACTGAATAGACAATGTATTACATACATACAGTATTTATCATTCCTTCTAATGAGTTTGGGGTCCATGTACCAAAAGAAATGGGGCCCAAAGGTGGCAGAAGATGAAAGCACCAGCTTGCATAAGGGGACCCCAATGTTGGCAGAAGTACAAAACCAACCCCCTTTAAAAAAAAAAAGCAAAGAGGGACCCTCATCCTCAAAATAGGAGTCAAATGATCATCAGATGCCAGGAACCATGGAAATTTGGGTGTTAGAGAAAATGGAAGAGGAGTTGATTAATGAACTGGCCTCCTGAACCCCCATATACCTTTTACTTTCACGAAGTGGTACAGGGTGAGTGAGACCCCCTGATCTATCTCATTCAGAACCGTTTACAGTGACTAGCAGCAGCTCTCCAATACTGCTTAGAAAGTGGCTTAAAGGTAAAGGGACCCCTGACCCGTTAGGTCCAGTCATGGACGACTCTCGGGTTGCAGTGCTCATCTCGCTTTACTGGCCGAGGGAGCCAGCATACAGCTTCCGGGTCATGTGGCCAGCATGACTAAGCCGCTTCTGACGAACCAGAGCAGCGCACGGAAAAGCTGTTTACCTTCCCGCCGGAGCGGTACCTATTTATCTACTTGCACTTTGACATGCTTTCGAACTGCTAGGTTGGCAGGAGCTGGGACCAAGCAACGGGAGCTCACCCCGTCGCGGGGATTCGAACCGCCAGTGTGGTGTAGTGGTTAAGAGCAGTAGACTCGTAATCTGGGGAACCGGGTTCGCGTCTCTGCTCCTCCACATGCAGCTTGCTGGGTGACCTTGGGCTAGTCACACTTCTTTGAAGTCTCTCAGCCCCACCCACTTCACAGAGTGTTTGTTGTGGGAGAGGAAGGGGAAGGAGAATGTTAACCACTTTGAGACTCCTTTGGGTAGTGATAAAGCGGGATACCAAATCCAAACTCTTCTTCTTCTGATCGGCAAGCCCTAGGCTCTGTGGTTTAACCCACAGCACCACCTGCATCCCTAGAAGGTGACTTAGAACTATTTTAAAACAAAGAACTATACTTTAAGTGTAATTAAAATGAGCAAATTAAAAGCAGCAACACATGTTAACAACTGAGTGAAATGGAGATGCTTTTAAGATCTCTGTTTTTAAGGTCTCCATTTTAAAGGTAGGTGGAAATGAGGCCGTACGTACTTTTTCCAGAGAGAGAATTCCACAGGTAAGGGTCTGATTACTAGAAAGATCTTCCATATAATGCACCCATCAGAAATGCTGAACTGTCTGCATTTAATTCTAGCCTCATAGGTGTAAGAAAACCGCCCTCCACTCCCTCTTGTAAATGCCTCCTGTTTCCCTCTCTTCCTTATTCCTATGCACCCCAACCAAGTACATTCTCAGTCCTTTAGGCTCAATCATTCTTCCCCTACACTTACAGATCTCCTGAAATTTAGGTGGATGTGATGACAACAGTTCATTTGTGTGTTGGATGGCCCTGGTAATAAATAGAAGCTTATTTTCAGCATGTCTGACATTACCTGGTCATTTTGGAACAGTAAATATGGCATAGTATGTGTCCCAGAGACTTTTGTTTAATCTAGGTTTTTTGTGTCAAATCACCACAGACAACAGTTATGGAGGTCAGGCATTTTTTGTTATCAAATACTAAATGGACAGAGAAAATTAAGCTGGCCAAATATCACCACCAATATTCTAGGAGCCAGTGTTGATTTTAAAAAGTTCGGGGTGGTAGATTAATATTTATTTGCTTTTGCTTCTTATTCTAATCATAACTCTAAACTTAATTGGCTAGTTAATTTATGAAATCAAATTTAGATCGCTGAAATTGACAAGCAGCGATTGAGGAAAGGATATTACAGTTTAAATGCATGAAGGATAGCAGTAGAAATGATATATATTCTGCTATTAAGCAAGTCACCATAAAGTGAATTACAATGAGTAGGGATTGAATGTGAACTTCATGTTTCCTGTTCACTCTTTGTAATATGACTCTTCCCTTAACCCCTCCATCCAATTATCTGGCCAAAGTCCAGACAAAGCATACTTCTTTGCAGAAATCGCATCAAACTTAATTCTGTTTATAACAAAAACAAAATGTTTTTCTTATTAACATGAGTTTGTATAAGAACAGAGAAGCATGCCCGCCTGCAATCCTGAAAAGAAAAAAGGACCTGGTAATTCACAGTATGTAGAATGTTGATTACTGCCAACCAGACTAATATCTCCTTATGGACCTCCAGCATGTGCAACTGAACTCTCAGATCTGCAATCACTATCTGCATTTCTCCTGCTGCCTAAGCACTGCGGTCATTGGAAAACTGCCTTGTGCAATGTACACATGGAAGGTTGGTTCTGAGGCCTATTCAGTCCAGTTCACTGAATGTCCCCCAGTTCACTCTGGCAATTGGAAACCAGTCTAAAAGTGAATATAGGGAGCTACAGAGTGCAAATGTACCCATAGTCTAAACCAGGCATCCCCAAACTTCGGCCCTCCAGATGTTTTGGGCTACAATTCCCATCTTCCCCGACCACTGGTCCTGTTAGCTAGGGATCATGGGAGTTGTAGGCCAAAACATCTGGAGGGCCGCTGTTTGGGGATGCCTTGTCTAAACCGTAATCTAAACGTTTATAACATTTGATTTTGTGGGTTTAAATTTGTTTGTGAGTATAACAATGATGGGGTGGATCTCACCTTAGTTAAGGTGGGACTTTTAAAAAGCGTTTTGGTGTTAACAGTCCTCATTTCTCCTAATATGCACATTTTAGTATGCAATTCTCTACATTTCCACACACAAACACTGACATGGAAATGCAGCAGGCTGAACTTGATTAGAAAAATGAAAAACAGAGAGGGACCAAAATTCATCCATTCTCTTGCATGAGTGGAGAGGCCCTTTCACTTGTGTGAGGCAGTTTCATCAAATTGCCCTGATTTTCCACCCCACTGTCCCCATCCTGTGCCTATTACATGTTGCTCTAGAGCAGTGGTTCTCAACCTTTTTTTGGCCATGCCCCACCTAAGCTTCTCTAAAATCCTGATCCCCCCATAACAAATAATTTTTATTATCAACTAGCTGGCCCGGCCACGTGTTGCTGTGGGTTTTTGTGTTAAATGGACCCTTTTCTGTTAAATGGACCTTCAGAGTCTCCCTTTAGAGTCCCCTCATCTGCCCTGTCCCAACCCTGACTCCCCTACTGTAAGTTTCAAAAATAAGACTCCCCCACCCACGCGTGTTCCTGAAAATGTCCCCACCCCCCACTGTCCTACCTCCCCCCATTGCTATGTGTTTTCCCCTCCCTTTGTTGTGCCTCATCCCTGTGAGCCCCCTCCCCTATTGTTGTGCCTCATCCCTATGATCCTCCCCCCCCCCCCGTTGTGAAAGGCCCTATTCTGTTTGTTTTTCCCTGCTTGGCAATGTTGCGGCCTATTTTCCCTGCTGGGCAATGCTGCAGCCTACTCATTTTTCCCTATCCCACCCCCCCCCCACTGCTTTGGCTGACTCAGAGTCCCCCCTCCGCCATGGCTATGTGTTTCCCCCACCCTTTGTTGTGCCTCATCCCCCCCCCCTGTTGTGAAAGGCCCTATTCTGTTTGTTGGTTACTGTGGAATTTTGTGATGTCATCTGGCGGTGCAGCTTTGCAGCTGCTGGAGTCTTCAGAGCTTCTGGTGGTGACGTCTAACTTGGGCGCCACTTTTTGTGTTTAATCATGATTTTAGGTGTGAAAGGTGTGGGTTTTTTTGGGGGAAATTATGCCAGATCCCTCTCTGATGGCCACGGAACGTTGTGGCCAAATTTGTTACATTACAGTTCAGCAGTTACGGAGAAAGGCTGTGACCTCCATGCGCGCAATGCTATATATATGTGAACTCCTATTCACGTGGAGGAAGCCTAAAAGGCCATTAACTTGGTCTAAACTCATTCTCGAATTGCCCCCCTGTCGGGCATGTGCCCCATGTTGGGAACCACAGTTCTAGAGGTTCCTTGGCCCTCAGGAGCAGTTTTGAGGAGTGAGGGTGCCACAGGCGTTTATGGTATGGGTAGGAGAAATAAAAGTCTGTTGCATGAGTAGATTTCCACTCACAGTTCTGTGCATCCAACCCTATTTCTTGAAACCTTGCAAACAATGCAGTAATAAGGCTAAGGGATTCTACTTTTTAAATAAATAAATAAAAATCTCTAATTTTGGAGCATGGGTGTAGTTAGTTTAGATTGTTCCATGACCCAACATCTCTTGATTTCAAACATTCTTGATCATTACACATACTAATTAAATGCATGAATAATGAAAACAACATTTTAGATTCTAACTGGGAACAGATTACAGAAGTAGTTTGAATCTGATACCGATTAGTAGTCTTCTTCTAAAAAAAAAAAATCCCCTTTGAATAATCAAATGGTATTTTCCTTGGCTGGTTTTAAAAAGCTATTTATACCATTCAGTAACTCTCTTCTAATGAGCCTTCTAATTCCTTGAGGGAGTTCCACGGCTGTTATCAACTCAACAAAAATCAATTTCAGGATATCCACAAATTAAAAATATCATAAAAAAACACCCTCTTGGTTTCGAAAGGTCTCAACTTGCAAGTGTACTGACACCATCATACTTGCCTGCATGAGGGCTGTGGAGTGCATTACTACTGAAACATAACAAGCTTATTATCATTTTTTTTAAAAAATAGTTTCTGCTAAATGATTTAAAGATATGCCAAAACAATTCAATATGCACAAAAGCCACAGAATGTAAGGCTAACAAGGCCATTTTCATTACACAACACTGGGAGACTTGTATTGTTGTAGGTTTCCTTCCCTGTTAAATCATGTGCCATTTTGTTTCTAGTGGGCCATATACCCTGGGGCCTTTCACACAATAAGAGCATAAGGGCCCTGCTGAATCAGGCCAAAGGCCCATCAAGCCCAACACCCTGATCTCTACAGTGGACAACAAGATGCCCCCAGGAGGTATGCAAGCAGAAGCTGTGTACAACAGCTCTTTCTCTCTACCTGCGATTCCCTGCAACTGGTATTCAGAGTCACTTAAAATGCTATTCTCTTGCACTTCCAAGCAGCTATACCGTCCTGTGCCTCCCAAAAAGCTGCTCTGGAGGGCTGAGGGGCTTTCCAGAGCAGCTTGAGAGGTGAAAATTGGCTCCTGACCAGTCGCCCAGCAGGAAGTCTCCAGTAGATCTCAGCGCCTTCCATGTATGGAAGGAGCCATTTTCTTCACAGAACAAACAGGATCCAATGCTATACAGTCATACCTCGGTTTAAGTACGCCTCGGTTTGAGTATTTTCAGTTTAAGTACTCCGTGGACCCGTCTGGAACGGATTAATCCACTTTCCATTACTTTCAATGGGAAAGTTCACTTCAGGTTAAGTACGGATTTCCGGAACCAATTACACTCATACCCTGGGTTAAGTACGCTTCAGGTTGAGTACTCCGCGGGCCCGTCTGGAACAGATTAATCCACTTTCCATTACAGTGGTACCTCGGTTTATGAACACAATTGGTTCCGGAAGTCTGTTCATAAACTGAAGCATTCATAAACTGAAGCGAACTTTCCCATTGAAAGTAATGGAAAGTGGATTAATCCATTCCAGACGGGTCCATAGAGTACTCAACCTGAAGCGTACTTAACCCGAAGCATGGGTCTAATTGGTTCCGGAAGTCTGTTAATAAACTGAAGCGTTCATAAACTGAAGCGAACTTTCCCATTGAAAGTAATGGAAAGTGAATTAATCCGTTCCAGATGGGTCTGTGGCATTCGTAAACCGAAAATTCGTAAACCGAGGCTCCACTGTACTTTCAATGGGAAAGTTTGCTTCAGGTTAAGTACGCTTCAGGTTAAGTACGGACTTCCAGAACCAATTACACTCATATTTCGGGTTAAGTACGCTTCAGGTTGAGTACTTCGCGGCCCGTCTGGAACAGATTAATCCACTTTCCATTACTTTCAATGGGAAAGTTTGCTTCAGGTTAAGTACGCTTCAGGTTAAGTACAGACTTCTGGAACAAATTGTGTACTTAAACTGAGGTACCACTGTATAGACAACTTCCTGTTTGTGCAGAGGTTGAATTCCAGGTCATTGCACGCTTGCATGTAATTGCGTGGAATTGAACACCAGTTGAGAAAGCCAGAAAACACTCCATTCTGCCCCCACCTCCATGCCGCCTTTTTAGTGATGTCTTTATGATGTTTCTGGATCACTTCCAGGTTCGGCACTGTGTGTGCACGCACACTTGCACACATATCAGGTGCACCTGAACCGGGAGTTGCCTGTATACCTATATTCTGAAAGTAAGATTCAAAGTTTGGACCATATTACTGAAGAACCAACAGCAGAATCTTATGTTCAGAGGGTAAAATGCCACCAAACTCATTTTTTCTTAATTAAAGTAAATGTGCATAGGGTTGCACCTTAATAAATATTATTGAAGAGCTGGGAGGAACTGAGTCTCTGGTCACTAACTGTGTCATAAACTCTTAAGTGGTGTCCGTGATATCCCCATGACAACATTCCACAATGCAATGGCAGTGACAATGATTGATATCTGAAGGAAGTAACCAATATTCCCAGGTACAAATAAATGCAGTGCTTTTTGCAAAAGATGCAATATCCCCAAAACGAGAGCACTAAATTAAGAGATGATGTAGGGATTGACTACACATCAAACACCAATGCATGTTTTAGATACAACAGACTTGCAGAAATGGCTGTAGTAAGAAGACTCAGGACATCTCCTTCATTATTTTGTCAAGTGACTGAATATAACTGTTTTTGAAGTGTCCTTTCCTTAAACATTACGCTCTCTTTTCTCTTTCTCTTGTACCTTTCTGGCTTTGCAGTCTGAAGTTTAACCTTTTCACCTGCTGAAGGGCTGCCAAGCTGATGCTGGCAAGGAATGGACAAACCTGCTAATAGGTCACCAGCCCTTTAAAAAACAAAGGTGATCAGGTACTACACTTTTGAGATCACTGTTTGGATGGGATTTTCATGGATTATCATAGATCATAAATTTACAGAAGGAGTCAGCATGTCAAGTTTACTAAGAGAGCAGGCAAGCAGCTCATTCAAGCATTCCATGAGTTTTACTCAGCATAACACCTTCTGCTCTGTAGTATAAAAAAAGGCTTTTATGGCCTTATCAAGGCACATACTCTCAGTCTATTAAAAGGGAGTTAGCTTGTGGGGAGGAGATGGCTTTCTTAGTCCCCAGTTTATTTAAAGCAAGGATGAGACCCAAATCTTTAATTTACAAGCCTATGCATGCTTACCTGGAAGTAAATCTCACCGAGTGTAAATCTCATCCAGGCAAGTGTTTTGGGAAGAGATTTATGTTTTATAGCCCCCCCCCCCCATGTAAGTGCATCTCTAAATATATTTATAGCTGCCCATTAGAGAAAATTGAACATTTAGTCCTTTTCAATATATATTTTTTTCAACCCTGCTTTGGGTTATTGTTATCTTTATACACATTCTATTTCTGTTGCACTAGACTAAAAATTGTCACAGGCTGTGGAGAACTACAACCATGGTCCTATGAACGAAAATCTCCCTGCTGAGCAGATGGCTATTACTGACTGCTTTGATAATCATATAAAAAAGAGGCAAGATTCTTCTATACAGGTGACCACCTATTTGTTGGGTGCATGTGTGGCTTTAATCTAACAAGGGGCACCCAGTGAATTGGCCAAGGGAGATTTCCTACATTTCGAGGCTATTTGAGGGCAACTGCAAAGATTGAGCAGTTTAGAAATGGTCAAAGTTAAGCTGCATCATTTAGGTGCAGGCAGATTTGAATCCAGCACATTAAAAAATGTGGGTCTTTTTTACACTCTGTGCTGTGTGCAGCTACAAAATGATGAAGCTACTTAATGCTGAAAATTTGCGGCGTATGTCTTATTCAAGGCTTTGCTAGGTATTTTGTTTACTTTGTGCCCACGGTGATTTATTATGCTTTGTTTATTCTCTTGAGGAAAATGAGAGACAACAGAGACAACTTTGGGAGATTCTGACTTTTGGAGAACACAATAGATCGTTAATTTTAAACCTAAAGACTCCTTATTGATTGCACTGCCTGATAAGCAGTCAGCATGTTGGATAGTTTATGTTAACCCAACATGCACTGTCTTACAAAGGCCGCTCACTGAACGAGTAAGCAAACACATTTTGGGACAAATGTAACGTTTGGCTATGAAGAACCACCAGTTTAAAATGAACATATTTGAGGCTCAGCCATCTTATCTAGTTGCAATAAGGTCCTGACACAACTCTAAATTGTGCCAACGCCAAACCCAGTTCTGGTGAAACAACTTCCTTTGCCACTGCTTGTCCCCTCTCCAGAATCCACAATAATATCAGAATCCAGGAAGCTGTGATTGTCAGGGCAACTTTTCCTTGCCTGGAATATTCTCTATACAGTGGTACCTCTACTTACGAATTTAATGCGTTCCGAACACACATTTGTAAGTCGAAAAAAATTGTAAGTCGAATCCCATAGGAATGCATTGGGAGAAAAAATTCGTAAGTCGAAGCAACCCTATCTAAAAATTCGTGAGTAGAAAAAAATCCTATCTAAACCGCATCCAAGATGGCGGACAGAGCTCCATTTGTAAGTAGAAAAATTCGTAAGTAGAGTTATTTGTAAGTAGAGGTACCACTGCATATATACATATATATTTACAGTATATAAGGATGAGATGGCTCAGGATCACACTTCCCTTCCTCTATCCCAAAGAAGATGGACAGCCAATGCTGTTTCGGTGCTGAAACCAGGCCCCAAGCAAGACTGAAATGGGTCCAGGAAGGGTGGTAGTTTTCTAAAATCTCTGGGTTAATGGGCTTCCTCCTCAGGAGGAGCCAGACAACCAACTCATTCAAAATAATGAGTATTAACTCCCTCATGCAGTGTGGCACTAACCACTCTCCGGGCCCCTCCAGAGGAAGAATTGTCTGTCGTAAGTCAAAATTGACACAGAAAAGCTGGCGTCAGGATGCGCTAAAATTGGCGGAGATTGGCTTTGACATACACTTGCAACCACAGCTTTCAGCTGGTTGTCACTGCCAGTCAAAAATCAGCCCATGACAAGTTCAACATATGGCAGTATCCTTTGCAAACCAGGTCCCATTCATGGCAGTCCCCACATTGTCAGTTTTGGTTTAAAAAAACACACAGTTGCCATAGGCTGTGGTGCTTATGAAGATTGAGGGTAATTTTTTTATTTTTTTTGTAATAGTTTAAGACAGAAGCTACAAGTAAAGTTGTGTCCAGTACAGGAACATCCATCATCAAGTAGTTTGCATGTGTCATACTGGAGAAGCTTCTTGGGAAGAATGACTGACTGGGGAAGGATTGGATATATCCACATTATACATTTAAAGCACATTCAATGCACATTTGAAGGGCCTGACTTCCCCATAGTAATCTGGGGAACTGTAGTTTCCCATCTCACAGAACTGCAATTCCCAACACCCTTAAACTACAGAAAGGATCAAAGCCAAGAAACGAAACAGAAGTGTGGAGACAAAACTGAGTTCTATGGAATATGGAATGCTTGTCTAACTGACCCAGTGTCCGTCAAAGGGACACAAATAATACTTTGCTCATGGTCCGAATATTCTCTGGGTCCCCCCCCCCAATTATTTCATCTGCTTGATAAATAATACCAATGAAAAGCAATAAATACAGAGGATCCATAGTATGCTGAGCTCAGTGTGAGAGGTTTTCCAATAGAATTGATGGGTTCAAGAGTACAGAGTTTACAAACACTCAGCTTATGATCTTATCCAAGAAAATACCAATGTGACCTTTGACCCAATTCATCAAGTGTTCCTTGAAAAAGAGTCTGTTTGTCACATGCTTGGATGCCTTTGAGGAGCCGCAGCAGTTTAAAAGAAAATCCTATATCCACACTAGGTGCAACTCATTCTTTGTGGATTTTGTGGAGTCAAGTACATATATACAAGCAAAATTAGCCATTTGGGCCTGCAAGAAAAAATCCACACCAACAAAAATGTCACAAAATAGTAAGCAAGCTTTTGAATTCTCCAGAGCTCTTCTCTGGACCGTTAAGCAAACATGGAAGAGGGAGGGGAAAGGATGTTGGTGTTAAAGTCATAAAGTCAGTCTTAAAATGGCATGTCCTATCCACAATAGAAGTTGTAGATTATAATTGTATTGTTGTATGTTGTAAGCACAAGTGTGTAAGAGAGAGAAAACATATTGCACCTATCCATAGGGCGTACACTGACTTGGCCCTCCAGCTCTTTTGGGACTACAATTGCCATCACCCCTGGCCACTCACTGGTCCTGTTAGCTAGGGATGATGGGAGCTGTAGTCCAAAAACAGCTGGAGGGCCAAGATTGCACACCACTGAGCTATATAGTCAATAAATGCTCAACAGATGTTGTACCTTTACAACAATTGTAAGATACAATTTTCCTAGATTTCTGTCACATACAGCCCATACCATCCCTACCCCCTTTCTGATCAACAGTACTATCCTCAGGACAAAATCCTTAGAAGTGAATAATAATTATTATTATTAATACCATCTTGTTGCATTCAGTTAGGTAACCATTAAATACTGATAATTTTACTGAAGTGTATTTTCTGCTCAAAGACTCAGTTCTGTTTTAAAATGTCACACATGTTGCCATTACTACTGTTTATCATTTGTCAACAAATCAAACTATCTGCTTTAGCAGCCCTCATGAGAGATTTTAAACTGTTGGCGTGAAATTCCTGTGCATTTGCGGGGGGGTTTATAACAAACTTGATTGTCACCTATGATATTTCAAAGATCACTCCTCATATAGACATCATGCTGGAAATTAGATGCAGGGCTTTGCTTTCCATGGAACATTATGCAGAGGCACTCTGGCTAATAAATCTTTGTAGCTAATGCATTCCAGATGGAAGCCATGTCTCACAGATTTAACCTTCCTAAACCCTTCCAAAAATTCCTCCCATCGAAAGCTCTCTGAATGAGATATATATGATTGAAATGGAATCATTAATATATGGCAACTACATATCACTCCAGATTATAATTACTTGCCAAAAAAGAAAAAAAGAATGCCCGCCACATATCCTGTCACACAAATATACAGGTTTGGGGTAATCTGTGACAGAGAAATGTACCAATCATGGTTAACTTTACAGTTTAATTCTGCCCCAACCCCTGATGCCATTAACAGATGTTATAAAGAGAACATCCACTTCTGTCACCTTAACTTTTGTACATGCATAACAAATGCTGCAAAAAAAGGGGATCAAGTCTCTCACAGAAGCCACTAATTAACATCACTGTTTAATCATGTCACCATGTTTAGCAGGCTACATCATTAGTTTATGTCAGACTGAAGCAGTGAAACATCTAAACACCTACATGTAGATCCTTACAAATTCACTCATGTGAAGTGGGAAGGTCAGTGTTAGACACGACTGCAACTACACCTCTGATATTTAGAAACCATTACAAATCACCATGATAACAGGCTAAGGTAGCATTACATAAGATATCTTTGCTTCTTTGCTAGGATGATTTCCAAATCCGGTTATATTTTAAAAATCATTTATAAATGTTACAGATTAACCTTGAGTTATAAGTCTTACCTTTGTTATTTTACAGCTAATGCTGAAAGGTATATAATAAACACACTACTTTTAAAACACAGGAGTGTACCTTTATGCTCAAATGGCCCAAATCTGAAAAAAAAAATGAGGGCATGGCCTGAAGTTCAGCACTTTTAAATGTCATTTATTTCAATGGGAGAGCTAAACATGCACTCTCTCACCCACAATGAAATTTATGGGTTGCATTCAGCACTAGTCAGAATAGACCAGGCATCCCCAAACTTCGGCCCTCCAGATGTTTTGGACTACAATTCCCATTTTCCCTGACCACTGGTCCTGTTAACTAGGGATCATGGGAGTTGTAGGCCAAAACATCTGGAGGGCCGAAGTTTGGGGGTGCCTGGAATAGACCCTTTTAAATTACAGTAATGGATATGGCTAGCAGGCTAATTAATTGTAGTGGGTCTACTCTGAGTAAAGTTTAGTTGAATGCAACTCAATGGGTTATAAAAGTGCATGACTTTGCTGAATTGTTTCCTTAGGGTATAGCTCAATATAACATTGTAGAAAATTGGTTATCATTTATTTATTTATTGTAGAAAAAATGGTTATAATTTATTAACTGATTCCAGGATCATTATCTGCAAAATTAACAGAATAGAACAGGTCTGTTGGCTTTCAAGACACTATTAACTCTGTTCCACAAATTTACTGCAGATACATACAAAATATTTCTGTTTTGAATATCATAATGGTGAATGAATGGACAATCCCATGATAGGCAACTGCCCTCCAACCCTTATGCACATACGGTGATGATAATTTGAAATAAAAATTATGTGAAGTTCTCTACAGTATCTATAAATGGCAGGCGTATGATACCACTGTTTCAATTTTCCTACAATTTATTTCTTGACCCTCTACACAATCTAGCCTCCACTTTATGCACTTCACTAAACTGTCTCCTCACTGCCAAATCCAACAATCTCTGCTCGGCCTGCATTCTCATTGATTGGTTTGTTCTAGCAATCGTTCAATGTTTCCACAAGGAACAGGCTTCTTCCTCTGTTTCCCAGCTCTTCCCAGGATCCGTGGTCAACCCCCTGCTATTCACCAGCACACTTTTAAGTACCACCGACAGACTGATAATACACAGTTAACTCTACCTCCATCTGTGTTGAAGCCTGATAAGCATGAAGTACAGCCAACTCTATCCGTTAGAGGAAGAGGTACAGCCTGCTCTATCCATTAGGATCCTTCAATAACTTCTCCCATGCCCGCTCAGCCAAAGGTAGACTAATTTGCTTACCTTTATAAAGCCTTAGTTGGTTTCAGGCAGGACTTTTTTCCCCTGACAGTACTCACCAGCATAGATAACCATCACTTCTTTCTTTGCTGCCCATGGAAACCATTTTGTGCTGAAACCCACAGCACTTTTATCAGTACGGTACATGAGTACCAGCACTTCTTTATTACTATTTTTTTAAACCAAAAAAGCACTGGTAACAGCCCTCTGCTGAGACTACATTTGTCCATTCACTAAAACGATGCCAGCCAGTCCAGCCTCACTAGGAGCTTTCCAGGGTCCGGACATGGTCTGCTTGAACCTGAATACACCATGCTACAGTTTCCTAAATCTTGCCTCCATCTGGCTCTGCTTTCATAGGACTGAAGTCTATTGTTTGTTCTGATTTTACCTTATGTGAGAAGAGGGACACTCAAGCTGAGATATTATTGTCCAGACAAGGTCAATATGTCCAGGACTGAAGTTCTGATCTTTCTACGAAACCCTTTTGTCAATACCCTCTGTATCCAAGATAAAAGGTAGAGGACGGTTAAGTCCAGTCAAAGGCAACTATGGAGTTTGCCTCCAATATTGCATCAGGCCGAGGGAGCCGGTATTTGTCCACAGACAGCTTTCTGGGTCATGTGGCCAGCATGACTAAGCCGCTTCTGGTACAATGGAACAAAATGACAGGAGCCAGAGCGCATGGAAACGCCGTTTACCTTCCTGCCACAGCCGTACTCTCTGTATCTACTGCCAACATCACCACCTGCTCTGTAACACTTTGGCTTTATCCTTGATTCCTCCCTCTCTTTACATCTCACATTCAATCTGTTTTATATGGCTGCAATCTCTCGTTCGTATTCCATCTCACACAAGTACCATTTTAAAGTTCCTTAATGAGAGCTTACAATGCAAACCTTGCTGGCGTATGGCATGTGCCAAGCGTGTAGGTTTGTGGCAGTGCAGTTTTGTGCTAGAAGAAATTCAGTCAGACTCCAGTCCTTTACTGACAGGTCCAAAGCATTAAGGCAGTTTCACTATATACAGGCTTCCAATAGATCCCTAGTAGAAGGTGCAGGCTTCGAATGCAAAGCAAGTGCAACTCTCAACATACATACAGCACAGAGTATCAATCTTGCAGAGTTTCCTTGCAGCGAAACAAAGAGGCAATCTACTCTACAGCTCCCTCTTAATATACCCAAGATTGACCACAACCTTGGCCAGTTGGCAGATCACAGTGACCTACTTGGCTGATTGCCAGGTCAGTGACCATTAAACACTAATCACAAGACCTGCAGGTGCAAGATAAGGGGAGCATGTACACCAGATTTTCCTTAACAGCAATTGAAGGAACCTCAACAAACCTAACTAGTATCTGTGAAGTTAATGAAGCCAACTTCAGCTTGAGAAGTTAGGGAGCCGACTTTTGATTTCAAAAATTCTACTATCTGGATTAGACCAAGAAGTAGAGTCTGAGGCAGGTGGACTCCAGCTGGAGCAGAGCTAATATGCAAAACTGTTATGTATGCTCCCATGGATGGTGTTTTCAGACATGCTGGTAGCTCAGCCTGCTCTTCAGTTCTAATGTGGCTGAATAAGCAGCACAGGGAAGTGGATGTGAAAGTAAACTCTATAGCTGCCACTGCCAAGTCACTAGAATGACTTGTCAGAATCAGCAACTTGCTCCTTCATTTCACCAGAACTTTTGAAGAGTAGCTACCATGAAATCAACACCTGTGCCCTGTAGTTTTTCATGTAAAAGTGTTTAAGATAGTATGTTGGGAACAAGCTCAAGAACTAGGTTTATTAACATGTCAGCTGTACAATCCATGTATGTGCACTAAGAGAAGATGATGTTGCTTTCACTTTTTTAAAAAACAAACAAACAGCATTACTCAAGAAATTATTGCCACCAATCCCAAATTTTGACTTCTCAAAACACAACAGTTCCAGTCAGTTACTAAGGGGACAAAACCCCAAATTGGCTCTAATTCTCCCCTTGGACTTACTTAGGCTTGATACCAGTATGGTGCCAAAACATGACAAAAGATAAAATCAGAAAACCACACAGTTCTTTTAGTTCCATGAAGACCAAATGGCAAGCACAGTTCCCTTCAAAAAGACCTGTATGCTGCAGAAGAAGGAGGCTATGTTATCTGAAGCTTCACCGTTCCTCTGGCAACTCAGCAGAAACACCGCCTTGCAAGACTAGCACTAAAGGTGCACTTAGCCTGAAAGAATCAGTACATTAGCGTGCAATGAAGTAGTTAAACTGCAGTGTCCAATCCTCTCGTTGGCTCAGTTACACTCCCAATAAGATTTCTGATGAAGCCAACCATATTGAAAAAGAAAGAAAGGGGGTGGGGGAGAAAATCAAAGCTTTCGCTTGTGGTTTAGGATGCTGCACAACAGCAGCAAAATCAATAACTTTTAATTCCCTGTCCTTCTCTCTGTAAACATGATGGACTGCCAGCTGCTGTGCTCATACACCCTGACTGGCATTGCATGATGTCACTCATTTGCTGGATGGCTTATAGAAAGCCTCTTTCTCTTTGCTGCCATGACAAAATCCAGTGCTATGGGGACATGGGTCACTTCTTTCCATTTCAGTGGGGATGTCTGCAAGTGGAGACACAAGTCTTTTGATGGATGCAAAAACTTTTGGTCGTGTGTGTGTGTGTTTGTGTGTGTGTAGTTGCTATCAAAAGATGTTGGTAACTGAAATTATGATTCTTACTTAGCAGAGAACAGATTGACAAATGTTAATCAGACATATGCAGACATTAGCGAGTACATACACAATTTGCAGACATAACAAAGAATGTACAAGCAAATTTGTTGGCACAACGGATCTCTGAAAGGTGTTATGCAAACGATTACAGCTTCTGTAAACGCTCATTTTGCAAGTCACTGGAATAAATGTGGGATGCCCATGTTCCAGGTACCAATTTCTTTAAAATACCATACAAATTATAGGTGACAGCTGTGGCCCCGTGTTAAAGCTGAGTCAGCTGAATCTCATTCTGCCATTATAATGAAAAAAATTAGTGGTGGTGGGGAAAGTAGCTTTGAAACTTGGTAGTGTAAGAGAGAAAAGACAGAGGATGGTCCATGTTGAATTTGGGTAGAAAGCATAAAAAGCTCATTTTGAACAAGTTAAATTTTTGATGAGAGGCTCTGGCATGTTGATACCATATCAGCTCGGGGTGGTGGTGGTAGAGAACCCCCAGAACAGTGCCCAGGGAGAGGGGAGATTGTTCTCTCTGGCAAGCACCATATTTAATTCTACCTTGCATTTTTTTTTCTTCCATAGACTTTGTTGGGGCAGTAGTTCCAGAAAGATTGGTTGCCAGTTGGGTACTGCATCATGGTAGCTTCAATTGCACAATAGCTTCAGTTGTATAGACACCATATGCCTTTTCCAGTGAACCAACGAATCTGGCATTTAGCGGGCCCCTGTCCCGCCACTGACAGATCTAGTTCCAAGATAGTGGTGATTCTGGAGCAAATTACTGAATAGAATACCATACCATATCAATATTGCATACGTATTACACCTGGTAAGGGTGTGGCTCTTAAAACAATGTTAAACTGAAAGGGTGGTTGTTGTTACTTGAAACAATATATACACACACCATGCATAAGCTCGACAAATGCAAGCAAGCTATGCAGTGAGCAAGTGGTTGGCACCTGCAATTTGAGCATAAGAAGAACCTGCTAAATTATGCCAATTGCCCACCTAATCCAGTATTCTGTTTCACAGTAGCCAAGCAGGTGTCTGTAGGAGACCTGCAAGCAGGACCCTAGCACAAGAACACTCTTCCCCCCTGTGAGTTCTAGCAACTGTTAATTCAAAAGCATTCTGCCATGGGGGCAATGTAACTTTCCCCTTGCCCAGCCATGTAAGTAACTCAAGGCTGGGGAGGAGTTTTCAACCCCAAAGGCCACATTCCCTCATGAGCAACCTTTGTGGGCCACACACCAGTGTCTCTATCCTCTATGCATCTATTTAGACAATCAATGTATTGGTGTAGTGCAATGTGTCCTCCTCAGATCTGTTCTAGGACATGGGGTGGGGGAGGAGAGGGCAGAAGTTCCATTGTCCAAGTGTAAAGCCTTGAGCTGATGAGACACATTAGTTAGATACCACGCCAGAATATCGCAGTGAGCTGGAGTAGCATTTAAAAGGAATGAATTTTTTAAGGACATGTTTCGGTGCAGTTCTTTTAGGAAGTGTCATCATGGCTAATTAGCCTCCCATACAACTAATTATTCTGTCACATATATTTAGAAAAATATGAAAGAAACTTGGAAGCCTTGCAGGATCATTTCCCTCTTGCCTTTTAAAAAAAACATATACAGTACAAGTAAACATAGTCTGGGACCCATAATATATGTATACACAAGTTATTAACTTTGTGTATATACCCATTTTAATGTTGGTTTTAAAAGATAAAGTCCTCACATACCCATCTTACGTGAAGAGACATGTAAATACAGATTGACACCTTGGATATTCATGCCAAGGGATGGCTGAAATCTAGTGAAGGAATTTAATGGATAGCTGCAGAAACTGCAGACATTTAGTCAGTCATTGCTTGGTACGGTGTCATATTGCCTCACAGGTAGTGTAGATTAAATCACAACCCACTGTATATCTACAATACTAGTGATCTAAATGACTCTCAGTGGTGCCTATATTCAACTGAAGGCAACAGCAAATATTTATTTTGTGTTCTGCATGGAGATCCCAATGTATGTACTGGATGCCTCTTCAATGAGAGTTCAGATGCTCTCAGGAAACTCTTTAGGATTTGCTCCCTGGAAAATGGGATTAGAATTGCAGCCTTAGTCATGCAAGCTGCAGAAAGGCCATCATGAATTTACACTAACATTAGAGGCCCTAGGGCAGAGATGGGGAATTGGTTGTATGACACCAACTTCATCAGCCATAACCTGCGTGGCCAGGAGTGGGGGATGACAGGAGTTGCAGTCAAACAACATCTGGAGGGCCACAGTTTTCCTATCCCTGCCCTAGAGCAAGCAGAGGGACATGACTGATGGACACACCAAAATTGTGGTGAATTCATTGTCTATTTTGGGTAACACTTGGCAGCTGCTTGACACAATACCATCCTTAACAGAAGGTCTATACATAATAAATTCAAAGTGTATGTGTGTGTACACACACACACACACACACACACACACACAATTTTTTTGTGAGTTTAACTTGTTTTAATATGCTTTTACAATGTGTTTTAATTGTTGCAACCCACCCTGTGACCTTAGGGTGAAAGGAGCATTAATAATAATGAAGAAGAAGAAGAAGAAGAAGAAGAAGAAGAAGAAGAAGAAGAAGAAGAAGAAGAAGAAGAAGAAGAAGAAGAAGAAGAAGAAGAAGAAGAATTTTAGAAACCTCTCTCAAGGTAAATTCTGAGAGTCTGCCAGCTATAATAAATACTTAATTTTGCACTGACTCTGTAGGGAACAAATATTTCCAAACACTTGATACATGCAATACAGACAACTAAAAATCAATGGAAAGCCTAGGATATGGAATAAAGTAATTGCTTTAGATACATACGTGTGATAATTGCATATCAGCTGAATAATTCATTGCTTAAAATTATTTGTAATGAATAGTAATATTGTACAATTATCACATTTGTTAGAGTAATTAACTTCAGAGATGAGCAGTTTCTTCTTGGCCTGTTGCATATGTATTACATATATGGACACTGATAACAAATACCCATGGAATGTCTTATCCACAACATAAGGTAAGAGGGGCTATTTAGCATAAATGCTGCTAATATATCAATGCTTATATGTCTGCATGATGTTTTTGCATGCCTGAGCATCATTTATCAAGCAAGGCTGTCCAGCAGAGGGCTCCTTAGAAACAGAATGTGAAGAAAAGGAAAAGCTTTCAGCATATAATTGAAATGTATAGAGAGTTGGAATGCAGTGTGTGTATATATGGGTAAGGTTTGCCAGTTACATTAGAAAACCGCAAACAGATTTAATGCTCTGAGGCTTTGATTACAAACAACTTTGTTAAAAATTAGTAGGCTAATTGAAAATCCATGGAATAAATGTTTACGACATTATAAGTAAACATGCGTCTTTTTTTGAAAACATGCCTGCACACTTTCCATGTTACAAGAAATGTAAACTCATATGTGATTCATGTTCCACATGTACAATACAAGAATTCTCCTACAGTTCTTTTTTCATGGTCACATGGCACATTAAAAAAAACCAAGTCTCCAGTTCGTTAATAATTTTATAAGTTTTTTTCTTCGTCTTCTTGCCCAATTTGACATTTTTAATCAACACAGGTTGGATGGGGTTGTGTTACCCTGGGCTGTGTACAATCTGTTTCCAGATTGTGTAGGCCAATTAACAGACAGAAGGAAGAACAGAGAATTTATTGAGAACTTGCATATATATGCTAGCATTCATACTGTCCAACTTTTTCAGACCCAAAATGCACGTCTTCTGGGACATGCTCTCAGACGAAACACACGACTTGTGCCTCGTTCTCGCCCTGTAAAAAATGCTTTCTTTCAGGGCGACAGCACAGTGCTAGAGATCTCAGCACCCAAAATGGATGCTGCAATCTTGTGCGAAGAATCAGTATATCCCGTTTTTCTGAGGCACTTCGCAGGTATGTAAGTTGCATTAAGACATCACAACAACAAAAATGGTTTGTTATACTGAGATGTGCTATAGCCAGCTTCAGATCTGTGCTCTGCCTCTTCTCTCATCTTAACACATGACCAAAGAAAGGAGACATGAAATTTCTGTTCCTAATCTGGAACAAACTCAGCCCTCCATTTTCTTTAAAGTATGGAAAACACAAACCATAGGTAATGTGTTGGGATTTATTCCCCGTCTGCAGCCATAGGGTTATTGTGTATCATATGACTGTATGTGTTTTCATTCCCACAGAGTGGAAGTGACGTAGACAGGATGTTTATCTTGGAACTGTTGTTCCTTTGTTCTTTCTCTTTACTGGCTGTGATGCCAGAGAGAGGGAGCCATGATGTAGAGCTCTCTGTTTGTTTATATGTAAATAAAGCAGTTAAGCCTTATTTACTGACTTGTGTGTTGTTCATCATGTTTGTGAGAGCAATCACATATTTGGCCTGTGGGACCAGTCTGACAACTGGCCCCCGGGACGGCTGAATTATTGACATATTGTACCTAGATAACAAATTATGGCTTGATCTCGGTTTGATATTCTGCTTTGTTAATTAACTACAGTGTGTACAAACAACAGTCACCCATAGTTGGACAAAACAGAATCTGTGGTTTGTTCCAATGTGCCCTGAATGTAGGGTAGAAACACAATCAATCAATCAATCAATCAATCAATCAATGGAAACAGTCTTTTCTCCTTGCAAGGGCCTGAAGTAGTATGTGGACCCAAGGCTCTCTTCAGAACATTCTTATCACAATATCACAATTGTTTATTGTGGCATATAAATGCGACCAGTTCCTTGAAACATATATCAAACCTTGATTTTTTTTATTTATATGCACACAGAAAAATACATCTGTACAAAAATTATTGGAGAACCTTTAATAAATTCCTGGATCATTTTTAGGGATATAGGAGTGTGACAAAGTGCCAGCCAAATTAGCCCTTTGTAGTGCTCATTCATTATACAAGGTTGTGCTAAATATTAATACACTGATAAAAGGTTCTTTGTATGAAAGGCTTCCTAATATCCCAAATAATGATCCAGGAATTTATTAATTAAAAAGGTGTTCAAAAATAGTAATCTGTGATTTTTTTTTAACAAACTAAGTGTCCTTTGGCAAAAAGCTTGAAAGCCATTCTGGTTATCTAATTACCCTGTTCCAATGCCAAGTAGCTTTAAAATACTTGTTAGCTTCTTCTTTTTAAGCAGAAATTTATTATTTGCATATTAAGAAATATATATTAATACACATAATGGAGTAATCCAAATGCCTCTGTGGCAGGGTCTCTCGGTCTCTCTCTCTCTCTCTCTCTCTCTCTCTCTCTCTCTCTCTCTGTGTGTGTGTGTGTGTGTGTGTGGAGCATTCCCTCTGTCCAGTCATAGTGGGTCCCATTGGCCTCTTACCTGCTAGGAAGCGCCAAAAGTGTCACTCTGCTGGTGAAGAGCTCCCCTTTCTGCTCTCCCAAAAATGGCTCAGAGAGTGGGGTGAGGGGTGGAGCCTGAGCCAGCCTAAGATCCACAGGATGCTGTGATAGCATTGGGTCGCAGCAATCTGCCTGCTCCCCAAAATTCTCCTTCAGCTATTATACACAAGGCTGTGGATGCACTATTGCTCTGTAAAGTCCTTTACAGAGCAATAGTGGGGAGGAGGCTAGGATTTCTCCCTATACGATATCTCTGCTTTTAGTACTTAAACAGACAGAGCACAATTAGGAAAAGTTAGGATCTCTTCACACCCTGAGTTTAACACTGCTCTTCAGATGCCATAATTGAGTATGGCTGAACCATACTTTTATTAGTACGTACATTAGTACGCCAATGGCCCATCTAGTCCAGCATCCTGTTCTCGCAGTGGCCAGCCAGATGCCTGTGGGCAACATGTACGCAGGATCCGAGCACTGGAGAACTCTCTGCTCCACAGCTTGACTATGTTTTGCAGAAAGTGCAAATCTAACATCTATTCAAGAACCAGTAGTATAATGGCATAGTTTGAACAAAAATTCCAGGCTTCATATGAAGCCAGGAGCAAAGAAGGGGCTGAAGTCTGCCCTGCCCTGCCCTTCACCTGTTACACACCAGCTCTGACATTAAAAAATAAAAATAAAAAATTACTGTATTTAGTCAGAATTCTCTATTATGTCCAATCTGGGGAACTCTGGTTTAATGGTGGCTGGCAAACCTGGAAAGTAAGCCAGAATATGATCCCAGTTTATTTTCATGGTTTCCTATTTTCATTGTTTTGGACATGTTGGGGAACTCAGGCTAAATACAAGCCGGGATCTTTGAACTGAGGTGGACCAACTTGCAATGGGGGAGGGGAAGGGCAAGGGAAGGAGCACTCTGCCCCAGTCAGCCCTCCTCAGCCACAAAGCATGTTGGGTGATTTGGTCCAGTCACCATCTCACTCTACAGAGCTTTTGTGAGGGGAATAAAAAAGAGAGGGCCCAGATATGAGTCCCCCAGCTTCAGAAAAAACTAATTTAAATGCATTATAAATAGAATTTGGGCATTAAAATACGCAAATTACCATTGATTATCTTATTTAAACCCAGGCTGCAACTCTGTTACAATGAAAAGTAATGACACTTAAATGTGAATAAATAGGTGCAGGTTTATAGCCCAAGGGCACATTCTGGCACTATAAAAGGATTGGCAGAATAGCCCCCAACTGCATTTTGAAAAAGCAGCTGGCGCTCATCCCAGTGACACTTTTGAATTTTTCCAAAAAGAAGCAAACTTGGCGGGAAAACTATTTGTCTGCTTCCTGCGCAAAGTCTTATTCTAACAACAAAGTAATGTAACATGGAGTTCTCTTATTTAACATAGCACTTGACTACACAGAGGGCTGTTTGAACGTGCCGCTCTTCTGGGGCTTGTCATAATGACTGACATTTTCTGATATTGAGCTAGAAATAATGTGGATATTTAATACTACAGAGTTCACCTCAAGTAGAACGGAAGTGCTATTGTTATCAGCCATCTATATTGCTGGATGATTTCACCTGACTGCTGTACAGTGGAATGAACACATTAGTATAATCTTTGATGCTTCATATTATGTTTATTTTAAACATCTCATGAAGCTCAGTTATGTATATTCTGTGCTTTCCCACTTGAATGTTGACTAAAAATCTACTTTTTAGATCTGTTATGCCACTCATGAATTTTTTACAGTATCCATCTGTGCATTGCAATCTCTATTCTCCACGGTTCCACATTGTTTTGGCTAACTAACAGGCCCATATGTTGCCTTAATGTATTTCTAAGCAATGTTTGTTCTTTTTTTTTTTTAAAGGAGGGAAACAAAACCTGGAAAAACCACAGGGCTAAATAAGCTATAAAGAGCATCCACATACAGTTAGACTGTCTTTACTGAGTCTGAAGACATTATGATTCTGCTGCGACAAGCAGCATTTGTCTTCATTTTGTCTGACTGTCCTCATGTGTTATTATTAGTGGCTGTCAGGGCTGCAGCAGAAAAAAAAATAGCATCACTTGACAAAGAAGTTGAATGCATAAATGCTATGACTATACATCTGAAGCCGAGGAAAGCATGTCTTTTCAAATGAGAAATGTGGAGGGAGGGAGGGAGCACCGCTTCATTTATAATGAAACTTTGAGAACAAAAATAATTATTTGGGGGAGTTTCCCCCCTTGCCTGTACAACTAAATTCAGAGCTAATCATTAATATAAACACTTACAGAAGTTCCTTGGCACATGTGGTTCCTGCATGTCAGGTTTGTTTAAAAGGAACCAAACATGCATTTGGAACAATCACATTCCTTCACATTATTTCTTATAGCACTGTTAAATACAAACATCATGAAGTATTTATCATGAAATAAGACTTTTGCTGAAATATTGGAAACCCCCCCCCTTGCTGGATTCGTTTGTTTTCATCAGTAAAAACAACTTTCTTTGACATAAATTTCTAAGGTGCTTATGAATACAAAACAAGCCAAAAAATACTGCCCTCCTCCTCTAGGGCAGCTTCCCCTAACCTAGTGCCCCCCAGATGTTTGATACCATGCTGCCAGGGGTTGATGGTGCTGAGGTCAAAAACAGCTAGAGGGAAGCTGTTTGGGAAAGGCAGATCTGGAAGATGTACAATACAAAAGGTTCAGTCTCAACAGGGATACAGTATTGAGCAAAGGATCACAAACTAGAACAATACTAAAAGAAGATGGATCCGTTCAAAGGACCCTGGGCCAGCTATTTGAAGAAATGTAAAATGGATGATGATCATGTTTCCCTCACAAAGAACCCTGAGAAGACTAAAAACAATAAGAAAATACAAAAAAATACACATTAACAATAAGTTTAAAAAGGGAAAGGACCGCTGGATGGTTAAGTCCAGCCAAAGGCGACTATGGGGTTCTTGAGCTCAGGCCGAGGGAGCCTGCGTTTGTCCACAGACAGCTTTCCAGGTCATGTGGCGATCATGACTAAACCGCTTCTGGCACAACGGAACATTGTGATGGAAACCAGAGCACATAGAAATGCCAATTACCTTCCCGCCACAGTGGTACCTATTGATCTACTTGCACTGGCGTGCATTCGAACTGCTAGATTGGCAGGAGCTGGGACAAAGCAATGGGAGCTCACTCCGTTGCGGGGATTCGAACCGCTGACCTACTGATCAGCAAGCCCATTGAGGCTCAGTGGTTTAGACCACAGCGCCAATATGTCAATGTAAAACAATCCACTAGACATCTAAAGGAAGACATCTGCAGTGCACCGCTCAGTGAAATCCCCTCCTCCCTTTGAAAGTGTTTTACTGTGAGGACCCCCCACCCCCCCAAAAAAACTTTGTGTGTTCCCCCAAATATTACCTTCAGAAAAAATCAGCACACCTTAGTTCTGGAGGACTGGAGGACCAGGCTATTAATGGCTAGTAGTTATGATGCCCGTGTTCTAACTCCACTGTGAGCATCTTTGGATATTAGGTGTTTCTTTGTGTGGTCGGGTTGTTGTTATTGAAATCGATTTTTTTGTATTCTTATTTTTTAGTTCTTATTGGGATTTATGTGGAAATTATTCAATTTGGTAGCATGCTTTTCGATGTGTTTATTATTTATGACTTACTTTTGTTATGTTTGTAATTATATTATTATTATTCCTGTGTTGTAGGCCGCTATGATCATGGGTTTAACTACAGAAAGGCGGCCTACCAATAAAATGAAGAATGGATGAATCGGCATCTATATTCAATCTGCTCCGCAATATGTACATGTAATGAACTGAACTTCATTGCAGCAGGTGTTAAGACTAAATGAGGCACAGAAGAAGCCAGAGGGAGGAGAGAGGAGTGAGGTGCATATGCTGAAGCCAGAGTTGATTCACTCCACACACCTCCCAACAGGCTAGGAATCATAATGGCCATCAGCACTGTTCCAGCAGACAGGGAGAAAAAGGCTTACACCTTCATCTCTTCCCAGCCATTGTGGGAATGGCTCTCTTTCTCACTGGCTGTGTCCGGCTCTGGCAAGCTGCTGCCCATGCTGCCAGTCACATCCCAGCTATCTCATCCCTGCAAAGGAAATTCAGCCAATTTAAATTCTTCACAACCCAACACCGTATCACAGCCTCCTCCTTGTAGCAACTGATAGTTTGTTTGTTTTTTAATCCTGGCTCAGGCCTGCCCCATCCGCACGGGCTGCTGCTCCTCCTCCAGGGAACATGGGGCAGAAGCCAGAGCATTCCAGGTAGGAAACATGGGAATGGGGGTTATTTCAGGCCATCTCACCTCTCAGGGGAGTCTCACGGGCAGAATAGCTGGCATTAAGTTAAGCCAGGGGTAGTCAACCTTTTTATACCTACCGCCCATTAATGCATCTTTCTTGAATGTAAAATTTCCTTACCGCCCACCAGTGCTCGATGGAAGGAGGATTCAGCTTGTGCTGTAGAACCCCCTACCGCCCTAGAATCCTGAAATGCCCACTAGTGGGTGGTAGGGAGCAGGTGGACAACCCCTGAGTTAAGCAGTACTGTCCCCCCACAACATGATCTATTAAAACCATGACTAACAAAAACGATCGCTTTCAAGAGGTTTATCAGAAACCACAAATGTTCTGGTTTATCCTCACCACCTCCACCATCTCCACTTTTGTTGAACCACCTCCAGACAGCAATAATGTGGTAGCATTGAAGAAGCATCACAAAACCAACCAAATCAGAAAAAAAAATCCACAAGCACAACTATTATTGTGTCAAAAATATGCTGCAGAATATCCCCGCAATAAGACATGAGTCCGAAGGAGCCCACAAATGCTTTACCTCGAGTTGCTACCCTCTGGTTGGGAGAGGCAGGAAAAAAATAATCTATGAAACACATGGAAAGAGGAAGTCTCTAAAGTATACAAAGTAACTATAGTGGTAACTGCCTTTTTCTAACTATCCTAATTAAGCATGGGCCCATACATTAGCACATGTACAATTAGTAGAAGCAGTGCTGTTTTGAGGGGGGGACCTCCTAAACCGCTTGATTGGCACAGCTCAGATCTCTTTATGAGACTAATAATTCACCAAGTGAGCCTCGGGTTTCAGATTGTGTTGTAACAATAAAACACTATACTGTAGTCTCCAAAGGGGGGGTGTCAAGATATATGCTAATGAAATAGTTTGACAAATGCCTTTTTGGCATTTTGCTTATATATCAGGTTTTTTTGGGGGGGGGGGTTAATGTAACTTCTTTGTATTGGTCCTGCAGTGCAAAGTTAGAATAAACAAGGAATTGCACCTCATATCTCGGTCAGTTCTCCAGTGTAATTAAAACACCAGCTACCTACAAAAAATGTTTAAACCGTTTGATGTTTTCTGACTTATTTAGTTCTTCTTCCTTTTCCCCTACAGTGGACTTTGTATTTCATCTCACTCAAATCTACAGGGTACAAGAGCATGTAGCTTTTTCTTCCAATGCACTCCAAGAGGGTTTCCATTTCTCTGCCTTCTCTTATCTTTCATGTGGTCCTCAGGTAGACTATTCTTGAACCACAATCAAAGAGTTTATTTTTGAAGAGAGCGCTCAGCCTGCCATTCCAATTTATTTGGCATTTCAAGCTAAACCCGAGAGCAGCTCTGATGTCTCCAATCCCCCCCCCCAAATCTCACAAGAGTCGTACTTACTGAATGACAGAGCACAGTACTTTTGGAACTCTTCAATCAGTTAAGTATTCCTTATTATAAATCTTATTATCATGCTTGTGAAGGTGAATAAAGATTTCTGAATGTCTAAAATTGTTTCAGCTCTGCCTCTGCGGAATAACTGGCATATTCTGAAGAATACAATAAGAACTATGTATCTGTATCTAGCTATATGTATAAGCAGATTCTAACTAAAGCTTCCGCTGGGAGGACTATACCATGAGTAGAGTTCCATTCACAGAAGTGCTCATTTGCCCCTAAAAATGTATTCTGGGAAGCTGGGGGGACCCTCTGGAGCAGAATGAGAAAGCAGTGCAGGGCTCTACAGGAGTATGGATAGTTTGGCAAAACATGCAGCCCACTATATTCAACAGGAACCTTATTTGAATCATCCTAGTTCCCTTGCAAAAGCAAAGAGAGCCCTTCCATTTGTGGAGTGTATTTAAATCTGAAAAGAAGCACAAAGAACCTCCTTATAGATTAGTTACTTCTTTCATGGTTTTCTCTTCATGACACACTTATTCGGTGCTATTTTTCTAGAAAAAGAGGCGCCGGAACCATAGCTGCCAAGTCTCCCATTTTTTGCGAGAAACCCCCGTATTTAAACTCGTTTCCCGCTGTTATCCCGAATAGAGAAAAATCCTGTAAATCCCCCGGATTTCCTACCTGCCAGGGAGGCAGAACTGATTTCGGATGCCGTTCTGCCCATGTCTGGGCACCGGAAATCAGGCAGCGCCCGCACCGGAAGTTGCTTCTACGCATGCCCAGACATTACTAGCTCAGATGAATACATTATAAACATTTTGGGTGACAATCAATTAGAGTAGACCTATTGAAATTAATGGGCCTAAGTTAACAATATAAATTCCAATGGGTCTACTCTGAGTAATACTTAGCTGTATTGTTAAAGTGATTGTTAAAGTGCACAACTTTAAAATCTGAACTCTGGCCGAGACTTCTTTTTACCTTGCTCTCTTATGAGTGGTGCTGAATGGTAGAACACAGGGTGGTTCACAACATGAAAATACGAAATGAGAACGCAAAATACATAATAAAACAAAAATAATCCAATAAACACATTTAAAAGGCCACAGAATGTTAATCAGCCAAAAGGCCTGGTTGAAGAGAAACATTTTTGTGGTACTCCTTTCAGCTCCAGCAAATGGTTGGATAATTTATAAAGCCTGAAAAATTCCAGACCCTATTTTTTATGAGATTTGTCAAACAGTCACCTGTTAAGTACACTTTTTAAATACCTTTCTATAGAGGTGAGTCAATTAATTTGAAATGTGTGCTTATTCCTTTCCAATAAAATTCTTTATTGTGGGTCCTTTGTGTTCATAACTAGCTTCAGTAATAACCCATTTCCAGTTACAAGTCAAAACAGCCTCAGTCCTTAATGCTCTAATAAATAAAGGGCTTAACAATTGGGAGCTAATTGTCACAGTGGGACAGCCTGGGAGGCTTGTAATCAGGACCTTTTTTCACTATTCATTTTAATATTGTAGCAAAATAATCACTTTAGGAGCTGTTTCAAATAAAGAAAATATTTCAAACTCGTACATGATACAGCGTACACACTATGTGATTTAATAATTTTAGACCAGCATTAATATGCAAAGTATTAATATACAATGTTTTCTTTCTTTCTGATTCACCGCATTCCTGAAACGCTGCCAATAAAGATTGGGGGTATCTATGAAGCACCAGTGTTGGTGCTGACCTTTAAAGCCCTAAATGGCCTTGGTCCAGTATACCTGAAGGAGCGTCTCCACCCCCATCGTTCTGCCCGGACACTGAGGTCCAGTGCCGAGGGCCTTCTGGCGGTTCCCTCATTGCGAGAAGCCAAGTTGCAGGGAACCAGGTAGAGGGCCTTCTCGGTGGTGGCGCCTGCCCTGTGGAACACCCTCCTATCAGATGTCTAATAAAAAGCAGCTACCAGATTTTTAGAAAACATCTGAAGGCAGCCCTGTTTAGGGAGGCTTTTAATGTTTAATAGATTATTTTATTTCATTTTTTCTGTTGTAAGCCGCCCAGAGTGGCTGGGGAAACCCAGCCAGATGGGCGGGGTATAAAAAATAAATTATTGTTATTGTTATTGTTATTTCTCTGTCTTGACATAGCAATGCAGCAGAAAAACGGCGGGTGTGTGTGTCAAAATGGACAGGTCCCATCAAAGGCAAATTATTGTAAAATTCCAGATTTACTTGCTACATCTTCAGTAAAATAATAAAAATACAAAAATTAGCACAGTATATTTAGAGACAATAAGATGTTATAAATTTCCTTTGAAAATATGCTTATCAATCCTGGCGTAAAGGGTGGAATTTGGAATGAGCAGAACTCACACTGTGCATACAACAGGTTAGCTGAATCCCACCCAAACTTTTTAATGTATTGAAAGACCAAGATTGAGCAATAGAGGTTCCCTCCACATGAAATTCGAGGAGGTATACGCGTGTTCTGTTCATACAATGATTTCTGTTTGCCTATTGGAAACAGATATGTTCTCTTCTCTTGTGCCCCACATCCTCCACAAATCTGTTTTGGGGAGTTCAGGGACACCCCCTAACTGATATAGAGTTTGGGGGGGCATGCAGGGAGAGAAGAGGAAGGTAACATTCCATTGTGCAGAGAAAAGTTCTTGCACTAATGGAAAGTGCATTGAATACTATCAATGGTGCTAAAAAACCCTGCTGTTTTATACTACTTTCCTTCACAAGTACTCACATGTACTGGTGAAGGTCGATCAGAAAATAAAACCATGTACCTTACCTGTTGGCACATTTGGATCAGTTCTAAAGGATGAATAATAAAGAATGCAACTTCTTCACGGATTAATGAAGAAAAATGTAACATTCATTGTCTTCAAAATAGTTTAAAAGTTGCAAATATAAAATAAAATGTTTTTAAAAACCTGAGAATTTTTGTTTTGATGAAGCAACGAAAATTTCTAGTATTGCCAAAATTGACAGCACTGTCTCATCTTACACACAATACAGGCTAGAGGAACATTGCCTTAAAATGCAGGCTGCCTGAGTACATTACTTCAAAGACTAGTTCTTACCCAATGTTCAGTCGCATCAGGGGAATAGACAACATGGTAATCAGCATATTGCTTTCACCCCGAAGTGCATAAGCACAAAACAAAAGCCTCTGTTTGAAGTCCCATTAGTAATACTCTGGATAACCCTACGGATATGAAATACTCTGTATACCAAGGTCATGACTCATGACCTCAATATCATTTGCACATCAGTAGAATTATGGCCAGTGTCATTACTTAGCATGGCATTATAGCAACCAGTATTCATTTGTACCTGAGTGTGAGGAAAACATCCTTACGTACCTACATTACTGAATAATTGAAAGCATCTGAACACCTCTACTTCAAACCTGCTCTGTGGCTGATTAAATATGGCGGATATCTGCTGGAATTCCTGGTCATTCACCCTTTTAAATGTCCTGGCAATGCCTGTGTTTGGAATTCCTAGACCATGTTCTCCTTTCACAGTCCAGATCCAGATGTGATTCTGCCTATTGGCACATGGAAGATGTGCAACAATCTTGTTTTGCTTGCTAATGGAATATTTGATATTGTCCTAAAACACCAGTTTCAACCAAAGTTGTAATGGATTTATACCATGCTAAGATGATATTTCCTTACTTTTGCTTCTTCACTGAGGCTGAAAGACTGACCTGCCATGGCATGGCATTTTTAATTTACTTTAAGCAGACTACAATCTAGGGACGCGGGTGGCGCTGTGGTCTAAACCAATCAGAAGGTTGGCAGTTCTAATCCCTGTGACGGGGTGAGCTCCCGTTGCTCGGTCCCAGCTCCTGCCAACATAGCAGATCGAAAGCATGTCAAAGTGCAAGTAGATAAATAGGTACCGCTCCGGCGGGATGATAAACGGCGTTTCCATGTGCTGCTCTGGTTTCGCCAGAAGCAGCTTAGTCATGCTGGCCACATGACCCAGAAAAACTGCGGATAAACGTTGGCTCCCTTAGCGAGTAAAGCGAGATGAGCGCCACAACCCACGAGTCATTTGCGACTGGACTTAACTGTCAGGGGTCCTTTGCCTTTACCTTTAGACTACCATCTAACAGGGAAGTCTTCAGTATTCACCAGTCCACTTACTGGTCTTGGCTGACACAATCTGATTCATCAACTGCAGTTTAAGATGATCAAATAAGAACTCTCCCAATTTCACAGAATTTTCTCTCTCTCCAGAAGCCTACTATAGATTCAATTGGAGCTCCTGAGAAACTAAGAACCCCTCTCTTGGTTCTCCTCAAAGCTGATTGACAAGGAAGAAAATGTGTTCTGCATTACTTATAATATAATTTGTAAGAATTTTCTCAAAGTAATATTTTGAAACTGCACAACAAAGTTTAAGTAAAACCCAGTAAAATAAAATAACCCAACACAAAACAAATAGTGTGACCAGCAAAATGTCGTCAGAAATTAATAAGTCTTAAAGAGTGGGGAGTGTCAGGAACTGCTACAACTCAAACTCATAGCCTTGGCATATGTGCACCCCTGCCCCATATAGCGAGCCACTAAACTGCAGGTTGCAGTATCTACCTGGGCTGTGAGCTACTCTCATGCTCTAGACTAGTGATGGCCAAACCTGGCCCTCCAGCTGTTTTTGGACTACAGCTCCCACCATCCCTATTTAACAGGACCAGTGTTCAGGGATGATGGGAATTGTAGTCCCCAAATAGCTGGAGGGCTGAGTTTGGCCATCACTGCTCTAGACGACCTCTGCTCCCCCAAGATGATTACAGCATCCTCTTAGACAGGAAGATGTATAAGGTGGCTTCAACTGAGTCTTTCCTTAGCGACATGGAGTGCGTGCGTATTCAACTAAGTTTTAGACCCACTGAAATTAATTAACATAATTAAGTTAGGTGTGTTATTTCCAGTGGTTCTACTCTGGGTAGACATTTGTTGAATTCCATACATGCGTCTTCTGAAAATTTGGTGTGGTTGTTCTTCAGCTCTGACTTCTGTTCCTCTCTTTGAGGCTGCCTCCTGGTTGGTCCTTTGTTCCTGACCTACTCTTTAGTTGTCATTCCCAGTTGCACTTCAGTTCTGGTTTATTATTCGATCCTGACTTGTTCTCTGGTCCTGCCTTCTGGCTTCATCCCTCAACTCCTGGACCATCTGACGCCATGGCCTATCAAGCCCAGCCCTGATGGGAAGTCATGTGTGGGAAAATATGTTTTCTCAAATATCCTAGGTACAGACTGTGAAGGGCTTTGAAGGAAAGCACCATCATATTGAATTTAGACTAGACACACACCAGCAACTTATTATAGGGCTCATACCAGATTGGCATTGTTTGCATCCTGCAGTCAACATTTAAAATGCCATTGTATGCAAATTCTCTGCTTGCTCTAACTGGAGTTCTAAGAGGGGGGAGTAAGGAATGAGGGAGACAACCTTTTCTCCTTGGGTTTGTGATTCTTCTTCACCCACCAGCATTATCAGTAGGGAGAGTGGGGTGGACATAATATAAGGAAAGAGTGATCCTTTTAACACCTGTGATATCTTCTAAACAGAAGAACTATTGTCTATCTGGCAAATAAGACCCCCTGTCCCCATATATCTGAAGAAGTCATAATTTCAGGGAAACTGACATTATTAAAATCATATGCACAGAGAAAAACCTTACAAAATGTTTTTTGCAAAGTCACGGATAAATTTTGTTGAGGCAGGGGAAAAAAAAACTACTTCTGGAAAATCAAAGTATCTGATATCTTGAATCAGATTTCCAGCCCCATTAGCTGGCACAGAACTTTGTTGGGGAAAATGTGTGCTTTGCTTTTTGTATCTTGAGCATGTGAGTGTGATTTCCATTGTTTTCAATTCAATAATCATACACAAAAAAAACATCCTAGAGAACCATATAGCTGATATAAGTCCCGGTACCCAATAAAGAAAAAGATGATAGAATAATATGCTACAGAATCAGTTATTAAAATAATAACATCAATATTATATAAAGAGGTGTTTTAATCTTATTTTTTAAAGGAATATGCAGGCACAAAAATGCATCTTAAAGGAAATGGTTCTGTACTTTGGTATAAGACAATCCTCTGCACTATGAACTTGCTAATAATTTATACTTTTGGTACTGAATTTGTGGAATAAACAACGACATTAGGTAGTCATCTTCTTTTTTAAAAAGTATATATAGTATGCCCCATTGGTATAGCAGTTTTTAAATTCTAATATAATTTCAAGGTTATTATCTATTTCAGAACAACACGGAGGGTCAGAGTTCACAGCAGCCAGAATTTACAAACCTCCAATGGGTTTTGATTGACAGCAATCAGCATCTCTTCAGCATCACTGAGGGAACAAAGTACAGGTCAAGACAGCAGGCGATTTCATCTGTCATTTTTAATTATCTAAATGATATTCACAGACAAAACCTTTCCCATCTATCAGGGCATCACATTACCATAGACAATGTTTGTTTAAAGAAGGGGCCATAAAATCAAACAATTATGAATGCAGACAAGTCTTGCTATTGACTGCATAAATAATCAAGTGAGATTTCCAAAACTCTCTCCTAATGAATGGGTAGCTTGCTGGCAGGAAGTCGTAAGTAATAATACAGACAACAGTCTAATGTTCTTATTGACTTTTACTAAAGCTTGGCTACAGTAGCAAGGATTTTTTTAAAAAAAAAATGACGTCAAGTAAGGTTTCCATAGGAGCCGTATTGATAGCAGTACCCAGCTAAAATACAAGTAGTTAACTCCTGACCTTATAGTAGGACCAGCGATCCCCTTGAGAGAGCTGAACGCTAGCCGTACAATACATCATGAACTAAGCCAATAGCCTCAGGGCCCTGACAACATTACAACAAAGGGAAAGGATCCCTTTCTTCTGCCATTTATAACAGTGTAATCTGCAATAATTCAACAGTAGCCTTGGAAATGAACTCAGTTTGAGGTTGTTAGATCAGTAAATAAAGCTTTGCACGAAACTGAGATGGAAAAGTAAATATCGAATGGAAGCTCACCTACAACATTTCGCATCAACCCCGACTTAAACCCCTAAGAAAGTTGTGAACCTGAACTGAAGCCAAAAAGGTGATATTTTTTCCAGCTCATGGCCTACACCACTGTTTTCAAAGGAGCACTCCAAGTTTGAGATGGAACTGAAATCCAGCGTTACTGGATATCAACTGATTTGTGGCTAGGGCCTCTCCAGATCTATTTCAAACAGGAGCTGGATTTATCAGGTATATAACATCAATTCATTTATCAGGTATATAACATCAATTCATTTATCAGGTATATAACATCAATTCATTTATCAGGTATATAACATCAATTCAGAAAAGATCCTAAGGCTTCTCAGAAGTAGTCTGTGGGGCCTAGTGATAACAGAAGTGTCCCTATTCAGGTTCTTCAGGCATTATGCCCAAAGAGGAAATATTAATCTGGGTTGTGCTCGAGGGATGTGCACATTGACCCCACCCTGCAACATCCCATCCCTGCCCAATTGATTAGGGCTCCTAATCACATGATGCTTCTATTTCCATCCAAGAAAATGTGGGTAGAAACCTCCTTCACACCTTCCCTGTTCAACACAGGAAGGTCTGGAAGAGAAAGGGTGAGGCTAGTATGTGCCGCCATACATAGCTCCTACACAATATTTCCTGCTTAGGCAAAATGTAAGAACAAGTGAGGAGGAATTAAAGAACCTTTTAATGAGGGTGAAAGATGAGAGCGCAAAATACTGTATGGTCTGAAGCTCAACATCAAAAAAACCAAGATCATGGCAACTGGTCCCATCACCTCCTGGCATATAGAAGGGGAAGAAATGGAGGCAGTGAGAGATTTTAATTTCTTGGGCTCCTTGATCACTGCAGATGGTGACAGCAGTCACGAAATTAAAAGACGCCTGCTTCTTGGGAGAAAAGCAATGACAAACCTAAACAGCATCTTAAAAAGCAGAGACATCACCTTGCCGACAAAGGTCCGTATAGTTAAAGCTATGGTTTTCCCAGTAGTGATGTATGGAAATGAGAGCTGGACCATAAAGAAGGCTGATCGCCAAATAATTGATGCTTTTGAATTATGGTGCTGGAGGAGACTCTTGAGAGTCCCATGGACTGCAAGAAGATCAAAACTATCCATTCTTAAGGAAATCAGCCCTGAGTGCTCACTGGAAGGACAGATCATGAAGCTGAGGCTCCAATACTTTGGCCATCTCATGAGAAGAGAAGACTCCCTGGAAAAGACCCTGATGTTGGGAAATATTGAGGGCACTAGGAGAAGGGGACGACAGAGGACGAGATGGTTGGACAGTGTTCTCGAAGCTACGAACATGAGTTTGACCAAACTGCAGGAGGCAGTGGAAGACAGGAGTGCCTGGCGTTTTCTGGTCCATGGGGTCACGAAGAGTCGGACACGACTAAATGACTAAACAACAACAAACAACAACAGGGCTATTGCCATGCACCAGGGCTTAGAGAATCTTGAACAACCTTTGCCAAGGTGGTGCCTTCTAGATATTTTGGACTACAATGCCCACCAGCCCCAGCCAGTGGCCAGTGCTGGCTGGGGTTTGTTGGGAGTTGTCATCCAAAACACCTGGTGGTAAGTAGACTAGTGAGCACATATAGAAAAAGATTAAAATTAACACATACAGTTTGATGTGGGTTTTTTGCTCCCCAACCTTCTAAAAGTTGGTCCACCTGCCTCACATAGTGGCTTATTTCACATTGGGTAACTAGGGAGCCTATTGGTTCTGCTCTGCAATTAGTATTTTAAAATTAAGTATTGAACACAGCACAATAGGGTTTGCTGAGCACAGAGGTGACAAAGCTGCTTCCTGCAGGGAAGCTGCACAACTGATTTCCCCACAGTTGATGGGCAGTGACATCATCCCTGCTTTCTGCATTGACTGGCTGTGTGATCAAGTTTGCCACAGAGCTTGCACTCCCCTGCTTTCTGCAGGGGTTGGTTGTGCAATTGAGTTCCCCTTGGGGATCTTGGTGGTGTAGCTGATCCAGCCTTGTATATACCACCTTGAGGTCACATGTAGGGGCAAGTAGGCATGGTTTGGGGAAAACTGTCTCACACCCATGCCAGGCCAAATTTGGCCCGCATGCCGGAGGTATTAATGATTAGAATTAATTATATAGTAGCTGCATCGTATAAAAAACTCCAAACATGCATCAGAAACTTCAGACTATGGATGCAAAAAAACAACAACACTTTTATAAGACAAAACTCCGTATTTTCATATTCTTCTTTAAAAAAAATATTTTTCCTTTTCTGTACTTCTCAGTCCTTAATACTTGCTATTCAATATACTATTACTATTGCAAGTAGATAGCTCTCAACAACCAAAACATGTAAAAAAAATATATTTATGCTGTGATTGGACTGTTTAATTTAACTCACCATTTAGCCCCACCATTTAATCCTGCCTAATAGGAAAAACACAATGTTTTACTTATATAATCATTATTATTTTGGGGGTAGGGGTGGTGGAATTAATTACATTTGCTGCTTTCACTTGTATGATCTGCTTCTTGTTTTGGTAGTCCAATGATCCAACCCCACTTAAGACTGCAGTACAACCATTAAAGTCTTAGGATGATAGAGTTTTAACATGTAGGAGCTTCAACAGGACAACTAGTGAGCTGGTATAATGCAGCAGTAATACAAGGTGACAGAGTTTAGACCCTTCAGGTCAGGTCTGCCCATGTTAAAATAATAATCAGAAGACAAGGTGGGGAAAGTATCTGCCCATCTTATTTTGCGACTGTTATTCAACCAGGAGCAAAGGTGAGCCAAGCAGGAGGATGCTATGCTTGTGAATTTATGGTCATGTAGGCAAGCCATTTTTAAATCTAAGAGCAGTCACAGAAGCTGACATTTCTTCTGCAAAGTGGTGTTTCATGAAGGTTAAAAAGGCCAGAACACAATTATTCGTCACAGGCATATAAGGCATCACAAGGTCTAAATAATGAATAGAAAATGTCTTGGCCTAAAACGTAAAATGTGGTATTAAAGGTAGTTCAGAAACAGCAGAAATGTAAACCATGGGTGTCGGGAACAAACATGGCTGGGGCTGGAAGACTGCAGTCTTCCATATGTTGTAGGACTACCTCTCTCATCATTCCTGACTACTGGTCCCGCTGGTACTGTAGCTTTAGAGCACTATGGTACTGTCTGGCTGACCCATAATTCCTTCTTGTCTGTTAAAAATGCTGGGAACTAGGGGACTGATTCAACTTCCGTCACTGCTTCTTTCACTTACCTTACAGAGATATGTGTGTTTTGTTTGTAAGTGTGCATATTTCTCAACATGTATTAGGATATCTGTGGCCAATCAGAAAACTGACCACAATAAGTCAAAGTATTACCTACTTAATGCATTTATAGGTCACCTCTGCTCCTTTCCTCCACTGATCTAAGTTCAGTCAAAACTGGAATTTGGGGGCACAGGGAGGTTCATATTGGAGAGAATGCTTCCTATGATAGCCTGGGCTGTGAGACCCTATACATGACGCAACACTGTAATTCTTGTGCATCGTGTTAATATTTCGTTATGTATCATGTGCATCATGTTATTATTTCATTCTGATCTTATGGGTGAAAAGGATTTGAAGGCTTTGGTCTCTAGTTCAACTGGATTTAACAGAACTTACTCATGAGTAAATGTGTTCCACATTTGCAGCCCCTAATATTATGCTTGTGGTTTACTGCAAATTGAATGAAAAGGAAACGTAATCAATGGTGCTGTGCACTGCATTTGGAATACTGCCAGTTGAAGAGCTTGACCCCAGACCTTTAACTGCCATAAATATTCTCGGAAGGGAAGATCCCTCTGTAGTTTCTAAAAAGCTAGAAGAATAACAGAACATCCCCGAGGATCTATTTCAAGGTTATCAAAGATGACCTCAATGTTTTTCTACTTCTGGCAGCAGACTTCTGCTGCAAGAGCAATATAATGCCCAAACACTGTGGCAAATTCTTTACTGCTTCCCTGGTTTCACACACAAACACACACACACACCCCTTCTCTTTTCTCATGATTTTTGGAAAATACAGTCCCCAGGGGATTTGGCTCAACTTTAAATTTCACAAGCTCTATATTATGTGTCAAGGAAAGGATATAGGGTTCTCATCAGCAGAGAAAAGAAGATTCTTACACAAAAGCAGATCCTTGTGTGCTTGATTTTTCCTTTGTGCTGAATGACTGTGGGTACACACTAGAGTTTTAATATATGCGGTATGTGGGTCACACAGACCCCATTTTTCTGAGGCTACTTCTGTGTACCTTCATCCATACACGAACACTTCCAATTTTATGCCTCTGAAATCTATCTCTGTGTTTCCCATCTACATCAGTAGGTGGTGCTTGAGGGGGTGTATTCATTTTGTGCACTATTGTAAAGTCAACATAACACTTTCCCCCAACAGTTAACACAGGTGTAACACTGAAGTCAAATTAGCCAGACTCACAAGACAATCATCTGAAAGTCTGTAGGAAATCTATCACAGAATCTTCCACAGGTTAATCTTAGATTTCAGCTATAAAGCACAGGGTAATATTTTTGGATTTTGAATTATTTATTTATTATAAGATATATATTTTTTATTCCACATTTCCATTCAAAAAAAAAAAACATAGCTCAAGATGGATAAAATAACAAAAATTAAAAGCAACCCACAATTAACAATAAAATAAAATATACTAATGGAGGATGATATACAAATTTAATAAATGTAAATAAACATCTCACTTTCTCTCTAAAGACACATTCCAGGGAGCAAAGAACATCAAATGGAAATTAAATGGAAAGCTTCTTTAAACAGTAAGATCTTCAGTCTATGGCACAAAAACCAATACGGGTGAACAAGAAGGATCTTTTTCTGCCCCCACCAATCACATTTCATATGGTAGCAAGAAACATGGAACGATCGCATCTACAGAATTCAGTGGGTAGGCAAGATGTTTACGTGTGTTATACATAGAAATATTGAATAGCAAAGTTGTCTGGCAGCTATAATATGCTGATCCACCTCTTCGCCTGCCTCTTTTGATGGCTCTGAAGCTCTGTGGCAGGGCACACACTAGATAACCAAGGTTTCAGACTCACCCTCCCATCTCTGGGGAGGGTGGGGAAAGACTCGTTTTTTGAACCCAAGAGAGAGATTTGCAGTCAGTGTGGACAACACTGAGCTAGCAGGATCTACCTTGACAGAGTTACAACGTATACATCTCACACAATCTGTTCCTATTTGCATTGTGCCATTTCAATCTAGCTGCATCTTATCTCGTCTCCAAAGGAGACAATATAAAAATGCTCATGGATTCCTAGCAGTCATGTTTTGACCCAGACATTCCTTACCAAAGCGTGTGAATTTAGTTTTAGAAGAGCTGGTTTACACTTTCGGGGGGGGGGGGGGGAATACAGCCTTAGATGTGATGTACATTAGTTCTACAGAAGCTGCTAAAGGTTGGGCAGCCAACTGCTGGAGTAGCATTGGCAGATGTAGGTTCCATATGCTCAAGAATATCTGGATGGAATTCTTATCCATCGCATCTGCATGTCAGCTTGTCTTTGCTGGCCCCACTGCTGGCTTTGTTGATAAACCCGATTGCCTGTCTGCTGTGTGTCAATTTTCTGTGCCCTCTAGTCATGTAGCTGAGACCTCAGGTAGTTCTCTCCCACTAAGGAACAATATACGAGCGATCTATGCTTCATTATGCCTACATATAGCTTGCAGAATGCAACTCTTTTTTAATTAATTCGGTATTGGTGATTTGCAGGTGCAGTAAAAATGAAAAATGTTTTTGGAGCACAAATGGCAGTTATATCACCTGCAATATTTTTAATCTTAAAAAAGGTAGTTTACTCTCGAATAACTATGGAAGAAATTGATATATGTAAATTTGGACACACCTGGGGGGGTGTACGTCTAGAGTTTGTAGTGCACGAATGTTTTTTTCAAGGGAATTTTAAAGACTGCAAACATTTTTACAATTGCAACTTAATGGGTTTGAGATTAATACGCTTTACAAAGAACTATGGGAAGAATTCAACGCCTCACTAAGGTGATTGTTCCATCAGGGTGAGCGTTTTAAACTGTCAGATAGAATAATCCCCCTCCTGTGTATTGTTCCAGGGGTTCTCCTGACTCACTTGAACCAATTTGGGGGGCATAGCGTGTGGGAGGGGGCAGAGGAGAGGGGGAGCCCCATTAGGGACTTGTGCTGATGGAACTCATCAGTTAAACCCTCCCCTATACTACTAGGTAAAGGTAAAGGGACCCCTGACCATTAGGTCCAGTTGTGACCGACTCTGGGGTTGCGGTGCTCATCTCGCATTATTGGCTGAGGGAGCCGGCGTGCAGCTTCCAGGTCATGTGGCCAGCATGACAAATCTGCTTCTGGCGAACCAGAGCAGCACACGGGAAATGCCGTCTACCTTCCCCCTATACTACTAGTTCATGCAAAATTATTTCCCCCCCTGAAACAAAAGCCTTACATATCACACAGCAAACTCACATGCCACATAACAAGCTACTTTTCGAACCTAAGCAAGCTGAGTTATTTTTAAAAGCATCATATATAGTATGAAAAGCAGGTGTTAAAAATAAATAAAAACCAGCAGGCTCATACAAGCCCTTACCATGCCTAAAGTATTTCACTGGATCTTGGCAAAAAAGAAAGCAAGCTTCTCTTTCAATTAACCTCCATGTTCTAACAGAGTGACTATGTGAGCTGGGCCTGCTCCTCTAATTCTGTGGGCCTGCCTCTTTGGTTAAGCAGCCTCTTCAACCCAGATGTTGAAAATGCAAAGCTTATTCACTTGCAAATCTGAGAATTCCCAAGGCAAAATTGTATCCCTCTACAACAGATAGTCTACCTTTCCTAGCTATTTCCTCTTGCTATTCCAATTAGCCTTTTTCAGCTAATGTATTCACAGTCTTTTTAGCTTCTGTTCCTCCTCCTCAATGGAGCCAATAGGACTGTCATGAGTCACAGACAGTAACAAGCAACAACAATACAATGAAATGCTACAGGTAGCTAGCATGTTGCCCTACAGATGTTCCTGGACCCTGATCATCCCTTGACGGTGCTGCTCGCAGGGGCCGGGGCGCGTGCCTGTTGCCTCCTTCTCAGCTTCCCCTCACATTGGCTACTTCTACAATACCATAACAATGCTAGTACTACAGAACATGAATGCAAGATTTACATTAACTTTGTCTACTTCAGAAAATGTCCTCCCTTTCAAGGACTTCTTCAAAAGCCAATCCCATGAATGACCATGATGACCGGCACAGTTCTTCCGTCTTTTCAGATACCAGCTAATAGAAATTAATCATGGAAAGAAAGAATTACTGCACCCACTCTGTGACAGAATTCAAACTGGTTTTCTCTTCTGATAACAAGGCATTAAATCCCACAACATGGCTGCTCCATAGTAAAAACTGTGCAAAAATCAATTCCTCAACTCTGGCTGGAACTAGGATTTACAAAAAATGCATGGCTAATTCTCGGAACGCCATCTCCTGCATCCTTTCATTCTCTGGTAACACTAAGGAAAACAAAATGCACAAGATGATTTCCATGGACTTTGAATCCACCTGCCACTTGAAGCGGAAGTGAAGAGGAAGCAGGAATTATCAGGAGTGCGATAACATTGTGGTGGGCATAGTGTAGATAGGAGAAAACCGGGGGTTCCAGTTGTATTTTCTATAGCATACAGTCCCACTGTCAGTCTCTTTTCTGCTGCCCTTCCCAAGTGTTTATTTTGACAATTAAAAAGTTTACAAGCCAATACTAAGGCAACAAGCAAGGTGATTGTTCCAGTGTCTGTTTTCCAGATTTACAGTGAATAAGAAGCAGGTATTAAGTGGGTTCAGTATATTAGTGTGTGCCGTGTATACTTGTATTTAATTACTATTATAATTAAATAATTTAGCTGTGAATCTCACTGGGCGGCCCTGGACCAGTCACTTTCTCTCAGCTGAGCCTACCCCAAATGGTTGTTGTGGGGTTGAAATGGAGAGGGGGAGAACCCCATACATTACATTGTGCTTCTTGAAGCAAAGGTGGGATATAAATGCAAGAAATAATGTATCCAGGGTAAATATACCTCGCATTTACTAATGACTACTCAAACAATACTTTAAAAGTGGCAACATCTTCATCCAATGTTATCTGAAAGCATATTGTAAATGATATTAAAATGAAAAAAGGAACAGTTAACTTTGTCGCCCACGTTATCAGTAATCTCAGCAGAGTGCAAACAAATGACATTTTTATAAAGTGCATGGATTTCTTTTAAAGATCAATATAAAATTAGTTTTATAAGCAAACAAATCATCAAGAAATTAGATGTTTTAAATCATCCTGACCTGTGCTTTGCAATCTTTATCCAATATAGGGCGCTCTCGCTCTCTCTCTCTCTCTCTCTCTTGCAGAAACAATTCACTATTCTAGGTTATCTATGTTTTAAAGTAATTTTACATCTGCAGAAAATGAGGCTAGAGCCCCAAATCACGACTGAATGAAGTCACCATTAAACACAGTTTTGTTGATGTAGCAGGGGATAAAACAATCCCTCTTCAACCTCTACAAGCTGCAGAAAGTCCTCCATTTCTGTTAATGACCCATTCCTTGTGTCTGATTCAATACAGCCCACTGGCTATGGAAATGACAACACTCAGCGGGTGACAACAAAATGGTCAACAAACAGTGCTGAGATATGTCATTTTCTTCAAATACTTTCTCAAGGAATGAAATGACACACTATGGTATTCAGTATCCTGCTCAGATCAAATATTTCTTTATTAAACGAAACTACATGTACCATACTTGCTGTATAAAATGCAGGTTTAAGTGTGTTGCTTCAAGCTTCAATTGCAAAACAATTTGATACTTGCTTCTTTGGGGAGCGAGTGGGGAGGATGTCTACAGTTTCCATTTAATATATTTATCCTGGACAGTGATCACAAAGATACAGTGCCTTTGGAAAAAAAAGAACTCTGAAAGGAAATCATTTCCTTACTAAAACCAATCTACTATAGCTAGACCAACTGGGGTGTGGTATCTCCATTTGTTCTGCTCCACTGTTTTGATATGCAGTGGACTGCCGCAATGATGTAAAAGTAGGGTAAACCAATTTAATAATGATGATAAAACAAAAAACCCAGTGTACTAACTTTGGCACCATTGGCAGCTTCCAACTAGAAGCAAATAGCAGCTCCGGGAGATGATTTTCCATGAGACCAGCATGCAAGGTGAAGTGGTTAACCTTCTCCGTACCACAACTGGCCCCAAATATTGGCTCTATATTTTGGGGCAATACTAATTTTCAAAGTTAAAACAAAAGCAGCAAGGGAAGAATACTGAAGAAGCTACAGCCTGGGAGATTGTACTATATGGTGATACTGGCCTTTCAAGACTATACCACTCCAACAGAGGGCCTACTTTTTGTAGCTGAGGAGGGAGTGCTGGTGCACAGAGAGGATAGCTCACAGCAGAAGATAGTGTGTGTGTGTTTGTGTGCTTTCAACATAATAAAGAATTCAGGCCTACAACTCCATGAGAGTCATCCTTTGAGAGCTACTAAAACCACATGACAGAGCCAATGGGCTCCTAGAACTGGAATGGGAGTGCAGTGAAATCAGAGCAGCAAGTAAGAGGTAGCTTGGGGTTTAGCCAGACTTCCTTTTATGCCATGTTTTCCAGGTGCAGCTCTGAGCTTTCCAGGTCCAAGTGTGTTATTTTTTGAATTGACCGCTGAATCAGAACAAACGGCAAAAGGAAGCTCTACTAGAAGGGGGCATGAATCTGGAGGAGGTACTCGGGAGAAGCACAAGACCCATACTCCCTTATTCCCTTATAAGATAAAACGAAGCACAGTTATCATTCTGCATGATCCCAGGACAAACAAGGGCTGCCCGTAGAAATAATTCTCACAGGTGGCCCCCAGCTTTGTACACACCTGCTTGGGTCCTTGTAGGGGGCAGAAGCAGGGCCCCTAACGTCACACCTGCCCTAGGCCCCATAAACCCTTCGGGTGGGCTGCAAAGCTGGTCATGATGGCAGGCCCAGGGTACTATTTATCTTTGAGCTGGCCTTGCATAGGATGCACAAATACAGTGGTACCTCGGTTTACAAACACAATTGGTTTCCGGAAGTCTGTACTTAACCTGAAGCGAACTTTCCCATTGAAAGTAATGGAAAGTGGATTAATCCGTTCCAGATGGTCTGTGGAGTACTTAAACTGAAAATACTCAAACCGAGGCGTACTTAAACCGAGATATGACTGTAATAGGATGTGCAAGCTATCTTGGTCATACAGTGGAACAAAGACATGTCATCTATACCCAAAACATATCCAATATGATAGTATTGCACCAAGCAAGGTACAACATGTCTATCATCATCATCATCATCATCATCATCATCATCATCATCAATGCTGACATCCTTCCAGTGGCTCCTGAAGATCTAATCTTTTCCAAGGACTCTTTGGTTTATTTCCCGAGCAGCTAAGCCAGTAACCAAGCTTAAGCATGGGTAACTCAAAGAGTCACATATTCTGTTGACCTCCGCTTCTTTTTCTTTCCCACCTCCACATCACCCCCTCCCACATGCTGAATTTTATGTTGTAAGCCCCATGGGACAGGTAACTATTCTTTTTTACTGATGCAACCTGGATGTAGGCAGAATTTTTGCAATGGTCTATTGAGGGTGAATTTGTATATCTAATATGTTTTCTAGTTAACAGCAATGAAAAACATAAAACCATTACCAGAGCTGGCATCAATGCATAGCGCTGATATATATCATATCTAAATGACTGATGGTTTTCTCTGGAATGGAAAAAGCAGATATGATGTACTCAGAAACCTGTGCTTGAAATTGATGATGTATATACAATTTTCAGAGTTCCTTTCATCTTATAGTATAATGTATATACAATTTTCAGAGTTCCTTTCATCTTATAGTACAGGAGGGCATTGGTTAGCTGGCTAGAATCCGGAATGGAAGCAGTTTCATTAGGGGGTGAGGATGCACTGCAACATTTCCCAAAGTCTCATTAGCCATGATAGTTAAATTGAACCTCCTATTCAGATGCAGGAGATGCTAGGGACAAACCACCAGAGAGGGGTGCTGCCTTCATGCTCTTCTTATAAGCATGGCTAATTTTAGAAGTAGGATACTGGGTTAGACAGGCTCTGGAGTCTTATGTGCAAGATAAATGAGTGAAGAAGGGAGTCTAGAATATATGTTCAAGAGCATATCACTGGCCCTGTCCCAGCAGCACTGCATGTGCTGCCAGATTTGTTCCTTTGACACATGGGTTTTCAGCTATATTTGCATAGGTGTTCTGTGCAGTTGGGATCCCTGTGAAATTGGGGGCTCCAATTGCATGGAGAACCTAAGTGCACACAATGGACCTCTTTTGTAGGATGTGTGAGATTCGGGGCCAAAGCCAGTGGCAAAGCCCTGATCCTCCTCCATCCATTTACTCTGCAGAAATGGAGAAGGTGTGAATAGAGCTTTCACCTGCTATACTATGGCTGTTCTTATAGAAATGGGGAGATTATGAATAGATTGTGTAGCGTTTTGGGGAAAAACAGCATGGTCTCTTAAAAATACTTCGCTCTAACACACACTTTATGTTCCTTTCTTGTCATCAATACCTTCTGGTTCTTCCCTCTGTTGTGATCAAAATAATTATATACCCCTCCCTTTAATCCATATTACAGCCTCTTCTGGTTGTTCAGTTGTCTCCCATGCTAGGTGGCTTTGATTCCTCTTTCAGACATCACTTCTGCTACCTATTCATCAGATCACTGCTTAAAGCAGAGCAACGAGAGGGAGTAAAGTGGGGTGTCTGCTAAATTTGTTGTGTTCTTCAGAAACAAATACTTCCATATTCTTAACTACTGTTAGCCTAGCTTAACCTCTCTATTCTATATGCTTACATCACAATAGCATTTCTTGACCGAGGAGGACAATTCTTCACTTCTTATGGTAACTTCTGCACTGTTTTACAATGGTAGTACATACAGAAGAGGGACAAATACCATCAGTAAAATTGCATTAGTCACCGGTGCACTAAATATTGTTTTCAAATGATAATTAACTTTGTCTCTGAAAAGTTTACTCCCCTACCAATAGCCATATTTATTCAACACCAAACATTCTACTATAGATACAGGACTCATATCAACATTAATAACATCTTAATGATAGTGTTTATCTTCAAGCAGTTTTAAGGTTAAGCACTATTGTGTACTCATTAGCAAGTTTGTGATGTTTATGGGAAAAAAACAAAAAACAGTGCTTCAAATTGTGGACATTTTAAGTGGCCACATCATAAACTTCACTTTTGATTGTTTTAGAGTATAAAATTCTAAGGTATGCTGTTTGGTTTAAGAAATTTGAAAAGCAACTTATTTAAATATGCGGAATTATCTTGAGTTGTTCATACGTGAACTTAAAAGCCGTGCAACACAGGAAAATTAAGTAATTATGCCTCCAAGTTATTTACTGCAATTAAGCTCATTTATCATATGCAAATTAGTGCAAACTGGTCTCATTAGCTACTAAATTACTCAATATGAGCTGAACAATGTAGCACTCCAGTTTGTAATGAAAAATCCCTGTAGAGGCAAGCAGGATCAATTAAGCTAATTTGCATATGCAAATATATCATCTAACTTTTACTTTTCACTATATTTAATCCTACATTTTCTGGTCATTCTTGATTATCTAAAAAGGATGGGGTCAATCACCATCTTCATGATATCTTAGTCATACAGTTGCAACTAGAGGAGAGGTCCTATACAGGTTGCTGCATTCTATGCAGACATTTGAGACCAGTTTATCATAAGATTATTCAATAAAATATTTTAGCATTCATGCAGGAACAAATTGCAGACTATCCAACCTTATATCAACCCCAAACCCCAATTTTAGCCAAGGAATTTTAGCCAAAAGTTGAAAGTGTGATATAAGAAGACAAATCCACTAGGAAGTCTGAATGAAGTTAAAAACTTTACACTCATTAATTAACTGGTCTTTATTCTGAACAAACTATTCCAATTATAAGTTCACTAACATTGTTCAGCTGTTTTATTAAAAAAAACTTGCACCTTTGGCCCAAAAGCTGCTGTGATTTTCATTTTGATTGTATTAGAATCATCAGGTTGAACACTGGTCATTGGCTGTAATAACAGACAGACTGAATGATTGATTAGGTGGCTGTCAGCAAATTCATCATATCATCATAATGAGAGGATTTGTTCTTAGCAGATATTTATCTGTCTGTCTGAATGCATTTATACATGTATAGGTATGGGATTAACAGATAGGGAAAGGCTTCTCCCAAGAGAAAATCTTGGACATTCAGTGTGGTGTAGTGGTTAAGAGTGGTAGACTCGTAATCTGGGGAACCGGGTTTGCTTCCCCGCTCCTCCATGCAACTGCTGGGTGACCTTGGGCTAGTCACACTTCTTTGAAGTCTCTCAGCCCCACCCACCTCACAGGGTGTCTGTTGTGGGGGAGGAGGGGAAAGGAGATTGTTAGCCGCTTTGAGAGTCCTTCGGGTAGTGACAAAGCGGGATATCAAATCCAAACTCTTCTTCTTCTTCTATGTCTGAAGGCAGCCCTGTATTGGCAAGTTTTTTTAAAAAAAATGTTTTAAAGTGTTTTATTATGTTTTCATATATGTTGGAAGCTGCCCAGAGTGGCTGGGGCAACCCAGTAAGATGTGTGGGGTATAAACAGTAAAATTATCATTACGGAATGAGACGTCCCTATTTTCATCGGAGAAATGTTGGACAATATGGTTAACATTGGGAGACATTCCTATGCTAACTCTCTCCAAGTTCGGAAAAGCTGTTTTGGAATAAGAGCAGATTTATTGATCACTGCTGGCAATTAGGGAGTGGTAAAACAAAACCATTAATGTCCGTAAGAAGTCTAGTTAGGGAGAAGTTCTGAGTCCCACTGCAAAGCTTCACAGCAGTGATTTGCTACTGGGGCTGGAGAGCCATGCAGCTGTGGCTGAACTGGGTCTATTTCATTGGTAGAGCATCTGCTTAGCACATATAAGGCCTCAGGTTCAATCCCCAGCATCTTCAGGTAAGGCTGGAAGAGATTCCTGCCTGAAATTCGAGAGAGCTGCTGCCAGTAAGTATAGATGATACAGAGCTAGACAGACCAAAGGTCTGGTTCAGTATATGGCCACTTCCTTTGTTCCCCCACCCTCCAATCTATTCCCCAACAACTAACTAATTTTGCAAGACGCTTCTACTCTCACACCTTGATCAGATGTAAATGCAAATTAAAGGAGGGCAGGCACATATGTTTGCTGTAAAAGGAACAAGCAAAAGTCTAAAGAATAATTTGTGACATACTGTGCATAAGTTTCGTAGGCCAGAATCAACTGTCAGATATATGATCTAGATCTGCAAGCCAATGAAAGAGCCACAATGTACGAGTCAATCTTTGAGATGCTATGGGACTATTGGTTCTACAGTGCCTTGGTTCTCAAACTTAACCCGTTCTGGGAGTCCGTTCAATTCCTGAAACCATTCAAAAACCAAGGCACGGCTTCTGATTGGCTGCAATAGCTTCCTGCACTCAAGCAGAAGCAGCGTCAGAATTTCGGCTTCTGAGAAACATTCGCAAATCGGAACACTTCCTTCTGGGTTTGTGGCGTTTGGCAGTTGATTTGTTCGTCAACTAAGCTATTTGATAACCAAAGTACAGTACAACTATATTTAGGAGCTTGTGCTCCAGCAGGTTTCCCTGTTGGGACGATTACGTTTCTCTGCTTTGGTACAATCTGTTATATAGCATGCTAAAATAATACACAGCCTTTTCAGATTCTCTTTATCAGTTTGCATCCAATTATTATCTCATTCAGATTCTTTTTTTTTATTGTTAGCCTTCTCTTTTCTACATGTCATTTAAAAACCTTCGGGTTTTAAATTGTATAAAAATTAACTGGAGCAATTTTAGATGTCCAGTGCTGTCCAGGAGGTCACTCCTTAACATATATTTGGTATAATATTAATGGTAAGGTAAATACAGGAAAAAAAACCCACCATGAAATAAATCTAGCCACCAATATAAATGATGAAATACTTATAACTTCCCACATTTCAAATGACACATTCTATCTTCCTTTAAAAGTCTACAATAAACACAACTGTAAAGAAACATCAAATAATATTCAATTAAAATTCTATCATAATCATCTGAGATGCTTCAATAAGGTCAGGATGAACAGTACACATTTTGTAAATAGCACTCTGATGAGTTGTATACAAATCTAATTTAATTAGCACTTTCTGAATCTTTGTAATGATGCAAAACATGGGCACAATCCAAGCTCTTTAAGCACTTTTAAGTGTTGCTGATTTAACAGCACAGCTAAGCAACTCGAGTTCTCCTATTGAAATCAATGTGGCTTTTAAGTAGTAAACTTTGGCTATATTGTACACTATATGTTAATACACTTTCATAACAAATTAAACAGATTACACAACAGAATGACCTGAAAGATTAAGCTTATTTATCCTTTCTTAGATATCAACAAGGTAACAACGCAACAAAATTCCTGTGCTATACGCCAGACATCATATGCAATCTTTATATGTTTGATATGATACATTATCATGATCCACTGGCAGAATAAGAGCATGCAAGTTAAACTTGAACCAAGGTCACACAAATAACAAAATCACTTAATTCACAATCTCAGCATCCCAGAGAAACTCATGCGGCCAATGGTTTTGAATCATTTTTAAATTGCCTCTAAACTTTTCTCTAAAGCCATAATGAAGCTTTAAAACATGGACATTACTCATACCGGTTCTGAAAGCCGCAGCTGCATAATGCAGGACAACAGTTTCCCCATCCTATCCGTTTACAAAGAATATTTCTTATTGCTGATATGTTGTCTCTCTTATCTTAAGATAGCATTCCATTTTGAACAAACCGATTAAGTGAGCATAAGCTTCTGATAAACAGTGGTTATTTTCAGTGCAGTGAAAGAGCCCATAATCAAGTTAATTTTTAAAGTATCTTGACTAGCCTGACAAATTATGGCCTTTTTGATCCTATTGCTTGGATTCTGTTTAGGCTTCTTGGGTCGTAACAAAACCGAAACACATGCACAGCGCATAAGCATTTGTCAAGATAATCTGTTTGGCACATACTACCTAAGACTGTCATGAAATTTTGGGGAACACCACACTGATTATCTAGTACATCTAAGACATGCTATCTTCTAAAGAAAGATAACTATCATTTTGAATGTGACAGTCAACAGCAGTAAAAAAGAGAAAAAGGTGCTGTAAAACTAAAACCAGGAGGAGAAAAACAAAAGCCAAAATGTGAAAAAGACATTATATATAGTTTTCACAAAATAGTGATTTATACTTAAACAAACGCACACAATTATCTGGGGAGCCAACTGCTACTTCACAGTGCAATACGACTAAGTTGTGTGAGATCTAAACCATTACAGCACAAATAATACTTGCCCTCCCTCTCTCATTAACATTCTTTCAATCATGGCTTTCTAAAAAGGAAAAAAAAAATGAATTTGTAAAAAAAAACCCAAAATTCATCATATAAGCCGCAATAACATCACACAGTAGCCGAATAATTGACAGGACTCTTAGATCTTGTTACTAAGTATACTTAACTTTCATTTTGTTTTGTAAAGCCATTGTTTTTACCTGTAAAATGTGACTTCCCAAATGTGACTCAAATACTTCAGTGGCAAGTGCACTGGGGCTTCTCCTGCGCTGGGCACCTATAACTGAATAAAAAAGGAATTATGTTGCAATCTCTACACATTCAGTCACAATGCATCCCTGATCTGAGACCAATTTATTGTACGTATTATTCAATCTTGCATTTGAAAACCACTATTAAATAAAACACTTGGGGGAACCACACAGCTCAACAGAACCCTGGTTCATCACTTGCCCCTCAGTGTGCAGGGATATACTTACTGGCAGCACAATTGGGCATTGCAGGGAATGGGTCACAATGTGCATGTCTTCATATCCTTGTTTATATCTCTCCCTCTGCTTGGCCATATTAGATGAGCTCCTCAACTCACAGGGCTTGACACAGCAGTGTGTGAAGGCTCAAGAGCAGGCATCCACCAAACTTCGGCCCTCCAGATGTTTTGGACTACAATTCCCATCTTCCCCAACCACTGGTCCTGTTAGCTAGGGATCATGGGAGTTGTAGGCCAAAACCTCTGGAGGGCCGCAGTTTGGGGATGCCTGCTCAAGAGGCATGCAGGAGTATAGATCTCCCATTTCCATCCTGGTGAGATGCTTATGTACACAACTGTGTACAAAGGAAGGGGGAGTTGTGGGGAAACAGAGCTCTATGGGGGTCCCCCTATGCCTGAACACTGTGAACATACAGGGAAGAATCATTGTTGACAATAATTTCTTGTTAAGGATTTGGATTGGAATAGTGAGATTGAAAAGAAAAAAAAGTTTTCTATGGGTCCAGGATTTGAACAGTCTTCTTCTTCTTCTTCTTTAAAACAGAGCCTTTGTGTTAATGACTCCTTCTCAGGGATCACACCAGCAGAAATATTTTGAGGACCGGACTGAATTAATGGGAATATAAAATAAGTCCAAATAACAGAATGATACATGTTTTGCAAGTCAATGTATCCAAAGAACTCTGTGGATGTACAAAACGTTTCTAAAATCAGCAGGGATGCCCTCAGACTAAGGGTCAAACTCTATGCAACATTAAACACATGCTTGATAATGTGTGCGATTCTTTCATTAAAACAAACAAACAAACAGACAAACTTTAAATAGTAGCCATGGTGAGGAATGAGACAGACCAGGATTCAAGACAATGGTGATTGGGATGGTGAGCAAACATTTCCTCCCACAATGTGGTCTCAGGGAAAATTCTTCCGCCACCAAGCCACAATTTGGCCTGGAAAAGAAACAGTAGAAATGGCTGCTTCTGTTGCATGCCAAATAACAGCTGTGTGTGCGTGTTTGTGACTAAAAGCAGCCACAATGAAAGAAACTCACAATACCAAACAACACATTTGGTCTATAAGTTTTTTGGTGCCAATATAACCTGGGCATTGCCCCATCTCTTTGTTTTATCATGGCTACATATTCTGTCTCAACCCTGTGTCTTAAAAGCCAAGGAACTATGGTAGCTACCATCTAAAAATTAGGGCCAGGGGTTTTTAACTCTTTCTCTGACTGACAGTGAAGCAACCAGTTGCTTTCCTCCTGACTAAGGCTCATATTTGCAAAAGGAAGCTGGATCTGGTTGGAACGTAAGTTGAGTGGCAACTGTGGTGGTGGATAGGCAAAGTATTGAGTGTTGTGTCTTGATTTGCACAAAACAAGCAGGGCCAGGATTTTAAAGACACAAGGTTGAGATGGAAAGTGCAGTTCTTCCCTGAGTTGCAATGAATGTCCTTCTGAAGAACTTCCTCTTCCCATGCCTCATGACACTATAAAGGCTGCTCTCTCTCCCACGAAAAAGGTACAACACAGGGTGCACAAGCATTTGTTCAAAACAAATGAAGTAGGTGAGCAAGGCTTGTCACTTCACTAATCCCAACAGCTACAGTGGTGCCTCGACTTACTAATTTAATCCGTTCTGAAGACACCTTCGTAGGTCGAAAAATTTGTAAGTCGAAAAACGCCATTGGAAACACGATTTCCCATAGGAATGCATTGGAAACGGAAAAATTTGTAAGTCGAAGCAACCCTATCTAAAAAATTTGCAAGTCGAAAAATCCGTATCTAAAACCGTCGTGGTTTCCTTTCGGATGTTGAGACATTCGTAAGCATGCGGCCATTAGCCCCATTCGTAAGTCATCCGATTGTCGAGTCATTTGTAAGTTGAGGTACCACTGTATATGTATCTTTATCAGGGTGGGGGAAGGGCGGTGCCAACTTTCTTTCTAATTTCACACCTTCATTTCCTATGCTTGATGCATTTTCCCAAACTGTCTGTTATATCCGTTTAGAGAAAGATTTATTCAAAAGCCAGGACAGTCAGAATGCACAAGAAGAAACAACATTTCTGGGAGCGCTAATGGAGAGAGTTACGTAAGACAGCTGTGCACCAAAATCTCTTACAACGTCAAAGAAGATGCCATTGTACAGTGCACAGCTCTCAAAACACATTGTCAGAGAGTTGCCCTCCCCACACACTGAGCATCCTGACTGATTCACTGCAAGAAATCTTGAACCTCTTAGAACATGTGGCGCATCCATTTGAAGCAGCAAAACAGCTTTGATCACACTACCAGAGTACAAACGTGATAGGAGCCTAGTTCTGATGCATCATCCCCACATTCAAAACTATGTTATTTCCAAGTATCAATTGTGGTGGTGAAGATTTTAAAACTATATGCAGTGGATCATTAAGGGGTGCGCAGACAAAGAACAAAACATTTTACTACAGAGTTTGATTTCACACGATCCCCTGACACTACATGAAGAAACAAAATGAGGTGTCACAAACAAAGGAAATTTGCTCCTTCACCTTATAGAGAGAAGGGAGACTATGGCTAGCTGGGACTCATGCTCAATTAAGGACACAGAGCTCTTACATGTATGGGCTTCCACTTCAGTGGAAAATATATGCTTACAAACTCCCTTGTCAGTGAACAAAAAAGGCATTGGGTGGGTGGAGGCTGCAAGTATTCACTCTCATTTCTACAAGGAACTCCTGGATCCAAGCAGGGCCGGCTCTAGGGGTAGGCTGGGGGGCGGGGGGCGCCAGGTTGGCATGGGGGCGCAGCGCGGCAAAGCTGCACAGAAACCACCAGCCGCGGGAAGAAACTGGGCGGGGGCGCCAGAGCAATCTGCACACCAGGGCGCCCAGCCTGCTCAAGATAGCCCTGGATCCAAGTGAAGGTTTCTAGCGCGTGGAATGCTGTTCTGATGAAATCTAGTGTTACTAGCAAATGTTTAATTACACAACCCATGTAATGTGTGGCACTTAACAGCAAGCCCAAACATAAATGCACCTTAAATAAGCAGGAATTATTGTAATACATAATGTCTTGTTGGTACCAGTCTGATTATCAATCAATCTAGTGAAAAGAAATTTTAGAGCAATGATTTGTAAGTGCGCTCTATAATATCAAACGTCAAATCTGATCTCTGCACACAAAGACATATGACACCTACTGACAGGAGACAGGGGATATTGGTTTAGAAGTGTAACATTACGGATGTTACATGTAATTTCTTTCCAGGAAGCATTGCACTGTTTATATTGAACAACAAATTTACTGCTAGAGTAAAGTAATAGCCAGCAAAATTAGAGATGGTGAACCAACACTTTGTGCCATCTTCATCTGCACTTAGAAAGGAAATCAAGGTCATATATAAAACCAGCTCAGTCTTTCTATTTTATATAGGAGTATTTATTGAAATAGTACTTTGGGAGAAAAACAATAGATTTTTTACAATGTCAGAATCATTCATTTCATAGAGCGGCTGAACAGAAATGTCACAGTAGTGCCTTGTTTTAAAGTAATCTCTTTTATTTTGTCTTTTCGCTCTACAAGATGATTTCCACTTCTCTGATCTTGAATCATTTTGCTCTTCCCTGATTCCGTCACTCATTCCCCCCAAAGATAAATTAACTTCTGCAGTTTCAAGCATTTTTGGTGAAGTGCAACACAACTTAACAGCATATTAAATTAGATTTAGTAGGGTTGCCAGACTCAAAAACAAATGGCCTTCCTTCCCTTTTCAAGACCTTTCACTATAAACTCTATCCCCCATAAGAAAGCATTAAAAAAAAACCCCACAGTCAAAGAAATCCTTTCTTCTTTTGGTTTGTTGAGAAAACCTCCCAACACTCTTTTTAGTTGCCTGTGGAAACTGCATGTTTGTTTAGGAAAGCTTTCACTCTTTTGATACAGCAGTATCCTGGGAAGGATGGTAGGATATTAACATCAAGTCTGAACACTGTTATAGAGCATCAGACTACACTAGCTTGTAAAGCAGAGAGACCTAAATCTGTTGTCCCTCCCCCCTGCTTCTGATCCCTAAGGTTCATGTTTATGACATTTGCAACATCTGCTACAAATGCTGAGGTAAGTCAGGCACAACCTTATTACTTCCAATCTAATGCTCTCTTAATCCACAGGGCTTTTGTATGTCACAAGTATGTCAAGAACCACAGGATCTACATGGGGAAGGATGCAATACATGCATTTCTGAGATTCGCAGTCCATAAAGGCATGTGTTGTTTTAAAGTCCTTTTAAATCTACTGTCCCCTTTGACCACAATTCATTACTCCATCTAGTGCATGCCCCTCACCTCAAAAATAAAAATAAATATTACAGATGTTATGACATTTCCAGTACACATGCCAAATGCCTGTGTGGCATAATTTAGTTTATTATTCAAGGATGTCTTTTTTAAAAATGTTAATGACATTTTAGTGAAACCTTGTAAACTTTTGAAAATTTCTTCTTCTTTTTTTAGCAACTTGTCATTTTTCAGCTAGAATTATTTTGTTTATATGTTTATATTAAAATGTATGGGCCCCATTTCTTAGGGCCCCTACAATACTATACAATCCTATTGAGGACATGGGTGTCACTGTGGTCTACACCACCGAGCCTCAGTCTTGGGGTTGCCAATCCTAAGGTCGGCAGTTCAAATCTGCATGGAGGGGTGATCTCCTGTTGCTTTGCCCCAGCTCCTGCCAACCCAGCAGTTCAAAAGCATACCAGCACAAAAAGATATATAGTTACTGCTGCGGCGGGAAGGTAAATGGTATTTCCATGTGCCAGAAGTGATTTTGTCATGCTGGCCACATGACTGGGAAAATCTGTCTGCCAACAAATGCCAGTTCCCTCAGCCTGAAAGCAGAGACAAGTGTCACACCCCATTGTAAAATTTGACTGGACTTAACCGTCCAGGGGTCCTTTACCTTTTACCTTACAATCATATTGAAAAACTGGGCCCAAACTAACAAAATAAATTTCAACAATAATGTTCTACACTTAGGCAGGAAGAACCAGGAGCACAAATATGAGATGGTGGACACCTGGCTTACCAGTAGTACATGTGAAAAGGACCTATCTAGTGGTCTTAGTAGAGCACAAGCTTAACATGAGTCAATTTTCTTCCCAGCCTTTGTTGCCATTAACTTTTCAGAATATCACATTTATGTGTGTATGTTTTTAAAGACATTATGATCAAGACATGAGCTGAAATTTGTACTCTGTTTTTTATATAAAAAAATAAACATATTAAATATTTTTTAAAAACACAGACTCAGTAGAGGACAGGACTTCTGTGCCTTTAATTGCCCTGCTTGGAAATTAAACAAAGCGTCTGCTGGTTTCTCTTTAAGGTTTCCAGACTCAAAAGAGAGCAGGGCAATTAAAGGCACAGATGTCCTGTCCTCTATTGAGTCTGGAAACCCTATCTAGGCTGCATTAACAGAAGTATAGTGTCCCACTTTCTTCTGCCTTGATTAAACTATGCCTAAAATACTGTGTCCAGTTCTGCACACCACAATTTAAGAAGGGTATTGACAAGCTGGAACGTATGCAGAGGAGGGCAACCAAGATTATCAAGGATCTGGAAGCCAAGCCTTATGAGGGAGTTGGGTATGTTTAGCCTGGTAAAGAGGAGACTGAAGGGAGATATAATAGACATCTTCAAGTATCTAAAGGGCTGTCATGTGGAAGATGACTCCTCCAGAAAGTGCTAGACTCTCTTTCCTTTTAAGCAGAGGGTTTAAGATGAGGTTTTTAAGCAGAGATTAGATGGTTGTCTGTCATAAATGCTTTAGTTGTGATTCCTGCAATGCAGGAGGTTGGACTAGATGACCCTCAGAGTTCCCTCCATCTCTACAGTTCTATGATTCTAAAAAGAGAATGAAAGTGGGGTCATGAAGGAGTATTTTCATGCAAGATAATGTACCGGGCAAAGCAAACCCAGGAGCAGAAGGAAGCGAAGAGGTACAGAAAAATAGCCAATATATGGAGATAGCAGAAAGGGGAAATGGATCAAACAAACAAATATTAAATCAAATGGGAGGTCATCTGAAAAAGGCGGTTTCAATGGAAAGTATGGAAATGTAGCTATTGGCATGGCACCAAGAAGTGATGTATTACATGGTTGTGATAGAGATGCAAACAAAGACATCACATTTCTACAAATAACCCCAAACCTCCCTTGTCATAAATTATCGCAACTTTGCTCTCCCCTCCTTCCCCCCTTGATGCGTGACATACTTCTTGATGAGCCATAAAGACAATTATGTCATCTACTTCTTGTCCATTATAATGCTTGGCTCTGTTTTTGTAATCGTCTATAAGAGTGCCTTCCGTTTGCCAAGAAAACAATCAAGCAACCGTTGATTGGAAACCATGCAAACAACCCATTATATAGCAGACTGCAGTATGTGTTTTACTATGTGAGAGGTGTGGTAAATATCTCTTATGCCTCCACTATCTTCAGGAGGCAGCAAACATCCACTACTGTGTCTTTGTAGTCAATGAACTCCTGCCTACAATGAAATCCTGGTTTAATGAACCATGATATATAGGAGTTCTGCCTACCCCTTTTGATCGCAGTTTGCTCCTCCCTTTGTGCGAGCTGAGAAACAAGCTAGCAAGCCACAGTTAACCATACCTTCCCATCATGTTTCAACCAGCAAACTATGATTAATGGCTTTCCAACAAGCCAGGACATGAAGCCGTAGTTTAAAGCTGACTTCCAAATCTTCCAGATTTAGAAGCCATTGCCATAGTTTCCAATCCACGTGTCCTGGGAAGCTGAGGTTACCTGTAGCTCACGTATGAAGGAGGGACATAGCAATGCTCTCTAAATGCTTGAACTCTGTTGGCTCCTCAAACATGATCATGCTCTTCCATAGATAACCAGAATGGCTCTGCTACTCAAAACATTCACCTTTACCTTCTTCCTTAAAGAACTGAGTTGAAGGCCCCTGGATTGATGGCTTCTGTTAATTTGCTTTTCTTGTCATCTGCCTCATGTCTACCCTACCAACCCTCTTCCTGGTTTATTTGCTTTGAAGTGAATCATTATGTGGGGGCATATTGGCCACCTTGGAAGGAAAGCACATTCAGTGGCCAGTTTTTTTTTCCATTTCAAAAACAGTAAATCATATGAAATTACAAATTAATGTTGCCATTATATGGAATTATAATCCAAGCAGATAATTTGCACTGAAACTGGGCCCCCAAAACAACAGAACACTTTACAGTCTTACAGCCATAACTAAATCTTATTATTGTACTTTATGAATTCTTAATTTCCCTACCAGTCAGGCAGGGGAAGTTATAATGAAGGCTAATAAATGAAGTGGGACAATCAATCAACATTTTGAGGAAGAAATATGCATCAGATGCCAAAACTGAACTGAGTATAATTAACCCAAGGTTCTCATAAGAACTGCCTTTGCAACAAGCCAATTATTTTATCTGGTTTTCCAGATGCTCTTTTATCTATTCATAATGGATTGGGCGGGAAGGCAAATTGTTACTATTTTACCTAAAATAAAAACAATGAAGTTTGAAGAAACCAGCATATTTACATATGTTCAACCCATCACGGATATGGGTTTGAGACACTACTGATGATCCATGGGAATTATTTCAGTCCAGAGGACAATAGAATAAATCGTTTTGTTGATTATTCCAGACTCTGTAGCAACCTTTGGGGTTACTAATAATAAAACTTGACTACATACTACATTAAAAAACAAACAAACAACTAGCCATTGAGTGTACAACTCCTTGTGTGTGTTGGTTTCTTTTTACCAGAACAAGAATAAACTTTGGAGACTGCTATTCGGTTCCTTGGGTGTTGTTATGTTTGTTTGTTTATTATTTATCAAAAGCCCTTTAATTCAATAACATAGGAGAAATAAGGAAATAAAAGGTATTTCCTATATTTCCTATATTTCCTTATTTCTCATAAGGAAATAATGGGTGTTATGTGTTGTTCTTCATGGGGCAACATTTAGCTCTGGTGTTTCCTTATCTCCTATAAAGCTACTGGGGGAATTGTCCAGAGGTATTGAACAGAATGTCAGGAATATAGTGACGGCTCCAAAGTCTACATTTCCTTGACTGAAATCCAAGAACAGTTATCTCTGTCTTAAATCAGTATATGAAATCATGGTTGAATAGATAAAAGTAGTTCAGGTGGAATCCAGAGATGGTATACTTCTCTCCTACCCCTTTCTTTGTGCTTTGAGTACAGCCATACATTTAAACATCCAATTTGGGTCTTGGAAAACTCTTCTTATATGAGCATCCATCCACCTACTGTATTATGATCAAAGTTGCCTTATTCAAGATTCCATTGTTTAGTAAAAACTGTTAACCCTTCCAGTTTGTTGTCATTGCAAATGTGATGGCCATCACTTCTATTCCTTCATCCAAGTCGTTTATAAAGATGCTGAACAACAATGGGCCCAGAACAGAACCCTGCGGCACCCCACTTGTCTCTTTGGGTGTGGTCAGTCAATTAACTACAAATCCACTTCCTTCCAGTAGCACCTTAGAGAGCAACTAAGTTTCTCATTGGTATGAGCCTTTGTGTGCATGCACACTTCTTCAGATACAAGTGTGCATGCACACAAAAGCTCCTACCAATAACAAATTTAGTTGGTCTTTAAGGTGCTACTGGAATGAATTTTTTTTATTTTGTTTTGACTATGCCAGACCATCATGGCTACCTACCTGTAACTACAAATCCACTTCAGTTACCTCCTCCAGCCTTTATTTCACCAGCTTCCTCGTAAGAATATCATGGAGGACTTTGTCAAAAGCCTTGTGAAATCCCCCATGTACCCCATGTACTTCCCACTTATGCTATAAAACCAGTTGTTGACCCAATTTAAATAATAAACCACTCTCTATTAGCTAACCCATATTACCAAGGGTTTGTTCCAAGCCTCTAGCTTCCTAAAATAATCCCAGAAGCATTCAGATAATTGATGCTGCCATTAACAGAAATAATTGTCTTCTCAATGGCATATATTTAGATTTCATTCACTAACAACAGTTCTGCAGAAATGGGAAAAATACAGCATGATATTCCAAAAACAATCTGTTTCAGTTTCTGGCAGGAAGCTTTAGAATGGAACATGATGCAGTTAACCCCCATCCATCTTTCTCTCTTAAACACTGTCAACAATTTCACTTTTCCTACCACCTACCAAAACTTAAGCCTTACATCCCCCCCCCCCAAATGGTTGGCAGTGGGAAGCACTGATGGACCAGGGCTTGAGGGTCACTACTGAATGGATCCTGGTCCTTCCTGCAATGGTCTTCATCTGACTGGCACATGATTATACAGAGAAGGGCTTCTCCTCACCATTGTAATAGAAGCAGCGAGTTCACACACACAGAGGTACTCTCCTATTCCCTCTTCCTCAATTCCAAAGTCTTCTTTATGATAGGTTTTAGGCATTAGTTTACAGCCAGCCAGCCAGATAGTTGCCGCAGCTGGAGCTGGGGAGCTAGGTCAAACCATGGTCTCGCTCCTGATGGTAGCAGTAGCAACGGCAGAGCAATGCATCCACAATTCCACCCCATGCACCACCTTTAAGCCATAGTTAAGTTCATTTGTGGTTTGATATGACCTGCGAATGAGGCCTATGTATGAAGTGGAAATGTGTCAGCATTCTGCATTTACTTTCATTGGATCTCACTTTCCATGTGATGATGCCCAGTCACCCACTGTATATTTTTTATATGTAGCAGAAATGAACTATAGGGTGGCAATGACCAGGGCCAGAATAATCCTGGTCAGGCCATAAGAGCAAGAGGAACTCCATTTTGTATATTCAATTCTAAATCTCTCTGCCTCTGATAGAAAGCAAACAGGCACAGCATGTTTGCACATCTAATGCAAAGATCTAACCACACACAGCACTTCTAAGAAATTCTAGCATAAACCACAAGAGCAAGAGGATGTAGCCCACCGCAAATTATAAGTAGAGCACAACCACAATTGTGCCTGTAAAATTCCACATAGACACGTGTATGAAGGTACCAGGTACATAACGCCACCTAGTAGAGTTGGGCGGGTGACTTTGCATCTTGGGGTGCTCTCTCTTGATTGGTTGATGAAGTACTGCAGAAAGGCTGATCTTCACTTCACTCTGTCAAAAAGGTATAAAAGCACTCTGTGTATGCCCATGGGTCGGGCAGAATGAGAAACTCATTCTCACTGCCACCATTTATTGCAATAAATGTTTTAATAAATCTGTTTTATAATATGTACAACTGCCTGAGATTTCGTCTGGTCAATTTGGGAAGCCAATCATCCATATTACATTTCTGGTGTCCTTACATTTCTGGTGCCGTGCGTGACTCGGATGAGGGCATTTCCCTGAACCAGAGGCAGTCCCCTTTTGCCCCACTGGACAGGGCGCAGATTCCTAACGGCGCCTCTGGTCTGGTGCACACCGGCAGACTTTTTCCGGAGGATCAGAGGTGGCCCTTGAGTTTCCGTGCCCTGGACGAAGAGGCAAAAGGACCGAGGTTGGAAGGGAAGAACAGGAAAAGCCGGCTGGGGTAAGTAGAAAGGGAAAAGGTACCTTGAAGGGAATTGGCCCCCTTTAATGAGGGGAAGGGAGATCCTGATCACATCTCCAGCGTGTTGGTAGTACTCAGTTAATCAGAGGTCAACTGGGAAAACCAGGCGCTTTGGGTAAGAGGCAAAAGGGAGGAGGAAAATGTGTATGTTAGTAGTCAGTAGGGAGGAGGTCCCCTGACAAATAGATACTTAGGAAACAAGGAAAAACTGGGAGGTAGAGTGTGGTAAAGTGTCCAATGCATGGTATGTGTGGCAAAGTTTGCAGTGTGTGCTGTGAATGAGGGGATACTTTACAGGGCCATAAATGGGAGGAGTATGGTCAAGAGGAGGGAAAAATGTGATTTCCCTAGAATTCATGATAGATAAATTCAGAATGCTATAAAAGAAATTTAATTTACAAGTCCTGCCAACAACAAGTTCAGGAAAAAAAAAAAGGTGGCGTCAACCAGTATTCCCCCCCCCCCCGAGAGAAGAAAGGCATTGTGAGAAAGAAGATGAAGAGAAAGGCAGTGGTTAAACAGCAACAAATAATGGCTCAAGGACCAGTGAGGAACCAGAAGGGGTTCAAAGGTCACTGGTGAAGGTCAGTTGCGAGGACGGAGATGTCTCGGTCAATGTAAAAGAGGAAGGAAGAGTGTTCGGAGAAAGATGGGACAAGGGGGTCCCAGCAGAAGAGAGTTCGTCGGTTTGGCAGGCATGGCAAGGAGCCGTGGTCAAAGTGACCTAAGAGTTACCTGCATCTGGACTTTGTTATAAACATAGGCACCCAGTATTCTGTTTTTAAATATCCTTGAAACAGCACCAAAAAGCCAAAAGAAGCATCAGACTGATTTTATGCCTAAAAGGGCTGTACAAACAGACAGCGGAGGATTGGTTCAGAAAAATCATCTCTGGAACCTTTAAAATGCTATTCACCACACTAGAAATGAGGCTACCGCCGCACAGGATACTGACAAAATGCCAGTAACGGTGCTCAGAAAATGTTTTCATATGCTTCAGCTGGCTTCAAAAGAAAAGAAAAGAAAAATTATGTACTTAAGTAGTTCACAACGCAAGAGACAATAGATTTTATTTGAACAATTAAAATCTTTTCCCCAAGTCCTGTTGGAACTGTGCAGACTTTAGTTTTTGGGGAAACTTACAAGAATGGGGGAAAAGAGACATTTGAGTCCTTCAAAAAGCAAACTACGTTTAAAGGGTTTAACCCTCCTACCTGCAACCCCATTTCATATGTTTTTGTGACAGCAACATGTTGGAAAATTTGTAGAACTGCATATTTTAATGAAATGAATGTCTGTCAACTAAAGAATTCAGGATAAGGTAGAAGGAAGTTATACTGAATGGAGATTTGTGTGTAAAGACATTGTCTGTTTGAATCTAACACTACCATTGGAAGACAGGCTGCGAAAAATCTCAAGCAGTCTCTCAAACCTCCGGCAGAGATGTGTGGCGTAACCCCCCTTATTTGGTTACACAAGCGATTCTGCATGATTTGTATTTGCACAACTTGCTTTCTCCTGCAACCTGCACTTAGAGACTGTGGCTGTGCCTGGCTGGTGTTGCCATTTCGGACATTCTATTGTGTGACATTGTGTGACCAAGACCGTTGCTGTGAAAGTAGGGAGAAAAAGATGTTATGCTTTGGAGGTCCACGTTTCAGCTTACAAAAACACTACTGCTCTAAATGCTTTGACTTTAAAAAATTTTATGTCTCACAGAAACAGCCCGTTGCTACAAAGCATCTGTAAGTTTTTCTTCTTCTAGAAACCACAAGACTTTGCATAATTTGAAAAACAGGCTTCAGTATCCTAGCAGAACTCAGCCGTCGGCAGCTGGATGGGAGGCAAATACGGATTTAAAGGACCCCTCCTTAACCCTGCACATGCATGAAGTTCTGTGGAAGGAAAGAGAAACCACGGGGAGATCCTGAAAGATGGACCAGACGTGGAATCCTGTTGCAAGCCTTGTGAAATTCGGCAAAACTGCTGTAAGGCACTGCTGCTATATCCCAGAGATGACTTCTCAACTAACTGCTGCTACATCCCAGAGATGACTTCTGTGTGCCAGACACACCTCAATGTCCAATACGTGGGACGCACTACCTCGGAGAGTTTGGTGGTGGACTAACCAGCAAGAAGTTCTAAAACAGCAGCGGCAGCTACAAGGACAATCTCTCTCTCCCCCCCCCTCCTTTGTTTTTTATCTACAGGAAATCACTCGAGCGAAGAGCGTGTAGCCTTGCGGAGCCTGACACAATGGTTCCAGCCTGACGCTAGCGAGTCCCTGAGTGAATCCTTGAAGGAAGGGAGACGAGACCCTCTTCATTCCTAGGTGGTGAGGTATCCATTCCATCCGGTGAAAGTGCCTGAGATGACCCCCTGGATCCACACCCTGCTGTACCTAATCAGGAGTGGGTACCCAGCGCACGGTGCACCAGTTTCCCCTTGCAGCGTCTGACCGGCAAAAGACGCCCAGCGCATGGGAAACCGAAGTAGCCCCTGCTGTGACACTCCGGACGCTGTCACTCGACGCACGGGTTGAGGAATGTCCATCTTATGCAGCACCAAACATCAAGGAGACAAGGAGACGCAGTAAATCTTAGACCCTTATATATGTATGTATGTATGTATATTTGTATGGGAGGCATCAATTGAGTGGGACCCACAGTAGAAGTCTACCTGCCCCCAAAGCAGTATCCTTAATTTGGAAGGAAGGGCAGTGTACCTGCCTCACTTGAGCGAACAGACCCAAAACAGTTTCAGAAATTGAACCATGGGGTGGGTTCCAGCAACTCCCTAGGTCATACAGATATGGGGAGGGTTCCAGCAACTCCCTAGGTGATACAGGGCTATAGCTGGGTTGGGGATGTAACTGGAAGAGCTGGCCAGGTGCACCCCTCAGTTCTGGCTTTGGATATGATGGGAGAAGCTTCTGGTAGCCCACTGATATCTAATGCAAGCCTCTCCTGATTCTGGCAAACTGGAACAATAGCCATTCTTTCTGTAGCCAAATGCTCAGCTAGGACAAACCTCCAATTGTTATATATATATATATATATATATATATATATATATATATATATATTCCTGGCCTTTAGAACTGTGTAGGAACTTTTGAAACCCACTGATTTGCATTGAAGCCCAGTACTGAGCTGAGAGAGAACTGTGTATTTTCCTGCTGACATAAAGTTTTGGAAACAGTGGCTAAAGCCCCTTGGCTTTTAGATTTCCAGCAACTATAGTATCCTAGTATCTCTGAAGACTAGTGTGGCCATTATAGATTCATGGCCCACCTGAGAGAAAGAACCCTTTGTTGCCAAAAGTCTGTATTGCGATTTTTTTGTTGTGCCTCAAATGGAAATGCAATGTAGTAGAAAGTGGCACTTGTGCTTCGACAAAAATGATGTTTGTATAATGCAGATATGTGTTCCCAGTTAGGTCTAACACGAAGGCTAAAAACTTCAACAGAAAATGCTTAGGAGTTATGGAAATAGATTAATCAAAAGCTGAACCAGGCTTAAATTCAGCAAGCATTTTTACTCTGCTTTATAGCATCAAGCTGAAGCAGAAAAAAAAAAAACTTTCATGGTTATTTTACACTGACAGTTCTGCAGACTGAATGCCTTAATCTACAGGCTCTCAGAGTTTGTGTATAGCCCTATGAATTAGCTGATGGTGTCTATCCTAACAATGAATTATCCTTTCCCCCTTAGGAAAGTTTCCAACCCCATGTGTATGTGTGGTAGCATTTTTAAGAAACTGCTTAGTAATGCACGTTATTCACAAGTTTTAGAAACACTAGCTTGTATACCTTAAGTTAAGAAGTTTCAAAATGAAGGTCTGAATGTGCCAGGTAACAAAATTTAGGTCTGTTTGTAAAATATTTTGCTATTTGATTTAAGAAAAGCAATGTACTATGTCTTTAATGACTGCTAGTTCCTGATCACAGCCGGAGGTTCCTGGAACCTTTTTAGTTCTGGTGACACTAAGAAACATTTAACAGCCTTGGTCAGGTATTTTAACTGTTCAGTAGAAAAGGCAGCCCCCACCCCGAAGTTCTCTATCTGCCTTGCACTGTTTCCCTGGAAGTCAAAAACCTAACATTTGAGCAAGCTTCCAGTTAGCCTTCTTCTGCCCTACATACCTCTTTGCAGCCCAGCAATCTTCTGAGGGCTCTGAACTAGCATCTGTATACAACCAGAGTAAACGTGTTGAGAGTGATGTTAAAAACATTAAGAAGCAGGCTGATTTGTACCACAAGGTTAGCCTAGACGGTGCAGGTCTGCCCAGTGTATGGAGTTAGATTAGTTCTTGGCTCCCAGGTTGGTCATAGTTAAAAGAGATTCTGCTTGTAATATTAATTTTCTTTCTTATTGTCTTAGCCCTATGCAGAACCTTGGTCTGTATAAAGCTTCTGGTAACCCTTCTGAGACAAGCTGAATAACAAGCTGGGAAAAGTCAGCAGAAGCTTCCTCACTTACTTTGCTCTCTGTTGCCCATCCTTTGGCCTAACATTGGAGCATGGGAAGCTGCTGGCTCCTCTGTAGAATCATAGAGTTGGAAGAGACCACAAGGGCCATCCAGTTCAACCCCCTGCCAAGCAGGAAACACCAGGAAACACTGTAGTGCGATGGGTCAATCAAATGGAGATGCAGAAACACACCTGTTCTTCATCTCCATATTGAAGAGGAGGGAATATAGGGTGGCAATGACCAGGGCCAGAATAATCCTGGTCAGGCCATAAGAGCAAGAGGAACTCCATTTTGTATATTCAATTCTAAATCTCTCTGCCTCTGATAGAAAGCAAACAGGCACAGCATGTTTGCACATCTAATGCAAAGATCTAACCACACACAGCACTTCTAAGAAATTCTAGCATAAACCACAAGAGCAAGAGGATGTAGCCCACCGCAAATTATAAGTAGAGCACAACCACAATTGTGCCTGTAAAATTCCACATAGACACGTGTATGAAGGTACCAGGTACATAACGCCACCTAGTAGAGTTGGGCGGGTGACTTTGCATCTTGGGGTGCTCTCTCTTGATTGGTTGATGAAGTACTGCAGAAAGGCTGATCTTCACTTCACTCTGTCAAAAAGGTATAAAAGCACTCTGTGTATGCCCATGGGTCGGGCAGAATGAGAAACTCATTCTCACTGCCACCATTTATTGCAATAAATGTTTTAATAAATCTGTTTTATAATATGTACAACTGCCTGAGATTTCGTCTGGTCAATTTGGGAAGCCAATCATCCATATTACATTTCTGGTGTCCTTACAGAACAAGACACTAGCACAAGATTCATGGTGCTATATACTCTCTGAACAGGTTAGCAGGCTAGTGCTCCCCCTTCAACACACACATATTTAGAAATATCCCTAGAGTATCCTGCTCAGTCTATTCTATAATGATGATGGGCTTTACCGTGTTTATTGTTAGCCCATCTGGACAACAGATGTGGTACTTGATGGCTGCAGTGTTTCTTATTATAGCCCAGTGAATATTTTTAACTGAGACAATGGTCTGACTGACCAGTCCTTGGAAATATAGAGACTTCTACCTAGCTTACTTATGCAAACACAAGAAAAGAAAACTGATTTAGGATTTATTTATTTATTTTACCCATATTGTGGCTGAAGGCTTTGAACAGACCCAGAGCCTAAAATTTGCATCAGTCAAGTACTGATCTTGACAAGCCTCTATTGAGTCCATTAAAAGAAGGAAAGCTGCCTGAATTTCAAGCTTGGAGGCCTCTAATTACCTCATGCTTAAATTTAACTACGAAACTCAGATAAATTGCTGCACTAAAACTATAGACGATTCTCTACCTGATTTGTGCTGGTGAATCTACAACTATGTGGTGCTGATCCTAGTGAGACGTCCGCACAACCTTTAGGGGATTAATTTTGAACCTGTTTCTAAGCAGCATAGAAGGGTGATTTAGTTTTATTGATAAAGCTATCGGATATTATATTGGCTGAAAAGCAACACGGCTATCATAGTCAACAAGAACACTGACAGAACTGGAGCATCATAGTTGATGAGTAACATATCTAATCAGATATAAGTCCCATTTAGTTGAATGAGCTTTATTCCAAGAAAAGTGGGTATAGGATTGCTGGCAAAGTCACTGGCTACTGTATTGTATTTGTACAGTGCAATCCCATACATGACTACTGTCCTAAGAAGTAAGCCCCACGGAGTTCAATAATGCACACTCCCAGATGATTGCAGCCTTAACCTTTTAATTCTTATTTTATAATTGTTTAGTTTACCAATTTGAGCATTTCTTGAAAAGATACTTTATAAAAGTAAATGGGTGGCATCCAACCAAGTCATACATAAAATGGGAATACTCGAAGAATGGCTAGTGCTGGATACCACCCAATCATTTTTTTCACTGTGTTTCGGTTTCTGCCCAGTCTGTTACATTCCTCAGCTAACAGCTGCTGCATATGGGAATGAAGGGGTAGGTTTAGGCAGAGGTGTAACTTATTCTTGTACCTATCTGAAAAGCCCAATCTGGAATCCCATAGTATCACAGTGTCATTAATGTGTGGGATGTATTAACAGCAAAGGCTATGTTCCTAAGCACCACCATGTTAACTTAAAACTGTACATGTAGCCAGACTAAAAATGTTCTGTTTAACTAATTGCTAAAGATGACAAATGCTGAAAATAAACGTAACTATTCTGCCATTAGAAACATCCATATTTTATCCAGTGAAAACCACACAGCAGTAGTTTTTCCATGCCAATATTATCCTGGGCTATTTATCTAGTTACAAACTTCTACAGACATGAAATATTTTAAGAAGTTCTCTGGAAATGGCCTGAGGTAATTTCAAACTTAACAGACCCTGTCCCACCAGAGCTCATTACACTGAATTTTATAACAAAGTACCCTCTACTTAATTTTCAGAGTTTAGCCAGGCGTACCAGAAATGCAGCTGCATTAAGTGCAATTAATGGTATAATAAAAGCAGTAGAGGGCTGTTTAACACTCAAGAACCAGCAGTAAACAGAGGCTTCATGTTCTCTAACAGTCAGTGATGTGTCAAAGTGCCAGAAGTAAAAGATTTCCTCTACTTAGAGAGAAAAGGAACATTTCCCACTGAAGACAAAATGTATGCATTTGTAAATGATCTAAAAATGATCCCCTCCAGTTATGCCACCGGCATTCCTCACTCCCTTTGAGAAAGTGTACACAACAATAAACCCATATTCCCTTCAGTGAGAAAAAGAGGCAAATTCAATTTCATAAAAAGAAGACTAACAACAACTGACTAGTATAACACAGAAAATGCCACTCTACCCACTTTACAGTTAAACAAAAAGGAGGAAAAATATCACTTTTGCCAAATCAGTTAGTAATAAATTTTGTTTCGCTTAACATAAAAAAAATAAACTGAGTAAATAGCAGGTTTTAAAACTGACAGTAAAATTATGGAACTGACCTAGCAAACTTGTTTTGGGGAAAAGCTTGACAAAACAGAATTGTTGGATCTGAATACAAACGGGAAACCAATTATTTTGAGAACTGAAAGAGCATAATAAACTTTTTTAATATATAACTTTACATATAACATATTCCCAATGGGTCTTGTTTGATAATATCTTCTTTATTAGATTCAATTAAAAATGACAAAGTCATGAGCAATCAAACATATAGCACAGGTAATCAACAAGGCAGTACAGTCGTACCTTGGAAGTCGAATGCAATCCATTCGACTTCCAAAACGTTGAAAAACCAAAGTGCGGCTTCTGATTGTCTTAAATATGAATAATGCTTCACATGTTAATTATTATTGATTATAACCATACTAGAATATTTCAATAGTTTTGCCCTCATCTTTTCATATCCTTAACCAAGTCTTCTCTAAATGTAATCATATGAAAAAGCCTCACTATATTTGCTACATATCATGTAATATCATATCAAATACCAAAGACGTATCAGTGACGTCTTCATTTCCCTCTAACAGCTTGCAACTCATGATTTAGCTTATGTCAGTAAATAAATAAATAAATATTAATAATAATATGTCAGCATACAAGAAACAACTTCTAATTTCCTTTTCATAGATTTCATAAACAATAATAGAACTTCTGGATCACCAAAAAGGACATACCAATCAGTTCATCCATCAAATTTATTCTAATCCAAAATGTATTTATTATAATCAACATTTCACCAAATGTGTGTGAGAGAGAGATATGGTGGGGAGGGAAAATCAATAGTTTGATAATCATCCTAGACAGCCACAGGTAGACATTTTAGAGAATGACGAGTTGGATGGACCAATGGTCTTGACTTTGTATAAGGCAGTTCCTGTTATTCTGATATCTTCCTAAATAGTAAGCTGACCCAAGTTCTGCATAATCTGAACCAAGGTAGCCAACGTGATGCCTTCAAGATGGAATAGACTTCTCATCTTCACAACCACTTGCCCCCATTCGCTGGGGCAGATGGAAGTCATAGTCCAACAACATCTGAAGGAAAGTCTCTTCTCCAGCCTGGACACGGCTCCAAAGGCTTTCTGGCGGTTCCCTCACTGCGAGAAGTGAGGTTACAGGGAACCAGGCAGAGGGCCTTCTCAGTAGCGGTGCCCTCCCATCAAATGTCTAGGAAATAAACAACTACCTGACTTTTAGAAGACATCTGAAGGGAGCCCTGTTTAGGGAAGTTTTAATGTTTGTTGTTTTATCAAACTTAATGATAACTTAGGATAACTTAATGATAAGGCATTTTGCTACCCAACTAGTCTTGATACTATAATTATGGTTATATAGTTTTCAGGAGCTATAACACAAGGAGCACTTATGGAGGACTACCAATCTGGAATTCAGGGAAAATATTTAGTCAACATTAATTTTTCATTAAGAATGCCAGAAAAATGATTTTGGGCCATTTCCAGATGAAAATATTACAAAGGAAATACTTTCATCTGAAAAGGGTCCTATAGTGCTTTTTATCAGTCTTAATGGGTAATGAAACAGGAGCTAGAATCTATGGAACATTTCCTTCTTCTGCTTTTTAATTTCTGTGCTGGAGCTCATGATCAGGAATTGTTCCTTTATAGGCTAAACTATACCCAGGTGGCGCTGTGGTTAAACCACTGAGCCTAGGGCTTGCTGATCAGAAGGTCGGCGGTTCGAATCCCTGTGACGGGGTGAGCTCCCGTTGCTTGGTCCCAGCTCCTGCCAACCTAGCAGTTCGAAAGCATGTCAAAAGGCAAGAAGATAAATAGGAACCGCTACAGCGGGAAGGTAAACGGCGTTTCCTTGTGCTGCTCTGGTTTGCCAGAAGCGGCTTCGTCATGCTGGCCACATGACCTGGAAGCTATACGCCGGCTCCCTCGGCCAATAATGCGAGATAAGCGCGCAACCCCAGAGTCGGTCATGACTGGACCTAATGGTCAGGGGTCCCTTTACCTTTACCTTTAGGCTAAACTACCAGGAGGGTTGGCTCAAGTCTATGTTAAATATTTGCTAAGAGAGATAAATTTGGCTGCTGTCAATGGCACCCATCACATTCTATCAGTGGCAATGAGAATAAGAAGACAGCTGGAATAAGTATTTCCATGTCTTACCTGAGCTGCTGTTATTACATAATGGCTTTTCCACCTGCTTTGCCTTCATGGGAGGGCTACTCTGCTCCAGAGGAACAACTGTGAGGGGAGAGAGACTTTCTGTTGGTCATCTGGCAATGTCTTTTCCACTTGCCTTTTCCTACTCTCCAGCCCTGGGAGCCTTTCCCAGACCATGAATGATATATATATATGGTGTGTCCTTGCTTCTTAATTTGATCCTCGTACATGGGTTTTTTATGTTTTGTGGTATTTTATGCATTGTGATTTGCTGTTATTTTTATTGATTTTAGATTAGTAATTGATATGTGTAAACTGTTTTAATTCTGATTTTCTGATGTTTAATTTTACTGTTTACTATTGGATTCTAATGGATTATTTAATATTGATTTATTTGATATAAGTTGTTTATTTTAAAATTATTGTGACTTTTTATATTGGATCAGATTGTTACTATTACTGTTTGATGTTTTATTGTCATTTTTATATGTGTGGGAAGCCGCCCAGAGTGGCTGGAGCAACCCAGCCAGATGGGCAGGGTATAAATAAAAAAATGTTACTACTGTTGTTGTGACACTTTTTGTATTCTGTTTAAAATGTACTGTACAGCTTATTTCTGGTCTGTTGGCTATAATAAATGGCTGATGGTGAGATAAAAGTATTCTGGCATTTGGAATGCTCATTGTTACCGAGATATTATGAGGGATAATACTTTTGAAAATTAGCATTTGTTCCTATTTTCCTAGTTTGAAGAGAGAGGATTTCCCCCATGTGGCAAGGCTATCCACTCCATATCCATTCTGTGGGGCCTAGATGTCACACTACGGTATTAGGATACTATTATAGTAATAACTAAAATATCACATATTTTGTTGTCTAGGAAAGCCTTGGAGTTCCATTAAAAAATAAGTAAACCCCTTTCATCACTGAAGCATGCCAAAGTATGTCATAAAATGAAACTTCAATTCTACAGTGCTGCAGGGTGCCACTTAATTTCTATAAAGGCTAATGATGTTAAGAAAGTCCAATGTCTTCAGTATGCTTAGAACTTGCTTAAAACCACGTCGCAGCAGAACAGAACATTCTAGTAACAGCTAGAATGCAAGCTACAGAATAGGAAAGCCTCAAACAATGTGGTTGATATGCCAATGTGGCTGATACGCAGGGGAAAGAAAACCTACAAAGGCCAAGAAGACTGCACTGGCAAAGAAAAAATCTTGTTGAAAGGAGGGAGGGGGAAGCACAAACTCTTGGAAAACAAATATAAGTTGCAAATAAGATGAATTGTAGTCGTATTCGCAAGGAGACCCACTTGCCCCTTCCTTCAGGTCAAACTACTGTCATGTAAAAACTGTCCTTAGCCGACTTCCCATTCTTTTTTAGATATAGTGTTTTTTCATCAATTTCATTGTAACCCATCAAATATCATTGTATGCAATGGAAGGTGAGATATAAATATGTTAATAAAATGTGTTAATGATGGCAGGCGCAACCCCCCCCCCCAATAATTTAGTAATTTAAAGTGTTTCTTAAAGGTAAAGGTAAAGGGACCCCTGACCATTAGGTACAGTCGTGACCGACTCTGGGGCTGCGGCGCTCATCTCGCGTTATTGGCCAAGGGAGCCGGCATACAGTTTCAGCGTCATGTGACCAGCATGACAAAGCCGCTTCTGGCGAACCAGAGCAGCACACAGAAACGACGTTTGCCTTCCCGCTGTAGCGGTACCTATTTATCTACTTGCACTTTGACATGCTTTTGAACTGCTAGGTTAGCAGGAGCAGGGACCGAGCAACGGGAGCTCACCCCGTCGCAGGGATTCGAACCGCCGACCTTCTGACCCACAGTGCCACCCGGATAAGTGTTAATTGGGTAAGTTTTTCTTACCCAATCTTAATTACACAAGGCAGTTTCAAATTCACGATATGACTAAAATCAAGGCGAATCTGTCACAATCGGACAACTGAAACTATAAATATTGGTGTAAGAGTCCACTAAAAACCCGGGTCTTTACCTGGAATCTAAAATTTAAAAGAGTAGCTCCCAGCTGTAGGGGAAGAAAGTTTGAAAACTGGGGTGCACCATCAAGAAGACATTATCATATAGCTTAAGATAGCCCAGCCAACGAAGCCTCCCCCACAGATCTTTAAAATAGGCAGGTCTACACAGAAGACATTCTTTCCGATATCCTGGCCTCCAGCTGTACAGGGCTTTGTAAGTGAGCACAAGTACCTTCAAGAGGGCTTGATAGCATATAGACAGTCAGTGCAGGAGCTTGCAAATGAGAAAATGGCAAAGAATTGTGCGTACAGTATTTCCTTATGTTTCTCTGCACCATGCTTCTGATTGCTTTATCGCTGGCAATTGCTGTTCTCTAAGTGGGCAAATGAGAGGAAGAAGGGTCATTCACTTCAGAGCTACACTGGCAGTTCACTGAGATGAAGCCTCAGGAGCTGTCAATCCTTGACTAAGTTCAATGCTGAGGCAGCCATTGACTGTGATCATCGGTCTAAGGCTTTGTCATTGCCATCCTCTCTCTTCTACAAGCTACCACAATGGTAGTGGAAATTGGCTGCCAGTTTACTGTACAAACTTCATATTGCTAAATAATAATAGTAATCATCATCATCCATTTTCTACCTGTCTAGTTTGAATGTCAGGGGATTTTAGGGTCTGTGACTCAGCAGTGGAAGCCTGCACTATGTAGATCAGGCATAGACAAACCCAGCCCTCCAGATGTTTGGGGACTACAACTCCCATGATCCCTAGCTAACAGGACCAGTGGTCAGGAATGATGGGAATTGTAGTCCCAAAACATCTGGAGGGCCAAGTTTGCCTATGCCTTATATAGATGAAACAGTTTGTGCTGAAAGCCTCCGTGTGTTATGCCCTCCAAGGGTCCACATGTTCAGATAATAGTTGTAATTACCTGCAGTTTTATAAGAGTATATATTTAAAGTAGATGAATAAATGAGCCAATTAAGTTTATTTGGATATGCAGAAAATACTAAAAATAAATTTAAGGGACCACAGAAAGAGAGGGAAGGAAGTCAAGTTTTCAAATGTTAAAATGACTGTAAAATTATTGCAATGTGTAAAACTCAAAATCATAAATAAAATATATATTTTAAAATATATGTTCAGATAATGGAAGCCCACAGCCATATTGTTTTATACACCCTTACAAAATTGCCATTGAGCCTATGCAGTTCATTTTCTGGAAATCTGCTGTCTTAAGAAGTTTTATTTCTCATGGGCATCACTTTTTGGAAATTGGCGTTCTCCAGAACAGAGAGGGCTTAGCATGTGCTACAGCTTGATCCTACTTTTCTTCATTAGTCTAAAGTGGTGGTTCTCAAAGGGTGCAGCACATCATCTGGTGTGGCAGGAGAGGATGGCAAGTGGGACAGGAAGATTAAAGGACAATCAATATTTTATTCTGGAATGATTCATATTCTTAGGTAGCAGCATTGTTTTATACTTTCTGGATGTCCCATGATCATATCATTAGTATTATTTCTTCTTATTTCTTTTTTTTATTTTTAATAAAATTTAAAATGTTTTCAATATTTATATTTTATTGGAAATTTTCAGTGAAAAAGCTGAAGGAAACAACACAAAGTGGTTGTGTTCTATGTCACGAATCAAACACTGCTAGGAGTTTTCCAATGTATTTCTTTTCAATAAAAAAAAATTCACTCTGGTGCAAGGAAATTTTTATTCTAAAAGTGTGACCCGGAGAAAAATGTTTGAGAACCACTGGTCTAAAGGTATCCCTCCATCTCTCTGTCCTTATTTCAAATAGCCAGTCAGAGGATCTAGAATACTTTTGCAGAGAGATTAAACAACAATAAAATAAATGATCCCCCTTTCTTGTTGTTTAAGAAGAAAAGCAATCAAAAATAAATTGAAAGAAAAGAAAAGAAAGGAAGCTTCAGTTAATTTTACCTCATTTGAGCTATTCAGGAATAGCATACTATATATTGCCATCAAAATGCTAAAAAAAATTATTTCCCCATATATGGGATTTGTTTGTTTATTATTTCTACAGTCATATACTTCATAATCTAACGCGAGCCTTTGCCAAGTTGGTCTTGGCAAAAAAAAAAAAAAACCCCTCAAAAAACCACCACCACAGCAAATTTCTCCCAATATGGCTACCAGTAACTACTACTGTATCCTCATGGAATTATACAGCCAACTAGGGTGCAATCATGAATCCATCCAACCATATGGCTGTAAGAGTAGGCAGCCAAGTGGCCATGTAGGGGAATCAAGTATATTTGCTGAGGGCAGGGGGCCCACCTTGGTACAGCCAAACAGCTGTCTATTCTGGGGTTTACATGCCTTTGGTTAAAGGGATGTGACACAGTTAATGCTGCTTTTGGCTGGATTAATTCAATTTATAAAAAATTGAAAGAACCATAATAGAGGCTCCATTTTTTTGTACAAAATTGTCTTGAGGTACCTGCAACCTTTAGAATGTTTTAGAATACAGAAAAGGAAATCCTACTTCTGTTGTACAAACAGGAAAACCCCCCAGCAACTTTTCAAAACTCTCTAGATTCAGAGAACCACACATATGCCACAATTAAATAATTGCGCTCTCCAACCAGGTAAATCCCTACAGAAATATGCCTCCATGTGATGAGTATTCAGATGTACCGGACAGGACAAACATCTATTTAGCTTTTTCTTAACAGAAAACCCACTTTTATTGGATTTATGTACAAAGGCACATTCAGTCCCTTGCATAATTTTTTCCTCACAGTGCTATTCTCAGCAATTGATTTTAGTGCTTACAGTGCCAGACTAGGACTGGGGAGATCTGGGTTCAGATCCCCACACAGCCATGTACCTTATCAAATGGCTTTCAACAGACACCTTCTCTCTACCTATCCAAACTTACAGGGTTGTTTTGAGGATTAAATGGTGGGAAGCAAGCCAAGTATGCTACTTGAGCTTCTTGGAGGAAACTTCAGAAATATATGGAATATATTTATCTATCTAGATCTCTATCTGGATGCATATATTCTAGAGTTGAAAAGCAGTACAAAGTAAATATACCTGAAATAGAATGTCATCCATTGCCACAGCCTACTTTCACCTAAACTTTCTTTTCAACAGCTCTTATACCATTATATCTCTCCTCATCATCATCATCCCTAAAAAAACAACCCAATTCGAGCAACCTCCATGCTGTTTTTAAGTACTGTATGAATATTCCCAAGTCAGCTACAAATAAAACATTCAAACACAACAATCAGTTAAACTGAAGGAAGTTATAAAGCACTGCAAATCAAAAACATACTGACAGATCAAAACCAAGTTCAGTTAACTTTCTTTAAATTAAAAAAATTGATCAGCAAACGGGAAAAAAGAAAACCACCACAAAAAGTATTCACTTGGTGTCAGTCAAACCTATTTGGGAAAAGCACCATAGAAATGGGGCACTGCAGCTGAAAAACCCTGTCACCTGTAGCAACCCATCTTCAGAAGCTGGGGGGATCCACAGAGGGGTCTTGAGCAATTATCTTAAATCACTGATGGGTGCATTTATGCACGGTGCATTTAGGTAGAAATGCTATGGTTCCTTGTCTTCATAGGCATGTAAAGCTAAACAGCAGCTGTTTTGCTTGGAAATTGATCAATAACCAGTGAGTATGTTTCAATATTGGTGAGCTGTATTCTATAGGGTAAGTCCCATTAGCAGTCTAGCACCTGTATTTTTTTGTGTGTGGCACAAATTGGAAGTTTCTGAGAAGTCTTTAAAGGCAGTCCAATGCAGTAACAAGTTACAATCATCACATCTGGATGTTACCAGGGTAGGATAGCCGTGCTTAGGAGGCGGTCACAAACAGCTCACCAACCTTAGCTAGTGGAAAGTGCCATGCTATGTTTAAGATCATGTACAATTCATCTTGCCTTCTTCTCTTATGTTTAAAGTTCTAGACAAATGATCAGTGCTCACATTCACACATAGCTTGCATGGACTGAGCTTCTGCTTATTGCCCCTCATGCAGCCCATTATTGATGCCATTGCTAGTCACACCAAATAACTGGATTTTGCTTGACGATGTTTTATAAGTGGGTAGCATCATGACCTTTAAGATTCAGGGCGATTATGTGAGAAATCATGTCAGCATGATCCCATTATTTTAATTATGAGATAATTAAAATACTCCTTCAAAGTCATCATACATTCTTCATTTTTGAAGCTAAATAAGCTGACATTAAGATACAGATTCCAAGTGTTTATAGTTATCTAATTTTTCTAGCCAACAGATATAGTCTGGTTTCGGTATCAGTTTTGGCTTCGGTTGACTTAGTTTGTCTTGGTCAGGAAAAGGACACAGGTTACAAACCCTGTTAATTCTCTTGAACTTCTCAACAGTGTTTCATACCATCAGCCACAGCACCCTTCTAAATAGACTATCTGCAGTGGTTCTAGCCCTACACAGATGGCCAATTCAGGTGATGAGACAAAACCACTAGGCCTTTTATGTTACGGATTCCAAAGGGTAACACTGAATCAGTACCTAGCATCCTTAAGTGGAATGGATAAGGGCCACTCCAAGTTCAATCCAGACAAGATGGAAGTACTTTTGGTGGGTGGTTTGTTTGACATGAGAGGTGGATTTCAATCTATTCCGGATAGGATTTCACTCTCTCTCAATGTTAAAGGCTTAAGTGCAGTGTCTTCTGTGATACATATCGCCTTCAACCACATGAGACTGGTGAGCTGGTTTCCCCCCTGAGGGCGTACCAACCAGCACCAACAAAGACACGTGGCTAGATTTTATAGTTCTTTATTGGTGGAAAAACAATTTATCACACACACACCATTTGAATGGCAATACCCATTATCTCCTCAAATATTTTACTGGGAGGGGAGGGGAGGCTAAAGTGACTGAAGGCCCTAGTCCTGCCACTCACCACCTGGCCTGGGCAGGGCCTGAGGCCTATAAGAACTGCTGCTGCTGCTACCAGCCTGGAGGACTCCCCTGCTCAGCGCCTGAAGGCCCCAGTCCTGCCACTCACCACCTGGCCTAGGGCGGGGCCTGCTGGGCTCTATAAAGGACTGTTGCCACCGCTGCTGCTGGGCAGAGAGGGCTCCATTTTGTTTTTTGTTTAAATTCCTGTTGTTTTTACCTATGTTATTTTAAACTGTATTAAGGCTGTATTCTTAGTTTTAGATTTAGATTTATGTGGAAATTGTTTTCCATTCGGTTGTGTATTTTTGATGTGGCTTATGTATTGTTTGTGACTTTTGTAATTGTGCTAATGCTGTATTGTTTTAATATTCGATTGGGAGCCGCCCAGAGTGGCTGGGGAGACTCAGCCAGATGGGCGGGGTACAAATAAAAAAATATTATTATTATTATTGCCCCTCCTTAGCTCACGTGTTGCACTCAAGCACCCGTCAGCTCCTCCTCAGAGGCTGCTCTAACTGTTCCTGTCTCTGCAAACTTCTCCTCAATAAAGATGACAGTGGGAAGTGGGTGTTCAGGGGATTCCGAAGGCATGGACCTAAGGTCCCTTGTGGCTCTTCCCGCAAGTCCTGCTTCCTTCCTCCTTGCTCTTGCTGACTGGTCACCTGCTCTGGTCCCCCTTCTTCCACCTCTGCCAGGAACCAGCTTATGGGTGGCACAGAAACCCACAAATCACTGCCCCCTTTTGCCAGACCCTCCTCCTCTCTCTCCCCTCTGCGCTCCTGCCAGTCCCTGCCAGAGGGCCGTAGTTAACCACGCCCTGCTAACATTCAGACTACAGTAAATTCCAAAATAAACACCACCCGAAACTGCCAAGGAGTTCTCTCCACTCACTTATGCCGCCTAAGACAATCACCAAAGGTCTTTCTTGGTGCTCTGCTGCTTTTTTGGAGGGTATCATTCCCATATGTTGACTCATCTACCGCAATCTAAAATTTGGGGGTGCAGGAATGTTTAAAGAGCGCCTTCCTCTTTTCTTCTGATGATATCAGGCCTTCAGTCCCCAGGGGTCTCTTTGGCCCCTTCTCTGTAACTTCAGGGCAAGGGAAAAACAGGGGTAGAAACTACAAGGGGAGTATTCAACAGTGGTTATTGGTGGTTCAACATTTTGTTTCTGCTGTCATTCAGTTACTGACATCTGTAAAAACTAGGATCTCTGATATTTCATTAAATTCTTTATCTCTATGAAACATTATAGTATAACCCAATTTGTACATGGCAAGATGACAAAAAACTCAGATAAATCAGAAGAGCCTCACAGTAATAAAACAGGCTAGCTTTCAAAAACACCCCTCACTTTGTCCATCATATGATACTATTTAGGGTATATAATACCGAAAGGGCAATCGGATAATCAGACTAGAAGCAATTTTAAACCACACTACTGCTGAAAAGTCAATTTAACTTTCCAGCTTTGTAAGACTTTGTTATTGCTATTGTTAATTATTTCTCATTTAATGGGAAATTGGCAACAAGGTCCCCAACTGTCATTTTAAATCTGCAATAATATCATGTGAAGCTTTTCGTCCTTATTCCCCAGTCCTGGATTATCAGAGCTAAATGGCAGCTCTAGAATTACCAAAGCTCAGGGGCAGGTACTGTTACACAAATTGCCAATTCAATTAACAGTGTGTAAATGCTCCACTGGCAGACTGAGGGAAGGACGGCCATTTTGGCAAGTGTCATTCCTAATTTATCAAACTGTCAAACCTCCCCACTCAGGTGCCCACGGTCACTATCTGCCTCTTAATGTTAAATTGTGAAGCTGCAGGAGCCATCCTTGTAGTTTGACAAGGCACAATACTCAAAACTGATTTTAAAATCAAATGTACAGTTGTCTTAATTATTCTCAATATAAATGATGTTTTAATTACAACTTTAGAGTGGGAATATTTAATCAGGATTCAGCGCTACACTTCTGTGCTATGGTTTTACCTGCATTTGATAGCATTTGCTCCTGTACTGCATATGTGTGCAGTTTGATAGGCGGTTTCTCAGTACCGGCAACCAATTGTGCCATGCTGGAAGAAACTGGGGGAACCATTTGAAGCACATGGGAGGGGAGATTATGGACACACAGAAGTGAGTGAAGTCATGGGAGAGAATGTAGTGAAGCTTAAGGTAAAAATATAGGAGCAACTGAAAACAACCGAAGGGAATGGATATTGTAAAGGGATGGCCCCTAGGGAAGGGGAAATGAGAGGTAAAATTCAGGTGGCTTTTGGGATGTGGAAATCACAGTGATAATAGAATTGTAGAGTTGGAAGGGACTGTGAGGATCATCAAGTCCAACCAGCTGCAATAGGTTCCATAAGGGAATTGAACCTGCAACCTTGGCATCACGCTCTAACCAACTGAGCTACCCACGAGTGTACTGATAATTGTAGGCTGTCTCTGTATAGATAGAACTGCAGCAGGAATATCAACCTAAGTCACAGATGCTACATGTGTCTCCAGTGACAGTGCTGGGTCCAAGAACACCGCCAAACTATGAACTCAATTTTCCAGTGAGAGTACAATATCCTCTAAATAACCTCCTCTCCAGCCAAGGAGAGGGGTGGCAGCAGGGCAGTCTCGAGCAGGTCGGCCGCCCTGGTGCTGAGGGGCGGAGATCGCTCCGGCGCCCCCACCCTCGCAGGGTGCAGCATGGTTTCTGCGCAGCCCGGCCCGACGCCCTGGCACACCGCGCCACCGGGGGTCTACCTAGAGCCGGCCCTGGGTGGCAGCTCTCTGCCACCGCTGCGGCTGGGTGCGAGGAAGCTGCTTTGGCAGCTCCCTTGCACACCGGAGCCAGGCTTCAATGGGAGCCTGTTGTGGGGGTGCCTAGTCATGACCGCTCCATAAAATATGCCTGGGCAGATGGCAACCCCAGCCCCCCCCCCACCACACCACTGGTTCCAATGTATGTAGATGTTCAATAGCAAGGTATTGCCAAGAGATGGGGCAATGATTCCTAAGTATCATCTTCTGGAATTGACCATCTTGCACATTTGTTACAGCAGGCAATTGAGAGTTCCATCTTATATCTTCCTTCTGGGACCAGACTGAAAGAGACATCTTACCACTTGGGACATTCTTTTGGACGGCACTGAAAAGATGCAATGGGTGGTACTGTTACCCAGTCTACGAAGTGATATGCCAGTGCCATTCATGGTCTCAAGATAAAGGGCTAACTGTACAAATTCAGAACAAAACAGTTGCAAGTAAAATCTGCTAATTATGGGTGTCATCTCCATTAGGTACTGAAGCATGTTTCAAGGGCCCTGAGCGAAAGTTCAGGTACTAGTGCAATAATGCACTCTTTGTTCTCATTTGTTTGATGATTTAGGCTTAATTCCTCCTGTCTTTATCAGAGAACTTAAACTTGACCCAATTAATTTAATGCTTGAATTAAAATGAGCAAGAAAAGTGAGCAGTTATTTTCAAGACACAGGATAAAGGCAATATAGCACAGTAAGAGGCAATTTCCCCCCACAGGCACCTGGGATCCTTCCTTTTGGTATTTATTCCTGTAGAATGCATTGCTTTCTCCTGAATTTCCGTCAGCTCTGTGGGAGACAACACCATCCGTCTTATTTCATCTTTTAACAAGAACTTGATGAGGTGACAAAGGACTGATTCTTAAAAACACATTACCTGTTATGTGAGGCATTGTGTGACAGGAAGAACTATCTTACTGACAGGCACCTGACAGCAGATTTGTTGATTTCATGGTCACTTCATTTAAAGTAACAACAGGGTGAAATATGCCATCTGATAATCTGTTTGAATGTTGACTGTGAAAAGCACTTAACATTTCTGCCAGCTATTACTACAGAATCTGTTCCTCAATATGTGCAGTTTTGCAGGTCTCATTAATAATTATTGCATATACACATGCACACATCTACACACATTTTTTTACTATTATTATTATTATTATTACTACTATTACTATTACTAAGAATTTTTTTAAAAAGTAAATCTAGGAGTTCCTAAAAGTAAAAGATTCAAAACTTAACATTAAACTACAGCTTTTTTCAAACCACTTGTATGGAAGTAGTCTGGTGGCAAAACTCCATCCCAAGCAGCCATTCAACTTTGAAACTGCTTCTGCCAAAGCCCCTCACCAAGAAGCTCCCATTAAAATCTAACAGCCATGGAATAAGATAACCGGTTCTCTGATGGATCAGTAACTGATTAAAAACCAGAATGTTGAGCGTAGGAATGAAAAAGGCCAATTTTCACAATAGAGAAAGGGAAGCAAGCCGTGTCCCCCAAGCCTCTTTAATGGCTCTGACACTGTTTCTGAATTGAGATAGCCCAGTCAAATTATTCAGAATGATGCAATCCCTAGCAGACTAAGAAGAACTCCACAATGATCTCTTCAAACTGGTGAATAGACAACTGAATGCAGCTGAAGGGGAAAATGTGAGAAAATGCAAAGTAATGCATTGCACACTGAGACCAGCCCCACCTGCCTTCTTCATATATTTATTAGTGGAGTATTGACCGACTGTTAAGGAGATTTCCCAGGAAAGAAGTTCCAGGAGTCATTGTGTAAATAAATATAATTAACAAAATAATAATGGGATGTAGGAATGAAAAAGTCAACTTCAACATTAGGACTTATTAAGTGAAGGAATAGAAAATGAAACAGAAATCATTATAATGTCAGCTTGTAAATCTAGAGAGTAGCCACATTCAGAATACTCTTTAGAGCTTTCATCACCCCACCTCAAAATAGATCAGATGATGCAGAAATAAGCAACTAAATGGTTTAGGAGTTAGGGAGCAAAGGAGCTTAATCTGATAAATTAATGAGTGACATTGTAGTGGTTCATGAAATTATAAACAGTGTTAAGATTAAAATGTATCTCAAAATCTGACCATACCACATCACCCAGTGAAATCTAGCTAGACAACTGAGTATACTTATGCATTACAAAGCTTCATAGAGCAACCCTATCTTCGCTGTGAGTCAGGTTGAGGGGTCCAAGGAGGTACAGGTGGTGCTCTGCTGTTGTGGAGAAGCTCGGTTGGTGGGACAGCTCTACGTGGATGTACTGATGAGAAAGGGGGCCACAAAAAGACATGGGAAGTTTCTCAAGGTGAGTCAAGGTGGACCCAAATCTCCTGACACCCCCCCCCCCCAGAGCTACCAGTGATATGATTGGTGTGTACATGCAAACCTACACACGTGAATATTTAAAATCTCATCACAAAAATGGAGAAAGTCACCTCTCCCTTCTGCCCTTGCCACAGCAAACTGTCACAGAACAGGAAGCGGTGGGAGACCTGACATATATTTTCTTACCACACATTCATAGGTTCGTTCTGTAACATATGAAATTCAGGGTCACATGATATTATCACCACTAGGTTAGAGGACCTAATAGGGCAGGCATCCCCAAACTGGGGCCCTCCAGATGTTTTGGCCTACAACTCCCATGATCCCTAGCTAACAGGACCAGTGGTCAGGGATGATGGGAATTGTAGTCCAAAACAGCTGGAGGGCCCAAGTTTGGGGATGCCTGTAATAGGGGGATGAGAATAATATTCCATGTCTTATAATAGTTAATGGCCGTGAAAGTTAATGGGACCTCCATATCTATTATGCAGTCTTCTACCCTTAATAGTAAATGACGGGACAGACAGAAGTTGAATAGCACAATCGTGCCTTGCTTGTCAGTTTCAAGACTATAGGACACTGCTCAGAAATGAGCTTCAATGAGTTCAATGCAACTTATGTGCATAGGATTACATATTTCACACTGAGCACTTTGGCAAAAGGACAAAATAATGTAAAAAGCAAACAAATTGCGAAATAAATCCATCAAGCCAATTTTTATATCTCATATGGCATTGTTCTTACGACAGATGACATGGTAAACCAACTTTCACCATGTTTTAAACATTCACAATTATGGATCCATGAACTTGTTAATAGGTTACTGCCAAAATATAAATTTATTTTCTATATTCGGCAACAACCTTTATATTCCCAAATTAAATTGCTGGTAGACAAAGTATGCCTGGAACTTTCGTTTGTTTATAAGATGCAGGGGAGTTATCAAATGACAAGTGAAGGAATATTCAGATTTGAACATGTTTAAGATTATAGTTTACTGAAGTAAACATGCTTAGCTATTAATATTAAATACAGGCGTCAGATCTGCCATACATCTTAGTTACTTGATTACACAGTCCCTCTCTCCCTTTTTGACACATACACACACACAAAAAACAATAAACTGCCTACTTGATTTATACTGGCTCACAAGAGGCACGATGAAGAACACTTTGAATACCGTTATGCTTTAAAGCTTTTAAAAACAGCATTAAATATGAACCAGAAATAGGCTGGTTAAAATTTATACTTTCTCTGAGAGATTTTTGACACTTTCAATGCTTGTGAAAGCTGAGGGGTTGACGGCGCTAGTCAAATACAGTTGAGTGAGCAGACTGCCAGCATCCCACATTCCACCTCCAGTGCAGTTCAACCGTGACATAGAGGGACCAGCCTTCTCTCTCTCTCTCTCTCTCTCTCTCCCTCCCTCTCTCTTATGCACACGTGCGCACTCACACAGAGAGAGAGACGATTTCAGATATTTTATTTGCTAATCTTTCTTAATAGCTAAGAAAAGCCCAGTTGTTCTGTTTGCTGGTTAGAGAAAACACCACTGCAGATCACAAGATAGTTATAATTAGAATCATAGAATCTTAGATCTGGAAGGGACCCAAGGGTCATCTAGTCCAACCCCCTGCAATGCAGGAATCTCAGCTAATTCATATTAATGGATATGTTATCATGCCGTAATGCAGATTGTGTTTGTATCTCCCACTCACACATTGTTTCCCCCCCCCTTAAGGTAATATTATATGTAAAATTAGAATAAGCTACCAAAAGTGACCAAAGATCACGGTATTGTTGGATCTGGACTTAGGAGCCAAGGGTTCAAGTCATCTCTCAACCATGAAGGTCACCAGTCAACCTCGGACAAGGCATTGCTATGAGGATCAATGTAGACTACACTGTATGCTGTGAAAGGTGCTGTAGACATGCTAATTTTTAAAAGGTCATTCTTGCTCAAATAGACCTTGGCATCTTGAGATAATAAAGTTGTTTAGCTGTAATTGTTCTCCTGGAAAGCAGTATATGCATGGTGATAGGATACCCTCCTTTGCAGAAGTGGGAGATGAATGTCACCTCTTTTCCTCCTACTTATGTGGACTGGCATCCAATGTCAAAAAACAACAACCTGGTTCCCAAATTTGTATTTGAGAGTGGGTGGGCAGAGAATGTGCTGGGGAGAATTTGATGAGTAGTGCTTAACGTTTCCCAATTACTGTCCATAGAACTCTAAAGGTAAAGGGAACCCTGACCATTAGGTCCAGTCGCAGAAGACTTTGGGGTTGCGGCACTAATCTCGCTCTATAGGCCGAGGGAGCCAGCGTTTGTCCTCAGACAGCTTCCGGGTCATGTGGCCAGCATGACCAAGCCGCTTCTGGTGAACCAGAGCAGCGCACGGAAACGCCGTTTACCTTCCCGCCGGAGCGGTCCCTATTTATCTACTTGCACTTGATGTGCTTTTGAACTGCTATGTGGGCAGGAGCTGGGACCGAACAATGGGAGCTCACCCCGTCATGTGGATTCGAACTGCTGACCTTCCAATCAGCAAGCCCTAAGCTCTGTAGTTTAAACCACAGTGCCACCCGCGTCCCTTCCATAGAACTCTACACACACACGAATAAATAAATAAATAAATAAATAATTCTACCCCGCCCATCTGACTGGGTTTCTCCAGACACACACCCCATGAGGCAAATTTCTAAACTTCAGGGCCCAAATGTGTAAAGAGAAACAGCTGAAAAATAGCTGAGCAGGAGAAGGCATGGAAAGGCATGGAAAGCATTTCCTTCTGCCTGCCAATTAGACTATGCGTACGTATGCCTAAGACTTCCCAAGGCGGTTACACATACAATTAAAATACTACAATACAGTGGTACCTCGAATTACGAACGACTCAACAACCAAATTTTTCGACTTACGAATGGGGCTAATGGCCGCGAACTTACGAATGTCTCGACATCCGAAAGGAAACTACAGCGGTTTTAGATAGGGATTTTTCGACTTGTGAATTTTTAGATAGGGTTGCTTTGACTTACGAATTTTTCCATTTCCAATGGTGTTTTTCGACTTATGAATTTTTCGACCTACAAAGATGCCTTCAGAACGGATTAAATTCGTAAGTCAAGGCACCACTGTATAAACATACCAGTCTAAAACTATACAAACACAGCTATATCACCATACTATTAAGTAAAGGGTTTGAAAAGCCATGTTTGCCTCGTAACTTGTAGTTCTGCTCTCATATCCTGAATACAGGTAACTTGCGTCCTACGTAGTGGTTACATTCATGGCTATTTCATGTATAAGCAAAATTGCATATAGCCAGAATACCCCCTAGAAAACAATTAAGACTTAGAAAATCATAATGAATGAATGAATGAATGAATGAATCCTGCACTTACAGTGAGGGGCAAATGTGGCTCTCAGTCTTCCTTTTCCTCTCCCTTGCTGGATGATGCTGCATATGATATGAGGGCCAGGGGACTGCCTGGTAGCTAGAAGAAGTATTGGGGTGTGGTTCAGATCCAGAGTGGGTTTCCCAGGCACATCTGCTGGTGGTGGTTTATTTGTGAGGAATATGGTGATTGGCAGTTGTTGTTGTCTCCTGAGCTCATCAAACATGTTGTTGTATGGTCTCAAAGTGTCTGTAATTCCATGGATGATCTTGAGGCTGCATTCCATGGAGGGGCAAAACTTTGCAAACAAAGCATTTGCATGCTTTATTACTTGGGAGAATTTAGAAAATTCCTGCAAGTTCCAGCTTGCTGGCTCATGCTTACCATCCTCATCCTCATTCTGAGCTTGATCTGACCAGTTTTTCCAGCTCTTCAACCGTCAATACCTGTTGGCCCTCAATTACATATTCCACTTCTTCCTGGATTTATTAGGTCAACAAAACCATCACTACCCGCTTGCGTGGTCCTCTGCACAATGTCCTTCACCTCACTGACAATGTTTGGAAATCCCTTGAAATCATACTTTCCCCAAGTTCCATCAACAGGCATTCACTGTTTCAGGTGTGATTGCACCCACTGCCTGATTGACACAGGTGCTGCAATGGGCAATGCTGAAAGGCTTCCATCATGTTGTGAGGTCAAGATCTGGATCAGCATCCATCAGTTTCATCATCCAGGAAAAGGTGAGCTTTGTGTAAGCAGCCTTGAAGCAGTGATTCACACCTTGATCCAGAGGCTGCCATTTTGCAGTCTGATGCTCGGTCAACCACCTCTCTTGAAACCCCTCCATAAGTCTCTCTGGCCTCTTCTGGAAGAAACCCTTTCCAACTGTTTCTTCCACACCCAGATACTCTCACAATGGCTGCTGACCATTCTTTCCTGCTCTTCCGACCCCCTTTTTCCCCACAAGTACAATTTTCACACAATTTTATTATTCTTTTTCCCTACTGCATGCCATTTCTTAAAAATTATTTTTTGGAAATGCACATAAAGCTGCGAGCGTGTATGTTAAATAAGCGTAAGATGCGAACTACCTGTACAGAGCAATTTGTTTCACCCCAAAATGTGTTTCCACTTCCTTTAAGCAAACAATGTAATCACTTTTAAGTGTGATTGAGTGGCATTGCTCAAAGAAGAAGAGCAAGCCATCTATAATTAAACCCTTTTAAGTCCCATTGGTTTGAGTGAAAAATGCTTAAGCACATTCTTAATTACCGGTATCTAATCAGGTGTGCCCATAACTAGTAGCATGGGAACCTTACACCTAGTCAGACCATTCGTCTATCTGGCTTACCATTATTTGTTCAACTGGCAGTGGCTTTTCAAGATTTCAGATATGAGCCTTACTGAGCCCCAGTGCTTTTTTCTGGGGGGACGCATACCCCTAAACATTTTGTGAATCTAAGTTTGGCCTCATTGAGGGGCAGCATTTCAATATGAGTAGGAAAATGAGAGTACTCCTAAACATATTTTTTTAAAAGAAAAAAGAGCACTGCTGAGCCCTATGTGAAGATGCCAGGGCTTGGTATCTTCTGCAATAAAGCACATGTTCCAGCAAAGTTGTTTCTTTTGAGTGGTGAACATCCCCAGAATTGCCTTCCTATTTGGTGTTCAATAGGTTATTCCTAACACACCCTAAGGTAGTCAAACACAATTATATGTGACCATGTGTAGCCTTCCCTGCACCTTTCAGATCATTTGAACAATTTTAGAGTCTTGGCAGACCACTTAACACATTTTATTTCTTCAGTTCCAGAATTGTCATTAACATCAGCACTGTCTTACTGAGATCATTGGCCCAAGGCCAGGGATTTATTAGCTTATTATCAGGGGAGTAGCATGGGGGGGTCGGGGGGCTGGGGCCCCGGGTGCACAATTTTTGAGGGGGTGCAAACCAGACACACCCACACGCACCCCCAGCGTGGCCCGGCCCAGTACTCCTCTCCGCCTGCCAAGAGCCACATTGGCTAGCCGGGCTCCACCCTGCACAGGCAGGAAGGTGACTCAGCTTTACTCCGATGCAGATGGGGTCACTCCAGCGGCACCGAGGGCTGGGCTGGCACCCTGCCAGCCAGTGGATGTTCACCCCAGGCACTGGCAACTGGCACTACGCTGCTGCCTATAATATAAGTCTGGGTATGTTCAAAATGGTTTTCATCTCCATTCTTAGATATATATATATATTTTTTTAAAATCACAACAATTCTGCAACATGTCCACAGACCACCTGAAAAGGATGGGACAACTAGGGGTCCACAGGCCAAACTGAGAACAGCTGAATTAAATCATCCATATTGTTTGAAGGAGCCCCAAAGAATAGAGTCCAAAACCTGTCCACAAACTAGGATTAGGTGCCAACACCTGTATCCACCACCTACATCACTTGAGTATCTTCTGCTGCCCAGTCCACGGCGTGCAAAAAAATTACCGGTAATTGGCCAATTGCCATGCTGTAGGCCTGTCTTGAGAAGCCACTGTAAGACAATGGGTTCATAAGCTATTATGTGCAAGCTGTTTGTCACATGGGTCAGAGAGCCACAATCTTCACACGGGGACCTTGCAGTCTCTGGTGCTAGTGTGGAGCCTTTCCACAGACCAGGAAATATATGTGGCAAGCAGCTTTCAGTTGCAGCACAAAGCCACCATCATGTGCAAACGTTTACAGATGCCTCCCACATAGGTGGGAATCAGCTCTCAGAGACAGCTGCTTTGCCAGAAGGTGACCACAAATTAACATTTCTCCCCAACATTTCTCCACACTATGTGCGGCGAGTTAAGGCATTAAGCTCTCATGATCACCAGTCAGACTGATGCGGGGGGGGGGGGGATATTAACATACCTCACACTCCAGACTAGTGCTAGTTTATTGCAAGACTAGTTTATTTCAAGACAGAGGCATACATTTTAAGAATTAGAAACCTATAAATAAGTTAGAAATATGAAATTTGCACAATTGTATTTGATATACTGGCCAAACATCACAATTAAGTGTGCAACTGCTCAGCAAAGCGAATCCCTGCTTATGGCTAGGAATTGAAATCAAACTAGATTCAACAGGGGTAAAACACAAACACACATTAAAATCAAACAACCAAGAGGTACGATGATAATGTTGACAAGCAAGCATGTCTGTGTTTGAAATTTTATTAACTTCCTGCGTTATATCAAATGGAGTTAAACTCCAACTGTGAAATGTCTTTGCTATCTGAAAGACGAACATTCCCCCCCCCCTTTATAGCAGTGAGTTGTACATTTCATTGCTTTCATCTTTATGCCATCTGCAGGATATTGGAAATGAAATGAAAACAGAAAGGGCTTTTTAACACGAGGGGAACGCCTGATGTACAAAGTTGCTGAAGCACCAGGCATGTGTGGTGGTGCAAACCGTTCCTACGACAAGCCTTTGTTGAAAAGGACCCCCCTGATCTTTAATGCAACTAGCAAACATATAAACCCCTCCTGTCAGCAGGGGAGAGCCACTGCTCCCCTAGATCATTAAGGAGCTCTATTCAGACAAATCCTTGTCTAGTGTCCTTGGCCCAGTCAGAGAGAAGGAAGGCAAATGTGCTTTCATACTGTACAGCTTGAAATGTCACAGCAGGATGAAAGTTGTGGAACAGACAGCAGAGGGGAAAAGATGTGGTGCTACATGAGGGGTAGTGTTCCAACAATGAAAGGCTGGTGTTTGAGTCTGCCAAACAACGTAATGACTCAGCCAGGCAGAAAAATATTACCGCCATGGGAATACTTGGAACGTCTCAGTTTGAGAGTAATTAGGGACTAAACTACACTGGCATGCTTCAGTGATGAAATGAGAAAATAACCAATACCTCTGTCAAGTTCTGATTGGGGAGTATTAAATGAATATGGGCTTCGATCATCTCTGACCACAAAGTAGGAACTGACAATAATTTGAAAGGATCGCCCCCTTCCCCCATAGACCGTCATATTATACAAAACCAAAGTGGAAATCCCTCCTTTGTTTTTCATTATTACTGGGGTTGCAACTAGATTATTCCCCAATCAGAATTCAAAAGATTAAAAGCTGGGGGAAAGGGCAAGGTTGTCATTTCATCCTTTTAAACTATGATGTTTATGCTTTTTATTATCTACAATCCACCTTGGTGGACTACTGCAGCAGCTATTTGCCATTTACCTATAAATAATTTGGCCAATGTTCATCTTGTACACTCTATTGAACATTTGCATTGCGGTCAAATTTGTACTCATTAACCAGTGTAAAATGACTTTTCTCTTTATTATTGTAAACTGGCATTATAATTGAATTAAACACTCCCAGCAGCATCTGCCATTTTAAGAACCGCCTTAAAGCAAGCTTGACAAAGTATGCAATATAGATCTACCAATAAAGTCACACTCCAATAGCTCACTATTCTGTTTCAATGGCCAGATCAGTTTCTTGGCGGGCAGGAAGGACAGTGATGTGTATGGGCAAGAGCAGTTATTTACATCTGAAAGGTTTAGGAAGTATAAAGCACAAATAGCTATAGAGACCATGTTCCTGCATTATTTTACGACAGAATGTTTTTGAAACATAACTGGGCACTTGTTCAACTTCATACACAAAGACAGACACTATCATATAAACTTTCACTATACAGAATGCAATTTCCTAATCTGAACTAATGTTGTAGGATAAATTATATCTCTCCAATGCCTGTACAACCCCCATTAGGCCAGGTTAATAAACTCTAATAGATGTTAAGGGCTAATACAATATTCAGCTATTGACATAAACATAAATATAAATTTCAAAGAAAATAACCTACTTTAGTAAAACTACCTGTGCAATAAAAATTAATGAACTCCAAATGATCCTGCACATCTCTACCAAATTGCATTTTGAGGCTCACATCTTTAGGACATGCTGGGTGGTTTGATGCATTCCCACAATTCATCTTTCTGCTAAGACGGTTTTAATTTAAATGCAATTAAAGGCTCAAAATGAACATTATGTATTAGATAAAGGCCCGAATCTGCAGACTATCATAAATATGATTTTTCAGAAAAATTAATTACAAGCCATTAGGGTACAAGTCATCTTACTGCAAATGTTAGGTTAAACTGCAGAATTAGTTTACTCGTTTCATTAAATGTTAAATACTGATGTTAAACTCTGCTTCAATGATACAACAGGGCAGTTTAAAGGGAAGAAAACCTCACTTCAACATTCCCTGGACTTAAAGCAGCAACCCTAAGCACATTCATAAGGGTGTTAAGTCTCATTGAAATCAATGGTTACCATTTCAGTAGAGTAAATGGCCTGGACATTTTTATGACATATCACAATTTTTGGAATTTATTTATTTATGTTCTAAATAAAACATGAAAATAAATAAAACAGTCCATTTTTCTTTATTACCTAAAAGGCTTATGCTGTAATAGTGATGTTCACATAGACCAATAAAAGATGAAGTAAGGAAGGAAAAGGTTATAAAACTTAACCAAGAAGCTCAAGCTTGCAATTTTGACACTTGCTGGGAGCTGGCAATTCAGTGCACTCCAGGTAGACAAGCAACAACCCAGGAAAGAACTGATATTTCTCTCTTAGAGCAATGTGACATTCCTACTTACAATTTTAACTTTCATGCACATGCTGCAGTGTGTCAAACTAAGCCAAACCTCTGCTTTCAAATATACCTGCAAGCCTAGTAGAAATCATTGCCATTTTATTGTGGTTCAGGATTCATTTAATATTGTTTGTTCTATACTTGTTCCAGTAAGTATAACAGTTTTAATACCAGATGAAACTGCAATTGTGATTCATTTTGCAGCATATCCTTGTGAAGCAAGCATTACATTCTCCTGATACAAATGTATTAAGAGAGCCTTGAGAGAGACAAAAGAGTTTTATTAAATTCACCCGGTTCTCTATCTTGTTACCTGCTGTGTTCTTCATAGCCTACATACAGCTATTCTACTCACTCTGTAATCTAACCCCAGCAGATTTGGGGAAACAAGACTTGTGGTTCTTTCCCCCTCTGCACCCTGAAAGCAGACATTTTTTTAGAAATACAAGCTATATCAGAAATATTATTTAATGATCATAGGGGTTTTATTTATTTTTTTTGGGGGGGAAGCAATATACTTAGTGAAATCCAACCATTTCCCCCTTGAAAACTATTGCAAAACATTGCTACTATACCAAGGAATTTGAATGAAGCACAACAGAAATCCACGGTCGTTTCTTTTTTCTTTTTTAAATATTCATTTAAAAAACAATGAATTTTATTTGTTACCTGTCAACTTCTGTAAATGAATACATCTCTTAATTCTCCTTACACACATTTTTTACTCTGACAGATTTGCTTAAGGGATCTGTTCAGAGTAAAACAACCATACTTTTTCAAGCAAGGTATTTTTTGCCAAAAGCTGGATGCTGCAATTGCAAGCAACTAAATATCAGGCCTTATGTGCAGCAGCAGATCTACCTGGGACAGGAGTGCACACTGATGAATTGAGTGTTCACGTAAGTTTGGCTCAGCAAATCTCTGTTTGGCAATGAACAGGGATCCTTGGATATGCAACCGCCTAATGACAGACATCCATATGTAACATGGGATGATGATCATTCCGATACTGGGTTGTTGTAAGGATTGCTGAGAAAGAATGTAAAATTCTTCGAAGGCTTAGTAAAAAATGCTGCAGCCCTAAAGTCTACGAACCTACAGTAAAACTTCTGTCTAAGTAAATATGAAGAGGATTGAGCTGTATGTCTTGATAATAACCATTTAAGAAGGAATATACCTGTGCAGTACAATGTTCATTTTTCTCTTTAGCTCCTGGCCAGTATGACAAATTCACACATTCATGCACTAAAGATTGATGATAACTGAACATGTGAATGCTACATGGCAGATTTTCTAAATGAAAAAGTTGTTAATTAGCTAAAGACTTCGAGCTTTCACAAAAAGAGCCGAAAAGCGAAGTACAATCTTTTATCCATACAATTCCAAGTCCTCAGGTATAGTGAGTAAATAAAGAATAGTAAACATGTCACATAACCAAATGCAATAGTATACACTCCATAGTACATTTGCAAGCTTTCTGCTGTTTGCCCATTATATATGTGCTTTCCAAGTAGCTGAGCTACTAAACAGGTGTGAAAAAGCCAAACATTGCCAAGCTTGGCTGCCCATGAAGCTGTTGAAATCATGAGTTTCCCGTTCAAAACAAGGTCTTTCTGTGACAGCAGGAGTGTATATTGAATATTTATAGATACTATCTCCTGAATGATGAGTGTATTGCCCATTATCTACAATTAAATTGTTATAAAGAAAGAAAGAAAGCTTGTAAGGGGCACAGATAAACATTTGAACAGCTCCATTAATTTATATTTATTGCCTCTGTATCTAGATATCCACAACTGGAGCAATAACATGCATGCATGTGTGCACGCGCACACACACAAATGTAAAGCAATAAATAATAATAATAATAATAATAATAATAATAATAATGGTCTTCTGCTGCTTTTAGAAGATGTTTAAGCTTGGACTTGGGCAAACCTCTAAGCCTTAAGAGTTTGGGGTAAAGGAATTTCCTAAAAGTGAAGCAGACATGGAGACCATATCCTTTCAAGCATGATATTGTTAGCAGGACGGAAAGTCATAAACAGAATAGGAGAAGGAGGTTGATATTTAAATAGTTGTGCCTCAATAGCTACAGAAAGCCAATGAAGACTTGCAGTTTAGCTGTGCTAAACCGGTGCAGTGCGGCACAGGGACTCGCTTCCACGGCGCTGGAAATCACATCTGCACATGTGCAGATGCTGGAAATCGTGTCTGCACAGACGCAGGTGCCAGAAATCGCAGGCAATCCGGCCCACCGAGGGATCTCCGCTGGAGTGAACCGGCCCTTGCCGACCCCTCCCTTAGACAGTCATTTGCCCCTACAGACGTGTGACACCAGGCAAGTGTTCTAGCCTTAACCCCCAGGTTGAGCAGTAACACATGCCACATATGAACCAAAATGTTACCACTTCATCCATATACAGTACACAGTGATCCCTTGCATCACTATAACCCATTTTGCTTTTCTTTGAAATTTTCCATCCTAGCTGAAATTGCCACCAAATTTCACCTGAAGCAAAATTTGAAGAAGGGTCTCAGGAGTAACATTAGAGGGATTTCAAGGCTAGGATAATTTCTCAGAAATAGTTTCTCATATCTGTAGCCTATCACTGGGTTTTGCTTAAAGGAAAATTTGAATCGGCGGCAGTGGCGACGCAGTAGTGGGAGGCCCCATTAGTGAAAGTGTGCCGTGTGTATGTGTGTGTGTGTGTGTGACCTGTTTCTCTGACTCCACTTTCGATATTCTTCTCTCTTCTTTCAAAATCTTATTATAGCTCAGGGGACCCCAAACTACGGCCCCCGGGCCGGATGCGGCCCAATCGGCCTCCCAATCCGGCCCGCGACGACCCCCACCGCCCGCTGCCGCCGCCCGCTCTTACGGCGCGCGGCGACGATATTAAAAATCGGCAAAAAATCGCCGAAAATCCTTTGTGCGCATGCGTATGGGCCTCTCCCGACCCAGAAGAGGTCATTTCCGATGCACTTCCGGATCGGGGGAGGCCCATACGCATGCGCACAAGCGATTTTCGGCGATTTTCCCCCGCCCGTGTGCGCATGCGCACGGGCGCGCACTCCCCCGCCCTCCGGCCCGCTGCGCGCGCACTCCCCTGCCCTCCGGCCCGTCGCACGGTCGGCACGGCGGGCACCGGCCCACTGGGGGGCCCTGTTATAGCTCTTTACAGTCTATCACATGTTAAGTTTCTAGAACTAACAACATTCATTGTGTGTCACTGCACCGTGGATAAAATTTGCATGCTGTACATAACTTTTTAAAAAAACTTAACTCTCTACTCTTTCCAATGGCAGGGCAGACCTCAACTGTATTTTCCCCACAATTTTTTAATTCAGTGGATTTGCTTTAAGTACTTGTTATTTAAAGAGGCTTCCATATACTTCTTTATCAAAATAGTTTCTTGCCTTCTCTTTTCTTCCACACGCACACTATTTTTTACCTAAGTGAGTTTCACTTGCTTAGACAGCAATGCCAGTTCTACAACTGTATTCATTTCTTACTTTAAAATGTTTCTGATGGCAAACTCACCACACTTGTTTTCACAAAGGTTTACCTTTCACCTGGGTCTCTGAACACTTTGGTACAGCTTCACTATATATACAGAATTGCTAAAAGTACACCTCTATTAAGTACCATTGTGTATTGGAAAGGACTCCGTTCCAAAAAGCCATTCTATAGGAATATAAACTTCATTTTCATTGCTAGCTTCAACCCAAGACTACCTTTCCCTTGCCTCTTCAGCCCTGGTTACATAGGGTGGCACTCACTGCAACACACACACACACACACGTACATAAGCATGTGGAAAAGAAAAAGAACAGAGGTCTAAAGTCCTAATGACAGCAAATGGCTGTTTTGGAGACCAGCTGGTGGGAAATCAGAATTCTCTAAAATAAATTAATCAAATTTACATGTGCCAAACTGAGAACTGTTAACTACCCCTTGACAGAAGTGAAATATAAAGAAGAAGCTGAATACATTATAGGAAAGTAGCAAAACTTACAACACAACAAGGCAAAGAAAAACGGGAGGAGAAACTGACCTCAATCACAGATGTCAGCAGGAACAAAGTGAAACACTCTGGTAAGTGGCAGCCAGCAGAGCATTTTCCTCTGATGCTGATGGGCTCCCTGATTTATACGCAGTCTCGTAGTACTCACATACACTAGCTGTTTTCTGTTTAATAAATCAGATCTTGATACCCCCGGCTATAATCCCCATCTTGCAAATGTTTATTTGCTGTGGTTCTTTATAATAATTACTTCAGCCACTTTTACATCCGTTGCTTTTGGGGGGTGGGGATAACTACCTCTTTTTCCTCCATAGCTCATTAATACTAATTTTATATGCATCATTTTTGTAAAACCAACTAGCTCTGCTATAAACCAGATGTGAAACAATTCATCATTAGTATCCATAAAATTTGATCTCACTCATGACCTTGGGTAAACTACACAGTATTTTTTAAAGGAGTTCCTACTTTTCCTTATGCCAGTTCATATTGACATCCAGTTGCTACTCGTTACTGTCTCTCAAACACTGTGTTCTCCAATTAGTTTTCTGATCCTTCGCATTGCTCTCTGCTTCTAGTATTGGCCATGTTTCATTTATAGATCTCTTAGATTCATTTATCATTTCTTTTTCGCCTTCAACTCCTAGACCTGCAATTTAAGAGTCCTAATTGCTGAACATCCATCTTACATAAAACTTACCTCTAAACTTTTCCCAGGTTTACAAATGAATGAGCCATCTCTTGACAAAAGATCAAATAACCTAGGTGATTCATTATAGACTACAACACAGTATATTCCATATAAAAACAACTAGGAGGAAAATCACATGTATCCAGCATTTTTTGAAGTTGTTCCTTTAGGCCTATGAAAAAGGCAGGTGTCTATCACATTTCAGCAACACCAAATTGGGGGGGGGGGGGTGTCTTACAAGCCTTCCTCAAATTATATTCTAATTATACTCCGCTTCTTTACCACCTCATAGTTCTGCTGCCACCATAAAACTTTGACAAAAACTTGTGTCCTTAGTATACCACCACCAACAGTGAATTAAGACTACTGGCATGGGATAAACTCACAGAGATAATTATTTGCAAGATAAAACAACAACAACAACAACAACAACAACAACACACACACACACACACACACACACACACACACACACACCTAATTTATGTAGACTGTATTCATAGTTCTCCTGGAAAGAGGAAGAATACCTGCAGTTCTCTCTCTGGTCAGGAACTTACTGGATAGATACAGGGTTGAACAGTCCCTTTCAGCAGTCATTCACAATTCGTTTTTCAGCTTCTCGTGACAAATGTGCTCTCCCTCTCCCTCCCCCCCCCCCTCTCTCTCATAGGCTTGCTTCAGCTTTCCTTGAAATCATTGATCCATACTTCACATTTGCCTTCCTTGAAGTCTTCCTGAGATTAACTGCCTACTGATTTCACTCTGGTCAAAAGTTTACCCAGGGAACCCCTTCTCGAGTCTTCCACTCCTTATTGATTCTCACGGCTTCTGCCTCCAATGGCCTTAGTGCTTCCCCTGCAGGTGACCACAAGAAAACACTCTAGTCCAGGCATAGGCAAACTCAGTCATCCAGATGTTTGGGGACTACAATTCCCATCATCCCTGACCGCTGGTCCTGCTAGCTAGGGATCATGGGAGTTGTAGGCCAAAAACATCTGGAGGGCTGAGTTTTCCTATGCCTGCTCTAATCAGGCAGACCCCAGACAGAACTGCACAAGTGTACTCGGGATTCTCTAACAGATGGGTCTGAATTACAACTGTTGCTACCAGCTCATTGGTCTATAACTATGGACTTATTAGAGCTAATAGAAGGTTCTCGAATTGCACCATGAAAGAATTAAACTTTTGAATCCCCCTGATTAATATAAAAGGTGACAGGTCTAACTGCGAGCCACTGTTAAAGCCTATAGCAGCTTTTTTCACAACTGTAGCAACTGACAGCAGCTGGCACACAAAGCAAACGTTAGGGGTTCCACTAGCCTTTTCACCTTTCTTGTAAACATAGTAACTTTATATTTATAACCACTCCTGTTTCCATTTCAAGAAAGTAAGAGGAGCTCTGTTGGATGAGGCCCAAGGCCCATCCTGCTCTCACAGTAGATAACTGGATGCCCACAGTGGATGATGATAATAATAATAATAATAATAATAATAATAATAATAATAATAATAATAATATTTATACCCCGCCCATCTGGCTGGGCTTCCCCAGCCACTCTGGGTGGCTTCCAACAGAAATATTAAAATACAATAATTTATTAAACATTAAAAGCTTCCCTAAACTCCGGCAGAACCTGAGCACTCTCCCCAGTTATGGGGACCACTCTCCCAATTTGAAGAAGTGTGCGTGCACACAAAAGCTTATACCCAGAACAAACTTAATTGGTCTCTAAGGTGCTACCGGACATTATTTTAATTTTTTTTTTATTCATTTCGAATACCAAGATGACTTTACTTTTAGCCATTCATTTAATCTAGAACATAGGCAAATAATTCTAGCCAAGTACTTCTGGCAGTAAAACTGGACATGCCATTACTATAACTTCTGTGTATGATTTTGCTACTCTCAAAATATAAAGGAGCTTTCAATCTTTGCCAATTTGGTACCTAATAACCCTGTAGAGTAGATACCATGGTATCTATTTTCTCTAAATTAGTAGGTACAATGTTCCAAACATGCCCTTAAAAATATTAAATACAGTACCAATTTGCCCGAAGATATAATCGGTTTGCTTTAACAAATTTTTAATAATTCAAGAAAAGGTAGCTTAAATAACTTACAAGAAAATGTACATAAGATTTCACAGATGATAGACACTGAGTATGCACAGGTGAATCTCTGGGTCAAAGAAGCAGGGACCCACCCACTCCCAGTTTCAATTAAACAGTGCAGTGTCTTGATGAAGAAAGACAAGTGCAAAAGCAACCAAAACAGAGTGGGAATAGGCATCTTGGTGCACCAAAAAGTTAAATACTGTTCCAGCTCTTCCAAGTAAATGTGAAGGCATGGCCCATTCACTTCTTGTCTCCTCCTGGTCCCCAGACTAACAAAAAGAAGCAATCAGGTCAGGTCCTGGATGCTTAATGGAAGCCTGGTATAGGTTTTTCCCCTCTGGGTTGGTGAGGGAGACATGAACTGAGAAAATGGTTTACCACACCTATCAGTCAATCACCCATTCCCACCACCCTTCTGAGTAACACCCCTCCCCACCCTCTCACTATATATAAGGGTCTGGTGACTTCTGTTTCAGTGTATCTGAAGAAGTGTGCATGCACACGAAAGCTCATACCTATGGCCAACCTAGTTGGTCTCTAAGGTGCTACTGGAAGGAATTTTTATTATTATTATTTTGAGAAAATGGTGAACAACATAGAGCACTATCAGCATCCAGGCTGCCACAATGGATAAATTCATTCCACATTCCACAAAGGCTGAACACACAAAGCACACTGACATGTACCTACGAAAATCTTGGCAACTACAGTTGCAATGTTCCTGCTGGAGTAAAACAGAGCTATAGCTCCTTGGGACCCAGGTGGCGCTGTGGGTTAAACCACAGAGCCTAGGGCTTGCTGATCAGAAGGTCGGCGGTTCGAATCCCTGTGACAGGGGTAAGCTCCCATTGCTTGGTCCCAGCTCCTGCCAACCTAGCAGTTCGAAAGCACGTCAAAGTGCAAGTAGATAAATAGGAAGGTAAACGGTAAGCGGGAAGGTAAACGGCGTTTCCGTGGACTGCTCTGGTTTGCCAGAAGCGGCTTTGTCATGCTGGCCACATGACCTGGGAGCTGTACGCCGGCTCCCTCGGCCAATAATGCGAGATGAGCGCCGCAATCCCAGTCGGTCACGACTGGACCTAATGGTCAGGGGTCCCTTTACCTTTACCTTTACCCTCAACCAACTACAATTCCCAGGATTGGACAGGGGGGAGAAATGTATTTTAAATGTATGGTGTTTATGCAGTCCAAATTGAACACAGGATGTACAGGTTTCCATAGGTTAGGTTTGAAAAAGAAATCTCTCTTAATAGTAAGCTCTGCACTGGTATGATTCTAGTTCAGCAGAGACAAGATGCTTGAAGAAATCATGGGAGACAACTGTCTCAATTCATCATAAAAATGCCAAAACAGCATCAAAATAACACAAAATAAATGCAGTGGCCATATGAGCAATTGCCACTAAAGGACAATCCTGACATCAAACCAGAACACTGTGCAGCCAAAAGACTGTGGTGACATTAAAACTCTGTTTCTCTGTTATTACAAAATGACAATATTGTTTTTAGTCAATTTCTCTTAACCAGATTGACAGAATTACAGGTTGACATTACTGTGAAATTTTATGATGTATCATGTTAACTGTGCCAGTTTGATTAGCCTTGATTGACAGCTAGTACCTGCATAGCAAGTTAAATAATCTCAGAAAAACACAGCGCCTGCATCCTTGGCATTAATATAAACATAATGATAACTACAAGTTACAAAAAGTAGCAACAACAATAAAAAGGCAGTATAAGGGGAAGGATACAGATACATTTATTTTAGCACCCATTTACATTCCCAGTAGTATTCTCTATATTTCATACACTTTTGAACATGTAATCGTAGAACACTGAAACAGCATACAAATAGAGATATTTATTCTATTGAAATAGAGTCCCAATATCCTGTTCTACCAACTTGTGGTATTATAACTTTTAAAAAAGCAATTCAGCCATCTCAGCATGAACAATCACTGTATCAGAGCCATCATGTTAACCATAATGCTTATAAAATGCCCATCTATCACATGAACAGAAGAAGAAAGCTCAGCAAACCAAGGAGAGATTCAGTGTTTTCTTAGTCTGTGCCCCTGTATGGAATACAATGCTCATTTTTTTTATGGGGGGGGGGGGAAGTGGCTTGTTGTGAAATTTATAAACAAGACCAAGACCACATTTGCAGGATAACAAATCTGTATACTAGTAGAGATGAGGCACAATATGAAGAGCTTGCCCATTTCGACTTTTGAAATCTTGAGCAGGAGAACAATACCCCACCTCACAAATAGGGAACTGCTGATCAAGAGAGTCTAATGCCTCAACTGAGTTAATGCCATGGATCTCTGGCTTATAGAAACTATTTGTAGATCGGGCTCTTTGACTGACTTGAAAATAAGTAGTAAACTCAGATTTAACAAATCTGTTTAAGATTGTGGAAGCCACATATTGCCACAATCAGAGTTAGACTTTCAGTGCCCTAAAAATGCTGGAAACCAGAAAAATGGCAGCCTATGGTTTCAGCCAGGGGTTGGCAAGGTTTACCTCACCTGGGCCAGTTCACTCCAGCGGAGATCCCTCCATGGGCCGGATCACGTGTGTGCCTGCGATTTTTGCCGCCTGCGCATGCACAGATGCAATTTCCGGCGCCGTGGAAACAAGCCCCTGCGCTAAGCTGCTTTAGTGTAGTGTGCGGGGACTCACCAAGTAGGCAGTTTGGTTCGGGGGCGGCTCGTGGACCGGTTAAATGACCCCAGCCCATGGGCCTTAGGTTGCTGACTCCTGGTTTCAGCTTATTTAGTTGGCTGTGGAACTGTGACTTCCATTTTTCAAATAATATTTACTTTTTTAAAAAATACAATCAGGTTCAAAATAAACTGTGGTATTTTAAAATCAATTAATTGTTTGGCACAGTAATATGTATTATGGTTTAGTTGGTAAGGTATTGGTGGTTTGGGTTGCGGCTGTTTGAAATCTTCTTTATTGTATGGTATTTCTGAGATGCAACCCATTACAGTGAAATTACAGTGAGGAGTAGATAACAAATTATTATTATTATTATTATTATTATTATTATTATTATTATTATTATTATTTCATACCTGTATGGTTTATAGTGCTGCCAATATTTATAATACAGTAATATATAACCTGGGAAAATGGCTTAATAATGGATGTTAGGGCAAAGTGATAAGAAACAACAATGCAACCAGACCAACATCTATTTCTATGGGACCCTCTCTTCTGTATATGGAGATAAATCCAATGGAAGAAAGCACCCATTGTGTTTTCACCTCAGCAAGTGTTATGCTGACAAGTGAACTTTTTTCTAGTGCCTTTTCTTATTTAATTTTTTCACTTTCCTTTTTTTGTGACGTATTTGTCCTTTCTGAGGTGTATAAATGACAGAGAGGTGCCTGCCATCAGGCAGCAGGGCCCATAATTTTGGTTGGCCTTACTGATTTTCATCATGTAATAGTTTATAACATCATGAATCTATTACCAAGGGAGGTTTGGTCTAGTCAGTCACCCATGCCTGTTCTATCTTTACTCACAACGAGACAATAGCCCTGGTTGAATAAACTTGTAGACCACTGGGAATTGCTATCCCTTCATCTAGAAAGCCCTTTGAATGCACTCCCTTATCTGGCCATGACACCCTTAAAAGGTTTCTTCCCCAGTGAGAGACGGGAAGCAGTTAGCTAACATTCTAAGCTCTTTCTGAATGCAACGTACGGAAGAATTTGCTTCAGCATTATTTCTGTACCTAAGGAAGTTAAGAATTCTATGATGCGGAAATTTCCCCACTGGGAAAGCGACTGCTTCTGTACATGAGGTTCAGAAACAACATTAGAGTACAACCGCAAAGGTCTAGTGTCTTTCTTTCCTGAATAGAATATCAGAAGCAACGTGTAATGCATCGGGGTCTCAGCATTTTGGGGGGAGGAGTTATATAAGGTTAGTTAAAGCTCACTGTTGTAGACAGCTTTCCACTTTCCCTCTCACGCCATCAGTATTCAAATTAAAATGTTGTGTTCTTTATATGCCATACTTAAAGGACAGTGTCTGCTTCAGCAGTCAAATCAGAAATTTTTATTTCCCCGTGGCTGTGCAGATGAATCTACCTATATAATGTTGTGTATGTCTTCTAACTCCTGTCTGTCTAGTCTTTTCCTGAAATACTTGTTTTATGTTATTCCTCCAGCACTTATTTCTGCCAGAGTATCAGTATAAATCAGGGTGGAGGGAGGAGATTTAGGAGACCGGAGAGTGTGAGTTCATGGGTTGGGGGAATAAGAGAGATTCCCTGCTACAGGAGTATTGAATTCTGCCATGTTTTCAAGGCAAGCCACACAAACCTGGAACTATGAGTCTTGATGACATTCCTTCATCCTTCAGTGCTTTGGAACTGGACTTTGGCCCCAGCATATGTGAGCTGGCTCACTTAATTTTATCTACTTGGTGAATTTTTTTGGGTTCACAAGACTAAGTGCTTGAAATTGGCATAGAAAGTATGATGTGATGGACGAGATTTGTGTATAGGCTCTTGAGGTCGCACACCGGAACCTCAATACTTCTTTCAAAAGTTCCCTCTGTAATTCTGTAGACATTTGTAGATCACAAATGGTCCAAGCAGCCTAGTACCTTATTCTCCCACTTAGCTTTCTCTCCAAGAGGACCAGCAACCAGTGCTCTAGCCACAAAACATATCAGGAGTCAATAAGCGAGGTCTAGCCCTCTTCCCAACACTTGCAATGTTCCAGCACAGGGTTGCAAGACCCAAGTAAACCCAGCTGCGGGGAGCATGCATTCGAGGGCCTCTGCAGTATCAGCCACCTTTCTGCTTCCTTCCCTCCTTCCCTTCAGCATGCCACAGCTACCTATCACTGGGTCATAGAATCGTGGAGTTGGAAGGGACCCCAAGGATCATCTAGTCCAACCCCCTGCAATGCAGGAATCTCAGCTAAAGCATCCATGACAGATGGCCACCCAGCCTCTGCTTAAAAACCTCCAAGGAAGGAGAGGGTTTCTACTGTGCAGTTGAAACATTATTTGCAATGTTCCTGCTGGAGTAAAACTCTATGAGGTTATTTGTATTTAAAAGTTTTGGAATATCCTGCTCTTCATTCTCCATTTGTGCAAGTCACTTTGACTAATAATAATAAAAATAGTAACATGTTCCCACAACTGGAATCCGTTTAGTTTCAAAAAATGTTTGTCTTCGTCTGCCCCAGCTGCAACAAAACATGTCTCTCCCATTTCAGTCTCTACAGCCACAGCAGGAGCTGTAACTCTACAATGGTTTGACTTCACCCCCAAAGGCACCCATTTCCCCCCGAGACAGACTGATGCCAACAGGTTGAAGAAATGGTTGTATAAACAGAACCCTGATCACTCTTTTTAGGTGAGGTGTGATGACTAGGAAACACTTTGGGTACAGCTTCTGAATTCATACTCTGATGCTCAAACCATTTTAATTAGTCTCCTCTTTGAATAGTTGGCTTGAGTTGCTTTATATTTGCTAATTATAATGTTAAACATTTCGCTCCCTGAAGTACAACCATAGGAACCAATTCCTGGAAACAATTTTTGTCTAAACATCCACTACTTGGATATAATCAAATAAAAATGACGACTAGATCATCATTGTCTACATCTTGGGAATTTTCCAAATTCCTGTCAGTTCCAAATCATGCATATGAAAGGAGAAATCCCTTCTTAATTATTATACCCATTTGATTTTGTTGGAAGTCATTTTTCTGATTTTTGCCAAGATGAGAAGGATCCTATCCAAGTCAAGTAACTATTTTTCTTTCCATGAATTTATTCCATGTGATTAAAGAGTGTACAGAGAAAAGTTGAGAGAGAGAGAGAGAGAGAGAGAGAGAGAGAGAGAGAGAGAGAGAGAAATTAACAATAATCAGTGAACAATCTTAAAATAGAGGAGACAACATTCTTAAGAGCTAAATCAAAAAATTATAATAATTTAAAAGGGAAGATCATTATAGTCCAGAGTCATAAGAGCAGAACATAACCTATGCCATGACTGCAGCTTTAATCTCTAAATAAGTATTTATACATTAGGGAGCACCAGTTGCATATAAAATATTTTCAGGATGCTTCTGAAAAATACACTTGGATAATGGACAATAATTATTTGCAGATTTATGGTTATCATACCTGTAAGTTTAAATATAGAGCTTTATCAAAATAATTTCATAGAGTCTCTTCACTGATCAAAATTAATGTAAAACAACTGAAGTTTCACATTCCATGGGTACCACCTCCCACCTAAGACTGCTCAGGTTCCTTTTTGGTGATGCATTGATAGGTGTATGCTTCTCCAACTGGAGCAGAAGACCATATTTCAACCGGTGTTGAAAAGTTTATCATACCATGATAAACCATGACATCCTGCTCTTCATGCTCCATTTCATACTATAGGCATGCTAGAAATGGAATGGGTACATGTCTTTGTCACTAAACTAAGTGCATGATGTGGAAAGACTCTATATCAAACATAGTGTCGCGCTTTTGATTCCTGCTCTCCTAATTATTGGTCACCGCAATTTTACTTTGTGACTGGGACTGAGGAAACTGGATCATACTCCAGGAAACACTTTAGGGATATGCAAATGCTTGTGTGTGAGACTTTTCCTTATCAAAAAGTCCTTATGAAAAAGACTTCTACTTTTGCACTAGATGCCTGTTATATGCAATAAAGGATGCTTTGTCATTATGCTGGAGGGGAATGCAGGGAAAGAGGACTGCTGCTCGATATGTGGTGGGGCTGCCCTCTTGCTGGAAGGAGGTGTTTTTCAGAATCAAATAGCACTAACAACCAGAACCTTCACTTGGATCTGATACTAGCTCTGTTCTCAGTGGGAAGTGGTGTACTCGACCTCCAGTTTATCAAATGGTAACATAGAGTAGAGATACCTCCACTGAATGGCATGAGGACTGCAGAAATTTATTTACAATTCTGGCATTTCGTTTTCTCCAACAGACCTGTATTAAAACAAAACTAAAAAATTCATTCCGGTAGCACCTTAGAGAGCAACTAAGTTTGTCATCGGTATGAGTTTTTGTGTCCATGCACACTTCTTCAGATACCTATATAAAGAAGTGTGCATGCACACGAAAGCTCATACCAATGACAAACTTAGTTGGTCTCTAAGGTGCTACTGGAAGGATTTTTTTTTATTTTTTTTCGACTATGGCAGACCAACACGGCTACCTACCTGTAACTAGACCTGAATTATTTCTTGTTGATGATGTTATACTTAACTCTTTGAAAATCAGTAAAAGTTGATAGGAAAAGAAAGCCCATCAAAACCAGCTTGCCATTAGGTATAGGTGCTGGTTTTGTTTTGTTTTTTTAAAAATATATAGTTCTTTTTAAAAAGACCACAGTCTCAGTGGGCTGTTTTCTGGAGTTGCTGCATTGACATATAATTGCATCTTTGAATATAGAAGCCTTTAAGTAAAAGAACACAGAGTGGTATCCAATTGGTGTTCCTCAGAGGACAGGAGGCGTTAATCAACTGAATAGGGAGGAAGGCAATTTTGGGGAATTCCTCCTTTTGCTTCCAGCCTATCATGCACTCCCAAAATCTAAGTGGCCCATATCCCCCCCCCCCCGGTCTGGGTCTGCAGGTCATGTGGCCAGCATGACTAAGCCGCTTCTGGCGAACCAGAGCGCTGCACGGAAACGCCGTTTACCTTCCCGCTGTAGTGGTACCTATTTATCTACTTGCACTTTGACGTGCTTTTGAACTGCTAGGTTGGCAGGAGCAGGGACCGAGCAACGGGAGCTCACCCTGTCGTGGGGATTCAAACCACCAACCTTCTGACTGGCAAGCCCTAGGCTCTATGGTTTAACCCACAGCGCCACTGTGGGTGTAGAAAATCACAAAAACAACAAACCTTGGCACCTCTGACTTCACAAATAAGGTATTTCACATATTAAATCTGTTCATAATTTCCCCCATTGACTATTCACAGAATAATAATATGAAAGCAGTTCCCTTTATTTTGCTAAACTCATAAAACAACAGCATAAAAGTCTTCCTATTTTCCTGCAGTACCTGAAAGCATGTAGCATTCCTCTTTCTCCCCAGCTACAGGCTAATTCACCAACAGACTAGTTAAAATACAATTAGTCCAATTTCACATTTCCAAGCAGCCGAAAAATTTCATGTTATTTCAGTCACAGTGGATGGATGCCAAGTTCACTGGAAACAACCCTGCTGATTTATCTAGTCCATTTTAATACTTTAGAAATACTGTTAAAACATGGCTGTCCTAATTACACAGGGATCAGTGCACAGCGTCCCTCTCACCCTGGATTCTCCCAGAAGGACTGCAATCACCTGCCTTTCCCCTAATTTCACCATGCAATTCCAACTAATTTCATCCTAGTACAGTGCTGTCAGACAACTCCCATGTCTCTGCGGTTTTAATCGATTAGCTCAATGTCTCTATAATGCATCACCAGCTGCCAGGCACAGAACTGGACGCTTTGCAAGCATTTCAGCTAAAAGACAGTTTAATTACTATACCAGCATCTCAAAGGCATAACACAAAGACTTGGAAGGGAATTATTTAAAAAATTGGTGTCAACAAATCATTTAATAACTGAGCAAACAATGACATGCAAAAAGCTGGAAAAGATGAGAAAGTCAGATTTTTTTTAAAAAAGTGTGTTTTTAATAGACTAATGTATTCAGGAAAATAGACTGGCATGGTATTGCAGTTTACATACCAAAGTTTTGCTTTGCAATAATTCTCTCATTGGAAATAAAGGCATGTTTTCAAATGACACTATATTAATACCAAATTCTGAAGACAGAAAAGGGTAGCGCGTGTTAGGAGAGAGTTGAAATAAATAAGACATCTATATAGGAATTCACAGACAACTGAGCTTGAATGCAAACTCTAGTTACCTGGTAGCATTTTCTACTATACATGAGATTTTGCATGAGTGAGCATGATGGCCAGAGACTGTAAGAAGGAGGGGAAGAAATTAAGGTAGTCTTGGCATGCTTCTTCTTAACAATGAAATAATGTTTTGAAATGTAACAAAAAAATAAAAGTTACAATAATTATGACAATTCACTTACAGAAGAACTTCCAAAAGACCAAGAGCAAAGAACCAAGCAATTTGCAGGATAGAAGGAATAAACAGAACAGGGTACAATGTTCTTAAATGTTAAGTGGTGAAACAAATGGTTCATGAGCACTTGCTTTAGTTCAATTTGTTCTGTGTATCCACAGCAGTGACCACTGGGAGGAGCGCAGAAAGAAGAAATACCATGGTACACCTGCCTTTAGCACAACTGGCGCCTTCATCAGCCCCAGCTGCAACAATGACCGCTCCACACATCAATGGGGGGCGGCTTTTGCGTGGGCACGCACAGCCCCCTGATCCCTGGTAGTTCGGGGCTGGCATCGCCTTCCCAGGTAGGATGCCAGGGGTCTCCGCCTACCCAAGCCCAGCATCCAATCCTGCCTGGGGAGGTGTTGCCAGGGGGTGGCCAGGTAAGGGGAGGGACTGTCCGGCTTACACAATAGAACTGGAATCTTACCTCCAAGCAATCACAGACTTGGAAAGTCTGCATGCCCTGCACCCTAACATAACTATCTTCTGGTCGGAACTCCTCCCACGCTTACAATGGCGGGGCAACCTCAGACCTAACAGACTGAATTACACTATCAAGAAAATAAACAGAGCACTGCATTCGGCAGCTTCGCGCATGGGGGGGGGGGGGTCGTGTAGTGAAGCATCCCAGCATCAAGATGTACAAAAAAGAACTCTTTAGGCCCGAAGGTGTGCACCTTTCAGACATCAACAATGATGACTGGCTAAGTGACATTAGGCATGGCCTTTTGGAATGGCTGGCAGATGGTGAAGCGTCTTTTGAGGTATAGATAGTCTTGGCGGCGAGGCGGCGATTTTGCGGCCTCGGGTGGCGGTGTCAGGCCTTGGGCAGAATTCTTTGGCGATTTTCCTGGAGGGAGGGGCGTGAGGCGGAGACCTCACCCTCTTTGCGGTAACAAGAGCGGGGTATTGGGGAAAGCCTTGACCATGCCAATAGGCGCCATCACTTCCCCCTTCCAGCAGCGGCAAACAGGGGGTGGGCTCTCTCTGCTTAAACATATGTTCTCCAGAGCCAGCCCCAACCCCCATACATGTGGATAACCCCGACGCCTCCCAGAACCCCAGCTGGGGATTGGGAAGGATAACGCCCAATGCCTAAGCCAAGGTCTCCCTACATCTGAATCTTAATAAAGTTGTGGCCAATTTGAATCCCATAGCACGTTGTTATGTGTCTTTATTCTGCTCAGCGGGTCGCCTGGGGGTTTGGGGGACTCCGCCTGTCCATGCAAAACATGTCCTCTCGTAATGGTATCTACAGCCCCAGCAGCCACCGTAACTCTCCGACTGTTTGACTTCACTTCCAGAGGCACACTCTTCCATTGTCTCCCGTGATAGACAGATGCCAACCACACCTTCTGACTAAGGCTGCAATCTTAACCTCTAGACCTCACTTACCCAGGAGAAAACCCTACTGAACCAAATGGGACTTACAACACAGGAGTAACCATTTCTACTCAGAAGGAAGTTTAGGCCCACCTCCTTTTGTTGTTGTTGTTGTTGATCTGAAGGAACAGGTACCAATTTTATAACAGACATACAAATCAAATACATGCACAACAAATAGAAACAATGGTAAGGAACGAGGAATAACAAGTAAAGCATAAAGTTCTTCAATGAAACTATATTACAGAATGGATGTAGAAGAGTTTGCTTTGAACTTAATGCGCCAGAAAAAGAACATGAATAGGATAGAGGGCTGGGGAAGGTGCAAAGCATGCAACAGTGATCCTATGGCGCTGGATAACCATGATATCACATTGAGACTTGCAGTGCATATCTTTGCACGCTATTGGCAAAGACATTTTGCCACTCGGTACGCCACTTTGTTCCATAAAATTGGTGCATACCTCAGCTCTAGGCTATGGCACTGCCTAGGAGCTTGGCCCAGTCAGCTGTGGTACACTTTTGTGGAAATGGGAACGCTACCTCTTTTAGTTTTAATTTTTCTTGTAGACGTGTCTAAAGTTACTATGAGCCTCTGCAACGAAAGCTCTGACTTTTCAGCAGGTGTCCAAGTCACGGCCCCTCGTATACATGTCACCTGCACTAGCAGAAATGGACCAGGAAGATTAGACTCTCTCGTGCCCATGCATCAGCATCTGCTAAAATTCTAATCCTATTGGTAAGCCCACTGCACTGCTAATAAAGCTGCACTGGTTTAATTGGTGGTTATTTGAATACCTAATGCTTTCTGATGATCCCCTTATACACACTTAATGCACATTAAGGAAGCAGTTGCTTTATGATTGTTACTATTTTTCCTTAGTGCAGACACTGCTTTGAAGAACACCTGAGGTTTTTGTTTGTGTTTATGAAGGCTATGTCATACGCGATCCTTGCGATTTATTGTTGCCACTTCATAATGGATAGAGAGCCACTTATTCATAATATCTGCAAACAAATTTAGCCACTTTACCCTAGAGAATATCCACTGAGTTTTCCAAAGTCTGATTAACAAGTGTCTTGAGACTGTTGTTCCCAGGGCTATCAGCCTTTAGTTATTCCTCCCTTTAATTGTCGTTCAAGGCCAATTTAATGACAGTAGTGCCTGGTCTTCCCACCATCCACACATGTTCAGCTTGTGGTAAAAGCTGCCGCTCTTCCATGAAATGTAGCTTCAATTTTTCAAGTTCTTATCTAATTGTCATAGAAATTTTTAAAGTAAAGGGAGTGGGGAAATATTGTGTCCTATGACACTTTGCATCCCGATATTGTGCCCACAAATTCTTTAAGTATTGTTTCTGATGTATTATTTAATAACAACTTGGCGATTCAAGAAGTGTTTGATTCATTATCATGCATCTTTGACTTAGATATATCAGATGTGAAAATCTCTGTTACTAATTTAAATTACACTATTCCCTCTCCACAGGCAAGAGCGATATTGGTTTGTTGAAACAGTAGTGAATCACATCGAAGTAGTGGGCTACAGTTTATATAATATGTCTAAATAACTATTCTATTTTCCCAGCATGTTGCTGTATACTTTAAGTATTAATATTATGACTCTATCTTATAAGAACATAGCTTTTTATTTGAAATAAATTTTCCTCGCAGTGTACTTTAGCAATGTTGAAAATAATGCTAAATTCTAAGTAGCTATCAAGTAATAAAGCAGTATCATTTACCCTAGAAGCACACAAGAAATGTGTTCACCTAGTCATAAAAGACTCATGAAAGAAGCCTGCAGATACATCATTCTCATGCAATGATGACCTTGCAAACTAATAGCTGCGAAGTTTAGACACAGGCTGCATCTTGTATTTCCACTACATTCAAGAACTGTGTTGCAAGAACTGAATGTAAGGTCAGATGCCAGAAGGAACTCTACTTTTATTATTTATTAGTTTTGCACACACATGGGATCTCTCTTGTTTGAAAAAGAATAGGATACTACTATACAAATGAAGTCAGGTGAATATTCTCTCTCTCTCTCTCTCTCTCTCTCTCTCTCTCTCTCTCTCTCTCTCTCACACACACACACACACACACACACACAAGTTTTGAGATGCACTGAAGTGATTCAGTAATAAAATTTAGAATAAAATTACTGTCCCAGTGAGTGTGACTGGATCATGACAAAAACCACAACATGTCTACATACAAAAATAAGACAAAATGCAGGAAGGAGGCCGTTGACTTTATACTGAATGATTCTCATGAGCTAGTGCAAGATTTACCTAAGTGCTACTGAAATACTCGGAAAGAGTGGCCCAACTGTTATCCAAGTTCCATGGCAAGAAGTAGAAAGTTGTCCAGAAATCCCAACAAAGTCACCTCAAATTTCTAAACATGTACAAATTCAAGGGATTTGAGTTGGGAGTCAGTTCTTTCCACAATGTTTGATTTAAATCCTCATCATTTAAAACCACAGTAATAGAAGCTGAGAGAAGATACAGATCTTTGTTTAGAAAAAGGACCAACAAATCACAGGAGGACTATGTCAGGGGTCAAGAAAAAGTCTCATCCAAAGAAGGAAAGAGCATAAACTCTGGCAAAACAAATATAATTAAACAAGGCAAGCAAAAAGGTCTTTGAGCAGCATATATTTAAAAGCATCAAATTTCTTTTTTAACCAAAAGACATACGTTTTAGAGATGAAGCTGGGCAAGAAGGTGGCTCATGTATAAATGTAAGTTATTTGTGCAGAAGAATAAAAGCATAGTGTTGAACTGATACTTCCCCCCCTGCCCAACTGGCAGATTCCCTTTCGAGTGTCTCTTTCTTGTATATGACATATCTGGATCACTTGTGTGAGTTCTTAGATCTGAATTCCCTTGCGTTGATTTCGCAACTTTATATAGCATACACATTTTATTATATGATTTGACATCTAGGGCTCTAACACAATTTGATCCAGTTACAGCATGGTCCAAAATGCCTTTTACTAGGCTGCTTTGTGCAGATAAAGCTGTTGCAGGATAAGTTAAGGAAGGACTTGAGGGGCACCAACTGCTGCTGAAATCTACCTTACAAGAGTGTGAATTAAGATATTGATAATTTGGTAATTCTGGTAACTACAGTATCTGCAAAAACCAACTATCTGCAAAACCAACACCAATCCTGACCAAAAACATGGATTGCTACTGCATATGAGAAATGAATATGCATTTGCAACATGGGTAGGCAAACTAAGGCCCGGGGGCTGGATCCGGCCCAATCACCTTCTAAATCCGGCCCGCGGACGGTCCGGGAATCAGCGTGTTTTTACATGAGTGGAATGTGTGTTTTTATTTAAAATGCATCTCTGGGTAATTTGTGGGGCATAGGAATTCGTTCTTTTTTCTTTTCTTTTCAAAATATAGCCCAGCCCCCCACAAGGTCTAAGGGACAGTGGCCCAGGCCCCTGCTGAAAAGGTATGTATGATTTGCAACATGTGATGGGTAAATTTCCCTTGACTCAATTCATAGTTGCCTCCCCTAAACTCAATTTTAAATTTGGAAAGCCTGTCATGGGGCTGCTGATCTTATTGGGAGTTCAACAGGATTTGAATACCTTCAGTATCCAAACAGTACTTCAATTCCCCCGTGAACTCTTAAAATATGTATCTCCCTCCTCACTTCCAACCAACTTACTGAATTGAAGCTACGAACATGAGTTTGACCAAACTGCGGGAGGCAGTGGAAGACAGGAGTGCCTGGCGTGCTCTGGTCCATGGGGTCACGAAGAGTCAGACACGACTAAACAACTAAACAACAACAACAAAGTGCAGGACAGCAATAACAATGAGTGTTTCTCCTTGGCACCAGGGAGGTTGCTGCTGCAGCATTCTAGGTTCGGGGGTGGGGCGGATGTTTTCCAGACAACTCTTCCTGTTTCCCCACAACCAAGTCGGTTGGTGGGGAATGTGTCTCTCAGTGTCTATGGAGACTGGGAATCTGTCACTGCAGTTATAGATATCTATGAAAGAGTAATCTCCTAAGACCCTTTGCCACCTGTGCTTCTCCCTGACCTGGGAGTGAGGGCAGAGCAAGTGTGAAGGATCAATGAGTGGATGCTGGCTAATGACAACAGTAAGGGGAAAACCCAATATGAACTAAGCCTGAATTACGTCACAGGCATGCACACACATTGTGCATTTGACATCCACCGCTTTTCAATTGCAGGCTTGTCTCCCTTTCCCCACTTGCTACAATCAGTGCTTCAGCTCCAATTATTGCTTCAATTTTACATTCTCCACTTCACTGAAACTACTGTTAACAAGCTATTTAATGAATATTGCACACTAAATTGCATGGGTGCCATATCATCCTCATCCTCTCCAGCCATTTATTTAACTCTGAAACCACAGGTTGTTTCTTATTCCTCTATAGAAACATGCACATATGTTTCTGGAAGCTTTTTAAGCACCCGTAGTTGCCTTCTTTGGGAGGTCCAAAGAGATCAGGGTTTGCTGAACTGAAAACTCATTCTGAAACTAAAGGGCAAGAGTGATGGCAATGGATCACATATCTTATTCACTGATGATGAGGGAGACCAAGCTGTATGGTAGAAGTTTTAATTTTTTCATGTTTTTAGCAACATCCTCAGTATGCAGCCATTGCACAAAAACACGAATACCTAACATTTTATTTAAGGGGGGGGGGAGCACAAACCAGAAACATTAATGAGGATATTTTCCATATCCCTTATCAACCCATTATAAGTATGTTGTAGCACAGCAGAGGTCAAGCTTTGTGAGGCTGAAGGAGAAAACTGTCAGAATTAATGTTTAGTAAAAATGTAGCATCTAAACCTGCACTATATGGATTTATTCTGCCATCCACTCATTAACTTCCATAGAGATATCAAAATGATAGCCTCAACGCACAACAATGCTTATTGCCCACTAAGAAACAGATGGAGTACATGCTTGCCATTGCCAAGTTGATGCAACAAGTTCCGTTATTAATGCTGTATGATGTTAACATACCACACAAGATCTGTGGGCAGAAGTTACAGTGAATAAACATTAATTGTTATGAATGCATATGCAGTGTAAGAGAAGTGTATGTGCTTTCTGTCACAGAATATCCATGCAGACGAGAACCTGGATAAATCTGTGTTTTACACCACAGGAACGATTCTTTCCTCTTTGTCTTTAAACAGTAACAATACTTACAGTCTTAGGGAAAAGAGAAGCTATATCATTTGTCACAGGAGGTAGAAGCAGCCCTAAATTATTGCATTGTACTATTTTATGTATGCCACCTTGAGATACAAATCAAACAAATAAATATTCAATCCATGTTTGTGTGCACTGCTGTTTTGAGTGGTGTCGGGATATCTGTGCACAATCCAGTCAGCCAGAGTCATAAAGTGTTTAAAGCCCTAAATCAGAGGTCGGCAACCTAAGACCCATGGGCCGGAAGCAGCCCATGAGGTTTGCTTAACTGGCCCAAGAGCCGCCCCCAAACCGAGCCTCCCGCTCGGCGAGTCCCCATGCCACGCTACCCTAAACTGGTGCAGCGCATTGCGGGGACTCTCTTCCGCGGCTCCGGAAATCGCTTCTGTGCATGTCTGTAGTGCCAGAAATCGCTGCTGCGCATGCCCAGACGCCAGAAATCGCTTCTGCGCATGTGTGATTTTTGGTGTTTGGGCATGTGGAGAAGCAATTGCCGGTGCCGCAGACATGATTTCCGGCGTCACGCTGCCCTGTAAGCCTTGCCAACCCCTGCCCTAAATGACTCAGGCCCCAAATATCTGAAAGTCCACCTTCTTCCCTACAGACTCTATCACACTCTAAAATTGGCAGAGGTGGTTCTTCTTGGTAGTCCCTCAACCCTTGGTGGAGGCTCGGTGGGTGGTGGCTTGGGAGAGGGCATTCTTTGTGGCAGGCCTGAAGTTGTGGAACTCCCTCCTCACAGAAATGCGTCTAGCATCTTCATTATACAGGTTCGGGCGGATGCTGAGCATGCACCTCTTCACCCTGGCTTTTGACATTCAATGTGTATATTTTAAAGACCCACGATTTTCTTGATAATTTCATATTTTTTAAATTGTGTTTTGATCTTTTGATAATGGGGCTTTTTAAAGCCGGAACTCACTGGAACTCAGTTCAAGCAACTCTCAGGTGAGAGCTATTGCAGTTGTAAGAGAATAAGGGAGGTGTTCATGGTGAGTTCTGGCACCTCTTTTTCTAGAAAAAAATAGAAACAACAACAACAACAACAAAAATGCTGTTCTCCTAGAGCAGTGCATGTTCTATACCCTATGCCTGTGGTTCCGCTTGCTGCCTGTTCAGTGCAAACATTTACTGTGTGACATGAAATCTAAATACAGTACTGTATTTCTACACATCGGATCACAGGATTTTCTGCCCTGTTCTGACCATGGTGTCAGGCTTGGGGGATTCTCTCCTCCACCAAAAGCATCAAGGAAGAAGCAAGAAAGTTCGTATTTAGGTTTCTTATTTGATCTTTATTTATTTATTTAATCAATAAATCACTTCCTTTACAGCAGGCTTCCTCAAATTCGGCCCTCCAGATGTTTTTGGCCTACAACTCCCATGATCCCTAGCTAGCATAACCAGTGGTCAGGGATGATGGGAGTTGTAGTCTCAAAACATCTGGAGGGTCGAGTTTTAGAAAGCCTGCTTTACAGCACCTCAAAGCAATTGCACAATAAAGAATAGGGGAAATAGACATCTGAAGGCAGCCCTGTTTAGGGAAACTTTTAATGTTTAATAGACTATTGTATTTTAATATTCTGTTGGAAGCCGCCCAGAGTGGCTGGGGAATCCCAGCCAGATGAGCGGGGTATAAATAATAAATTATTATTAGTATTGGTATTAAAATAAAAACATTGTGTTTGGTATGATACATAATATTGTGATGTCAGCATGAAAGTATCAATAGATTAAAAAATACATCTTGATGAGACTTCCATTTCCTTGTACGTATACCTCTTATTTTTCTTAGAAAAGCGCTTGGGGCAAATGCCAAACTGCCCCAGACTCCAAGCACTTCTCTGTGGCCATCCCTGGCTGCAGATGCTCTGACAGTCCAGAGGCTAGTGCTATGTGATTCCCCTCTGTAGAGAACAGCACGCACATTCCCCTGCTCCATGCAGTAGGAAAGAAAGAGCCAAAAGTAGGTCTAAAGCTACTTTATTCAAAGACTATTTACAAAGTCCATTCTCTGTTTCTCTGTTCCCCAAATGCCAACAGAACAGAGCTCAGCATCTTGCTTCTTAATTCATCGAGAACCAGAAGTGAAAGAAAAAGAACACAACAACATCACATGGTAGAAAGGAGATAAAACACAGACTTCCTTTCTCACGCTGAACACAGACACTCACATGACAAATACAAATAATACCATTCCTCTTTCACTGGAGCAGCTCAGAGAACAATTATCATAACAATTTTCAGCTAGAAAACTGAAGGCGCATCAACTCCAGACGTAACAGGATGGCATGTGGGAACATAATGACAGCAGCCTGCGTAAGCAAGGGGAATGTCATCCTCATGACCAACATGCATGTATCTGAAGATGAGGATTAAACAGATGGGTTTCAAATTTGTAGACATTCAACTTATGTTTTATTGAGTCCTTTTTCTGGGGTGGGGTGGGGAACGCAGGGGTATGCATACCCCTAAACATTTTGTGAATCTAAGTTTGGCCTCGTTGAGGGGCAGTATTTCAATAGGAATAGGAAAATGAGAGTAACTCTAAACTCTCTTTTTTTTAAGGAAAAAAAACCACTGGTTTAATTAATTAATTACATTAAGACACCATGAGTACCTGATTGAAATGGAGCCTACACATTTGGAAATAAATTAATGAAAAAGGGAACTGTACAGAAGTTGAAGTAGTGTATGTCAGAATATCTGCAGAAAGCAAAGGTGGGTTGGATTTGTGTTCAAATATGATAGGCCTAATTTTTTTTTACCACAATCCAACCCATTTCTACCCAAATGGTTGCTGTAACTGGATCAGGCAACTGCATAAGACAGAGCTGAAATAATAGTTTTTGATAAAAGTTTATCCCTAAAGCATCAATGTTCACATACAAATGCTCAAAAATTGCCTACTAGTCAAACATAATGAAGAGTTTTGATCTTTTAACACTTTCAAAATGGCTGTACACCTTAGCAGTGCAGACCCAGCCATTATTCTTGCAGAGATTAATGCATTTTGGTTTTTTTCCTATAACACCACAGAGATTGTTTTAATGGATTCTCCCTTTTCCAATTAGGTATGGCAGGGATATGGTCCAACTAGCAAGGGGACATACAACCCATGAACACCTGGATTACTATCTTTATATAATTAAGAGCTGTGTTTTCATTTGCATTTCTTCCCTCGTTTGGTCCTTGTCTCTAATGACTTACAATCTGATTCAATGACCACGCAGAGTTGCAGTGCTTGAAATTAGGCTGATTCAGAGACTATGCACCCTGTCGGAAACTGGATTAATGTGTTTAACATGGTTAAGCAGATGCCCATTTCTCTGCAATAAGGAGCAACAGGAACATTGGTCACTAGCCCTATGAATGTCAATGAAACTTCAGTATCTCCATCATATTCTCAATGTGACGTATACTCCACTCCTAACCACCCTACTTATTACATGAAAATAAGTGCTAGCACTGATCATCAAAAGGAGTGTTCGGACCAGCGGATGAGGAGGATTAATAAAATGGATAAGATACTTTCAGCTGTACAGCATGGAGAATTATACAGACCACATTATAATTTATATACCTTCGTGTTAGTTTCTAATTCAACACTTGTGGACAAACAGGAGAAAACCTGTCCCAAAAAAGTACAGTAAGAAAATAATTATAAGCTTGCAAAATAGTAACTGCAAAAAGTAATTGCTACATGGGACAACTCCATGTTGTGCTTACTCAAGTAAACAGAAGAAATATGAGTTATACATATAACTGCCTTTGAAAGGAAGAGTAACAATTCCATAACATGATGCCCTGTACAGAAACAGCAGCTCATTGACCTGAACCTATGGATACCTGCATCATTGTCCCTCCTTGCACTCAAACTGGCGGCTCCGCCAGCACTGCCTCACCAATACTGGCCTATCTGCACCAGTCTGTGGCCTGCTTGGGTCTGGCAAAAGCAAATCTACAATCAGCACAAGCTTGAGTCCTGAATTTTTAACAGGAAGACTTTGGAATACTGTGGGATGTAAAGTGGGACAGAATTAGATGGCTCTAAATAGGGAAGGGTAGGATGCCATTTACCTGCAACAGTGCAACTTGCTGTTTGCCAATATAGCTAAAGCAGTCTCCCAAGGACAGAGCCATTTGGAGCCCAGGCTAAGAATCTGAATCTTATTAAATAAAGGGTCTGCAACGAATGTTTCATTGACTTGCTGCTAGCCAAGTGACAGAATAATCATATGAATACTGCAAGCACCATGGTGCTAGAGAAAGTGATGGTTATCATTCCCCAACCCATTCCTTGATAATTTCAATGCTTATCATATAATTTGTATACAAACTTGTACAGAAACAGATTGGATTCTTTTGGAGTCTGGCTCTTCCCTACATGCTACTGCAGGGATTTAGCCTTAAGAATGTACAAGACAGTAATAACAATACAGGCAAGTTTCAATTCAAAGAAAAGAAAAGATAAAGATAAGGTTTGGTGTAGGAAAGAATAGGAAAAGTAAAGGGACCCCTGACCGTTAAGTCCAGTCACAGACGACTCTGGGATTGTGGAGCTCATCTCGCTTTATTGGCTGAGGGAGCCGGCGTATAGCTTCCGGGTCATGTGGCCAGCATGACTAAGCCCCTTCTGGTGAACCAGAGCAGTGCATGGAAACGCTGTTTACCTTCCCGCCGGAGTGGTACCTATTTATCTACTTGCACTTTGGCGTGCTTTCAAACTGCTAGGTTGGCAGGAGCAGGGACCGAACAATGGGAGCTCATCCTGTCATGGGGATTCGAACTGTCGACCTTCCGATCGGCAAGCCCTAGGCTCTGTGGTTTAGACCACAGCACCACCCGTGTCCCAGGAAAGAATATACCTTTGTCCAAATTGATCTGTAGCCAGAATAACAGCATCTGTGAATGTTGTGCATACTTGTTTCAGATAGAAAGATGAGTAATGCTGCTGCTTTCTTTCAGTATATACTACTCAGCTTGCAAATCAACAGTTTTGGTTTTCATTATATTTGTTGTTAATATTTTTTTTTAATATAATTTTTATTAGATTTTAACAAGAAATACAGGAAAAAAGAAAAAGGCACAGAAAAGAAAAATACAACAATAAAAAAAAACAAAAAGAAAAAAGACAGAAAAAAAAAACAGATTCAGGCTTCCTCATTTCCCCTTCTTGAGTTCTTATTGTTAAAAGTAGTTCTCGCATTTTCCCATTCTAACTTCACATTCTTTTTTCTAAGTTTCAACTTTTTCATTGCTATTATCCATTCTCCTTATACTTTGACCTCTTTTCTCTTAACATCCTCTCTCCAAAATTATTATTATCTAATCCCTAATCTCTTTCCCTTACCCAAAAATATATAAGATTCGCATCCAAATTTATTACCCATTTACTTCCACCCACACAACAAAGTTCCCGCCCCCCCCTTCCCTGAAATCGAAGTCTCCAGATGAATCAGCCAGGTTCTTCATACAATCCTTAATACATTCCGAGATCAGACCATATTATTTCAGACAATACCAGATAATCCAGAACCCCTCAACCCACCCCTAGTCTGTCCCATACCAACTTTTGCCGAACTCTTGCCCCCCTCTTCTGTAATCCCATCACTTTATATCTTTGCACCTTTTCATCATCTTTCTGCCCCCCAACTGTTTGCATCCTCCCCTCTCTCACCGGGGCGCTGATTTTCCCAGCCTCTTTTTTGGGGTGCTTTTTTGCTTTTACCCTCTCCTGTTTCACTTCTCTCACCAGTGAAACAGTGTTTTCTCCTACTTTTCCTCCCTGTTCCACCCCTCCCACCAGTAGAACAGTGTTCTTTTCAGGAAATAAATCCATTGGTTCAGCATATTGTCCTTCAATATTATCTTTCTCCTCTTCTAGGTTTTTTACATGCGTCACTCCAGCACGGTCCTGGTCTTCCAATCTTTTTTCTTCTCCCTTCTCCTGATCTTCTATTTCTGTTGGTTCCTGTGTTTTAAAGTCAGAAACAAATGTCTCGACAGTCTCTTCTCTCAGGAAATTTACATCAAGCTTGGAGCTACTCACTTGCTTAGTAAGATCCAAAATTGTTGCCAATATTAAGTCCCACTGTGTGACTTCCTGTCCACTCTCTGGAACCTTCTCTCCTAGTCCTTTGTCTAAAACCTCCTCCATCTTTGTGCAGACAGGCAGTAGAGTTGATGTTTTGGTCCAATATAAATGAAAAGGGAACAAACAAGCAAAAAGCCAGGAATCTAGTCCCACTTGGTCAAAATCTCTCTCTTTACTCCTTCTTTTCCTCAGAGTCAATACTGAGCAGCCTCAAGGCAAAACAAGTCCTCTTTCACTGTTTACAGCTCTCAGTCTCTCACATTCAGCCAGACACATTCCTTTGTATTGTGACGTCATTCAGCAGACTGGCTGATCTTTCCTTTGACCCGACTCCAGGCTCGCAGGGGGCTTTTCTCATACTAGATCTCAGTCTTTTGCAGAGATAAATACACCGCTTACTTTTTCCTTTACTCTGCCTCAGGAAAAAGTTCTTTTTACAGCATTTCTGGGTTTTCTAGCTTGCTGCGATCTTTAGTTACTCAATCGGGGGGAGATGACTTCCCTTTTTAATCTCCGCCTCCCACTGCCAAATTCTTGTTCCAAATTGATTGATTTCAACTTACTTCGTCCAGATCGTAACTTTTTCAGGAAGAATCCACCGCCTGCAGGTTGGAGGCTCGGAGCTTTGCTTCTTGGAGGTAACGATGGTATGCCTAAAATGGCTCCCGCGACTGCCACTCGGCTGGCTCTCAGGAGCTCTTGCGGGCTTCCTGGGCAGCTGAGGAGTCGCTTCTGGAGCTCTGCCAGGCAAAATTTGCCCCCTGGACGCTCAACCAGGGGTATTTACGGGGATCCGCGTGCCCCCGCGGATTTCCCCCCCCCTCCGCGATGCCAGAAACCTCGCAGCGCGAGGTTTCTGCGCCTCCATTCCAGCGCGGCAGACCGGGTATATTTGTTGTTAATAATGGCAAATGGGCCAAACTGAAGAGAGGAAAGGGATAATTCTAAGGAGCATGATGGGAGCTCAACAGGGCTTAATGCAGATCCTATGCTTCCTAAGTTGTGAACCCATTCTTCCCTGAAGCTGATGGTGATGATTATCATCACCATCATTTAAAAATACTTATTTCATAAAATGGAAGGGCTCATCCCTTGGGTCTTAAGTGACACCCTCTCCTCTCCCTTGCAAACTACTTGTTCCTCTCACACATATTTGTATGCTGTTGGAATCTTGGCAGGAGTGAGAAATTCAAGCATTGATGTTTTAGGTATAAGTTGTTTAACATCCTTCCATAATGGTTAACTGATGTCTGTTTTTAACTTTTTATACAGTTTTATTGTATTCTTATTCTTATTCTTATATACCCCACCCATCTGACTGTGTTTCCCCAGCCACTCTGGGTGGCTCTCAACAGAATATTAAACAGAATAAAACTTCAAACATTAAACTTCCCTAAACAGGGCTGCCTTCAGATCAGAAGTCAGGTAGTTGTTTATTTCCTTGACATCTGGTGGGAGGGCGTTCCACAGGGCGGGCGCCGCCACCGAGAAGGCCCTCTGCCTGGTTTTATATTTTATTGCTGCAAACTACTGCATCATAGAGAAGACTGACTGTTGTGACTGACTAGCATTCCTTTTCTTTGTATGTTAAAACTCTTAATCCTTGTGGTGGCTAGCTACATTTTGGCTGCCAGGAGATTGGAACCCTGGTCTGAACTGAATTTTGGACTCTGAGGCTGTGGGTGTTCATTACTGCCCTCATGGCCTATGAGGTGATCTGATGAGGAGTGTGCTATGGGCACTTGCTAGAAGTGTGCTCATGTACTGTTTAATGCACTGAAAGGAGCTGCAAACTATGACCCAAGACATTATCATGCTATTTCTGCTGTCACATCTCCCTCATGGGTAGCACTGTGACAACTGGGTGATGTTGGACTGGCCAGACACACGGTGAAAGTGTCCTTTATCTCTTGTTCCCACTCGTATGGCTTTGCTTTCCACTTTGCAGCTGAGAGTGCATAGGATTTTGACTGTATTACCTCCGTGTAGCATCTGCCAACGGAGTGGTGCCATAGGACTGGCCTCTTAATTGAAAAAAAATATCTAAAATTATCAACTCTCTAAAATTTGATACCAAACCAACTACTGTAGATCTCCTGCAAACTAAATTGCATCTTTAATAATTCCTCATTTAGTACCAATCACATTTTGCTAATTATTTCAAAATACTGTAATCCTACATTATTTATATGTTAATTTTTTTTATCCTAGAAGAACAAGGCAGAATATCGTGGAGGTGCGTGCAATAAACATTAATACTGAATATACAACTAGGTGAAGCTACTATAATTATGCAGCAAAAGACTCATTTAGGATTTAGATGGCACTAAGCATACAACCTACGTACTGTGCTTTGTCTTAGTAAATACTTGGCCCTGAAAAAATTAAGGTGGCAAAAACAAAGCTTAGAAATTATGAACCATATTTGCAACCACAATCAAACCTGAATAATTTCAACTGTAAAGATCATTCAGATAAATGTAACTGATGGCCTCATCCTCACAAGGTGCATGTCAAAGTAAACAGACAGTCCACTTTAGAAAGTGTCTAGTGAATTGATTTAACAAGTTTAATGCGAGCATCAGTGTGGGGCTATTACTGATCGTAAGCTTTACTGATGTTATTTGTTCGCTTGGAAAAATACCGCTCTTTGGAATGAGCACATTAAGGCTAAAATTGCAGAGAAAACCCTATTACAACTTTATTGCTGGCAAATTGGAACCAAACCTTGTCTGTATATCAATTACTTAGAGTTACCACAGAGATAAATCCTTTTCTTTTTTTTTGTATAGACTCAATCTTGAAGACAGTGATGAGAAGCTCCTTATTATACCCTACCAACATCACTAGGTTTTCTTAGCAATTTCAAGAAATTGTCAATTAAGTTCTTTTTATTAGGTTCCAAAAGCTGTTAAGTCAAACACATATCTATCATAAGGCTTGTAACAGCATGTTATTTAGGCAAATTTCAATGTTTCACTTTTTCATTGTGCACCTTCCCAGTCCCTAATCAAAAGTTACAATAACTATAAAGTGAGTTTCCAGCCCTCAAGTCTCATTGGTTTATTAAAAAAATAATTCAAATGAACATTCATTAGTTCCAATTAATCTTACCTTCAATTGAGAAAGTAAATAAAAAGAAGAAGAAGTGCTTTTGGCTCACAGCAGATTTGTTTGAAAGTTTTAAAATGACCTTGGGTAAGATATGTTCCTTGATATAAGGTATCAATTCCTCTGTACAACAAATACAAGAAAATATAGGGGGGGGGGTTCCCAAAGAGAAGTACAAATAGTTCCATTGTTCCATTGCTATTATTTCAATAAAGCAAGGAACTATGATATCAAGAGGGACGGTATACTTTATAGCCCAAAGGAACTACAAGGAACTACAGAACTGTGAGAGAGCTCTCTAAAGCCTTGCTCTCTAAAGCAAGAGAAACTCAGTACATTGTAGAAAAAGCAATGCTAGATTCCAGGAAGAGCAAAACTGTTTCCACATGCAGGAGAAACACAATAAAAAGTCATACAGGTCAGATTCCACAGCAAGTAAATATACTTGCTTAGCCTCCTAGCCAGACATAGTATGTCTGAGGGGGTGGAAAGGGAAGGAGAGACAGCCTGTAATTTTGAAAAATAAGTATGGGTAGCCACTATCCAGCAGTTAATAACTTCTGCATTTTCACAATATTTGCGTTTTGCACTTTCTAAAGAAAAAATTAGAATTCTTCTGGCTGAACAGTCATTTCTTTGCTCTATTTTTTTCTATAATATCAGTCCAGAAACAGTTTACTTTGGATCTGTGATTAAGGCTGAGTCCTATACTGTACCCACTGGTCTTCAGTAACTGTGACCAAAGTCAATGAGACTTACTTCTGAGTACTGGGTAGATATTTATATGATTGCATTACTTTACTTTTACAGGTCTAAGGATGTTAAGTATAAGGAATAGCTGAAGCTGCCTTATACCGAGCCAAGACGATCACCTTGTCCAGTATGATCTTCTCTGAGTGACAACAATAGATCTCATTTCCTGATCCTGCCATCTGGGTTCCTTTTAAACAATTCTTAGGGATCAAGGCTGGGACCTTTCTGCATTAAATGGATGGGCCTCACTGATCAACAGCTTCTCTCATACATTTCTTAGTGGCTACTGTACTTTTAGCTTGCATCAAGACTGGGTTATTTCCAAGCAGAGGGTTTTTTTGTCATTTAATGGAACAACTCTTTCCAAATTTTAATAAATTGCCATTTTATGATTTCTAATGCTTGCTAAATGTGTGGGCTTCCAAGCTTCCACCAGCATTCCAACTACTTGGTCACAGACTACCAACATCTGAAGAGAAAGAAGGTCAAACCTGTCATTACGATGGTGAAAACTAATCATGGTGACAAAAATAAGTTTTATTTATTACCCTTAATACAAGAAACCTTTGCTGTGGAATATGATTGTACTGTCACTGCACACCAGAGATTTTTAATCCCCAATCATTTCAACTTATTTTACAGTTCATTACCTTTTCAGTTAGAAATTGCAGCAAAGATTCTCCTGAGCTTACACAAGAGCTTCTAAGGGCTGCTATTTTTGTATTCATTTTTCTGAAATAAAACAGGCAGTGAATTTGTACAGAGGTACAATATACATATAACAAACTGGAACAAAATACTCTGAATAAATATTCTACCTAAATTATTGTTGGGGAGGGGTTTTTTGTAGTTACAATATTTTAATTATGATCAGAAACACCCTTCCTCTCATGTGTTCTGGCACTAGGAAAAACAAAGATGGTATACCACATAAATTCCAAACGAAAGAGAGCTTTCTTAAAAACAAATAAATACAAATTTGCATGGCTGCCTGGCACAGATTACCTGTTATGATTCTCAGAAGTTCTAATAAGTGTCACTGGTGAAAAGGTAAACAGTTATACCACAGTGAATTTTGCCCTTTAAAATACATCATATATGGGCATATTTCATGCACCAGTGCTACCAAGTCTCCTTTGTACCGTATTGACAGATCACAGAGTTCTTAAGCAAAATAAAAATGATACTCAGCACTAACTGCACTACAGGAAGTGACAATATAATTGCACACGCTGTTCTAGGCATCTTGTTTTAAGACGACAGAAAGATGTTATAGGATATAGTCATGGGGTAAGCATGGAAGAAGTTCATATAACCTAATAAGAGGTTAAAGTTGTACTAAGGATTTGCATACGAATGACTTTGGTGCAAATAAAGGATTTCAAGCAGGCACAAAATGTGCCCTTTTCAGTTTGTTCATGGTTATTTCTTTAGCATGTTCAAGCTATGTCTGAAGACCAAGTGATGTACACACACACACACACCTTCTCTTCTAACACTCTTTGTGTCCTTTTCCATTTTTTCTTCTCCCATAAGATGACAGTATGCCCGTCTCCTACTTCATACTTCTCATACTTTCTACAGCCGCTCCCCACACCTATACACCAGCTGAAAATTGCTGACAGTCACAGAGAGGATGCAATGAAGACAACACTTGGGAGCCACTGTGTCAACCACCCATTTCATCTCATTGTTCCAAAGTGAGACCAGGGCTTTGACAAAGATCACTAGCTTACCCCCCTGGGGGAAAAACCCCAAGAGCATACAGGAATACATCAGTTTCCATCAGTCTCCAAGTGTTGGCCATTTGAGTGGGCCTGCCACTTCTTACGGGTGGGGTGGGGGAATGCCAAATAACCAAACAATAGCTCAACCATGACAAGAGTGTGCACAGCACTCCCCCTTTCCACAATCCATCTCTTATATCACTTAGGGCAAAGACTACATCAAGGGTGTGCCTGGCCCGGTGTCTTGAACTGATGACCATTTGAGAGAGACCCATGGTTGTGATGGAGGCCATGAAGTCTCTAGTTAGTTGAGCGGTAACCTCTGCGTAGATACTGAAGTCAACCAGGACAACTGCAACAGTACCCAAGAGACTACATCAGCCAACCCAATAAATGACATTTTTGCGCAACAAGGTGTTAGATAGACCAGCAGCACCTGCAATCTGTCTTTCTGGCTCAACACCAGGTACAGACCCTCTATGCCTGTCCGAAGATGAAGAGGTTTTCTGGTCAATAAGATACTGCTTTTATAGGCAATGGCAACACCTCCCCTTGACTCCCCTGTCTAGCCTGATGCTGTATCATGATTCCAGGTGGGTAAGGTCAAGTCCACGTAGCTTACTCACTCAAGTCTCAGCAATGCAGGCCAAATCAGCCCTAGAATCTTCATGAGAAAAGGATCTAATTATCTAACCCCACTTGGAATACATGATTTCACAGACAGAAACCATATTGCAAGAGAGGAAGTCTCTGATCTATATTTCCTTGAAGGATAGAAACAACCAAGACTGAAATAACTGCTAGCAGGGGGTGACAGATTGTTCATCCATGAGATAGACACATGAAAACGTATTGATATTCCATTTCATAGGTTCTAAAGTTGAGCTCTGCTTCAAGCTAAGCCTTAATAGAAGCAAGTAAACCAGATAAAAATAAGCATATACTTGCGTGCAATGTTTAGTGCAGATATTTATAGTTACTTGCGCCTAGAAATAAGATGAATATGACAACTTATTTGCATGCATACTTTGCTCAAAACACCTCTCTACAATGAATGAAAATGCATCATCTCACAAGATCCAAAACCCTTATTTAAATGGACTCAGTAGAAAATTTGCTGGTCCAATTTAAGAAGCAGGAGGATAAAGTGAACTCCCTTGCCACAGAGTGAGGTTTTTCTCCAAAAGATTCTAGGACCAGAAGAGATTGAGAGCAAACAAGCAAGTTTATTATGATTATGTCTTAATTAAAGTTTCACTGTCAATTTAGATGAGACAAAGGGCCGCAATCCAGAAGTTCCTGTTTTGTTGTGGCAAAGTTCCTGGCAGAGTCTTCGTGGAAAAGGGTCAGACTGACTTGTAGCACAAATTCAGAAGTGGAGAGCAGGTGTTCAGGTCAATGAGCCAAGCCCAAAGAGGCTAGACCACACTGGGCAGGTCCTGAGACAACACACCCACTGCTGTTCACAATTCACAATGGATCTTTAAAAGGGAGTTGACATAATAGAGGATAGGACTAACAATAGCTGCTAGTATGGATGGCTATGGGGACGCAGGTGGCGCTGTGGGTTAAACCACAAAGCCTAGGGCTTGCCAATCAGAAGGTCAGCGGTTCGAATCCCCATGACGGGATGAGCTCCCATTGCTTGGTCCCTGCTCCTGCCAACATAGCAGTTTGAGAACACGTAAAAAGTGCAAGTAGATAAATAGGTACTGCTACAGCAGGAAGGTAAACGGCATTTCCGTGTGCTGCTCTGGTTCGCCAGAAGCGGCTTTGTCATGCCGGCCACATGACCTGGAAGCTGTACGCCGGCTCCCTTGGCCAATAATGCGAGATGAGCGCCGCAACCCCAGAGTCGGTCACGACTGGACCTAATGGTCAGGGGTCCCTTTACCTTTACCTTTAAGGATGGCTATGCACGACCTCCACTCATTGGGAAACAATAGCAGGAGAGCTTTACTGTCCTGATCTCTTGCTTTGGGCTTCCTGGAGGCACTTGTGGAGATGCTGATATAGCAAGCATCTTCTTGTTCCCCTGGCATAAAAGATGGGCATTATGTAAGTGGATCTCTACTGCCCTGAAACAAAGGCCCGCTGATCACCCTTCAAAAAAAAAAAAAAAAGGAATCCCCTGCTTTCTAATCACTGTTCAGGAGTTTCAGCAGACTGGGCAGAAAGACAAGCCACTTGGTCACAGTCCTTCCCTCTGTGGTGAGATGTATCATATTTCTATTTAAATTATAGTGATTCTTTATAAATTATTTGGCATATACAGATATTATGCAAATCTGCATCATCCTTTTTTCTTTTTGTAAGTGGCAATCCAGGGCATGGCAGAACCGCTATGAACACACAAGGGACCGCCTATGCACACTCAGTGCTTGCTCTGCATTTTTGAGGTAGTTGTTCCCAGAGCCAAACCACAAACCACTTTTTAACTTCTTTTAGTTGTTGCTGCTGCTGTTGCTGCTGATGTGAAAACAAAGGAGGAAAATAAGTGCTTGTCAGAGTGCTATGGCTCTCAGGAAGCAGCTTCACATTTACGTGATGTAAACGGAATATAAATAAGATATAGCATCATCTACTATCCACCCTCTGTTTTTAAACACAATGTCCACAGTGCAACACAGGATTAAGCACTTTTAAACACATTAAAAATAAAAGGCTTAAATAAACTTAAGTCTCCTCTGTGTTTTGCCCTGCGATGCTTTGCTTAATAGCATGATAGTCAGAATCAGTCCAAATGAGTTCAATGGGGCTTACACCCAGGTAACTGGGAACAGGATTGCATCCATAATTAAGCAATTGATCTAAATGAGAATAACATAAAGGAATTATAGCACAATATTTAGATCTTGCTACATTTCAGGGGGAAATCCTTTCTTATCAATAAGAAAATGTTAATAAACAATCCTAAGAATCGTCTTATACCTGGCTTTACAGTGGAACCTCGGTTTATGAACACCTCGGTTTATGAATTTTTGGTTTATGAACACCGCGGACCCATCTGGAACGGATTAATTCATTTTCCATTACTTTCAATGGGAAAGTTCGCTTCAGTTTATGAACGCTTCAGTTTATGAACAGACTTCCGGAACCAATTACACCCATGCTTGTTTATGAACGCTTCAGTTTAAGTACTCCGCGGACCCATCTGGAACGGATTAATCCACTTTCCATTACTTTCAATGGGAAAGTTCGCTTCAGTTTATGAACGCTTCAGTTTATGAACACCGCGGATCCATCTGGAACGGATTAATTCATTTTCCATTACTTTCAATGGGAAAGTCCGCTTCAGTTTATGAACGCTTCAGTTTATGAACAGACTTCCGGAACCAATTGTGTTCATAAACCGAGGTACCACTGTATTGTCTTATTTCAGATTGGCAGATATATAAAGGTGTCTTCAACTAAATCATTGTACATGCAGGATAGTCCCCAAATCCATTCCAAAGCATGGGGGGGCACACATGAGGGTGAGGTCAGGGAGGTGAAGTTTCACTCTGCTCCTGAAAGCTGTTCCATGTTCACCTGATTTAGTTGTGTACATCCTATATTTCAGCCTCCTTGGCAGAATATTGAGCAGTTGGCCCTGTCCAAGTAAACAGACTAATCGCCCTAAGAATCCTATAGAAATGAATAATTCCATGGCTGTTCAAGGTTGCTATAATCAATTCATAAAAAGACCAGTCCTGGGAATCGCCTTACTGACCGCCATATCTACATCCATGAAAAGCTGGCCCACTTCTTCTAATAACTTCAAGATAAAAGAAGGGTTTGTCAACTACATGCACACATAAAATTCCTGCCGGCAATTCAAGATATGGAAATTTCAATGTTCAACACAGGATAGGATCTCTGGAAAATTTCTCTACCCTAGCTCAAAATAAGAACAAGGTTGAGCCTACCATTCTTATATCTCTATCAACCTATAAGGACAGGTATGCTGTTTCTGTGGTTGCCAATTTTTTTATCCAACATACCACTTAAACACTGTTGAGGGTTTTGGTGGACCACTTAATTTTTTTTTTTTGGCCTGTTGAAGCAATTGCAGTGTGATCTGCTTGGAGCTACATGATTTTTAACTATATTTTTATTGCTTCTTTTATGTTTTATGTTGAATTTAAAGTAATACAATTTTATTGTATTACAATTTGAGATCAAATTCTAAGTGTTCTTCACAGACATGCTATGGACCACTGGAATTAAGCTCACGGAGCACTGGTGGTCTACAGCCCACAGTCTGAGAACATCTGCAGTATGCCATATTTTTATCTTCCTGAATTCAGTAGGGATTTTAGCATTTGGGAACTGCTATTGTTCATGTACAATGGTGCCTCGCTTAACGAATGCCCTGCTTAAAGAAATTTCCGCTTAACGAAAGGTTTTTTCTAGTGGAGGTTGCCCCGCTAGACGAATTCGTTTTACGAAAAATTCATCTAGCGAATCGCAGTTTCCTATAGGAATGCAAAATTGTTTTTTAAAAAATTCAATGCATTCCTATGGGATTCGCTAGACGAATTTTTTCGTTATAAGAAAAGACCCGTGGAATGAATTAAATTCGTCTAGTGAGGCACCACTGTACTGGATTGCTCTCTTTAGCAGGCTTATCTATACAAATGAAGCAATGTCCAACTTCCTTTGTTGTAGGTCTCCACATAGATATTAAACTAGCACAGATTCCTTGACTAAGCTCAGTCTCAAATTAAATCCTGCTTATTACAGGGAGTAGGGGATACTCATTTACTGTTTATTATTGCTTCCTTCCCTTCTTTCCTCCTGCTAACAAGAAGCTGAACCTCTTGTATCACATCTGATGGAAGGACATGAAAAACAACAATTAATAGCTTATACTTGAAGTACACCAGTAGGTTCTACAGAGTTTGTTTTAAATCTAATCTAATTTTAAGAAAAATGGAACATGACAGTTAAAAAAAATAGCTTTGTGGTATGCTGGTATGTTTCCCTGGACTTGTTGATAACTGTTAAAACGAGCAGAGGACTTTAACAAAATGAAAATTATTTTTCTTTTGCATCAATATGTACGTCTAGAATCTAGTTTAAGAAAACTATTCACCATGCAAAGTTTTTTAAATGCACAGTATCAAAGAATAATTTTTGACATTTGATTCATACATGCTTATAAAGCTCCAAGACAACATGGTTTAATTATAAAACATATTTCTACTGCCTTAGTCATGCCAATTAAATTTGATTGGATACTTTCCTTATTCAACAAGCCCCTTTCATGTCATTTTAATTTACTGTCAAAGCAGCCTGAATATTGGAAACTAAATTATTTACTACAGTCCATAAGCCAATAATGTTCCATTTGTCTCGTACAGAGAGAGACTAGACTAACAAGATTATTAAGGACATTACTTGTAATAGCGAATGTCCTTCACTTTATTTGAGCTTCATGCTGTGCTTTCAGAGATCATACTTCAAAAGAGCTCCATTTCATTCCGTCACAGAACCTCTGATACAAATTATTCTTTGCTAGCTTTGTATTGCACTGATCACAGAGAAAGCAAACTTGATATTGTTGGGCAAAAGCAGTGTCTCATTCTCTTCTAAGATAACTAGACTAGTTTATTTGTGCTAAACACCTTTGATGCACACTCTTATGCCAAATAATGTAGAAAAGGGAAACTCCGCTGGATTTATTAAACAACAGCAACTCACATTCTTAATTCACAAGGGTTTTGCCTTTGATTGTGACAGTTTTGAACTCGGTTCTGAAGCCTAAGTACCAAGGATTCAGTCAGTCCTATGATTTCTTAAAGCCACCAGAAATAAAATAAAATTAGAATCACTTAAAGTGGGGATAGCTAACCTCTGGTCCGGGGGCATAATCTGCTTACAATTTTTTTTTAATGCTCCACCCCAAGACCCTACTGATTTTGGCAGTGATGGCAAAAAGAAAAATAAATGATATAGACAGTGGTGGGCTGCCCAGCCAAGTAACCTGATGAGGATGCAAATCACCCTCTTCTGGGTCTTCTGATCAACCTTTTGATGAGCTGGAGGGAAGATCATAACACCTCTCTTTAGATGATCTATATAGATCAGGCATAGGCAAACTTGGCCTTCCAGATGTTTTGGGACTACAGTTCCCATCATCCCTGACCACTAGCCCTGTTAGCTAGGAATCATGGGAGTTGTAGTCCCAAAACATCTGGAGGGCCGAGTTTGCCTATGCCTGATATAGATCATCATATGAAGAGGGCTCTGTGTGTGTCCTGTGTAGAGTGGCCACATCCACATTTCACCACACTCATCATTGGCATGTGGCCCCAAAGGGTTTACCAAAGATATATTATTGTTATACCACCCTTCATCTGAGGATCATAGGGTTTCTACAATATAAAAACACAAAATTACATAACATAGTAACAAACAAAAGCAATATGCCCCTCCCCCCGTCCCCGTTTAAAAGTCCATAGATTATTTAATTGGCCAAAGGCCTGGGAGAAAAGGAATGTTTTTGCCTGGCACCTAAAGATATGTAACTGTGGTGTTTGCCCATTCATTGTGGTGATGTTTGTACAGGGGGATGTAGATTGACCAATGAGTAAGCTCAGAGGCGGAGCCTGCTTGGTTTGGAGGCTCAGGCCAGGGGTTTACCACGGGGAGATAGAGGAGTAAGGGTCCGATAGAGGCAGAAAAAGTCAAACATAGTGGTTGTGACAGTTGGAGTGAGAGACAGGGATAGAACTGAGAGAGAAGAGTGTGACAGTGTGAGATAGTGCCACATCTAGTTAAGGGTGCGCATTTGAGAAACCGTTCTGAACATATTTAAAACTTGTTTGCTCTTCAATAAACTTTAATCTTCGTTGTTGACTTTACAGCCTGACTGAGACTCAGTATTTCACCAGAAACCAATACTGGTTGGTGGCAGAAGAAGAAGAATGCAGTGGTGTACAGGTCAATCGTGAATCGACCGGGGGCTCTGTACGAATGCCACAATAACAAAGGCATCATGCGAGCTTGCCAGGGGAGAGCATTCCACAAACAGGAAACCACCACAGAAAAGGCCTGTTATCATGTTGCCACACTCCGGGCCTCTAGTGAAGGAGGCACACGAAGAAGGGCTTTCAATGATGATCATAGGGTCTGGGTCAGTTCATATGGGCAGAGACAGTCCTTGGGGTATTGTGCTCCTGAGATGTTTAAGCCTTTATAAGGGAAAACTAGCTTTGAACTGGGTCCAGAAACTAACTGGCAGCTAGCACAGTTGGCCACACTAATACAGCAGTGTGAAGAGACACACAGGTAAAGGACTGGTCAGGACTGGCCTATGGACCTGCAACTAATGTTATAAAATGACAATCTGTGTAATCTGTACATGAACAAAGCTACTTGTAGGATTACACATAAACTACAAAACGAAGACAAAGCAGCAGGGAAGGCACAGGGCTCACACTAGGAGCGAAGAAGAATATACATGGCAGCACACTCTAGATCAGGCATAGGCAAACTCCAGCCCTCCTGATGTTTGGGACTACAATTTCCATCATCCCTGACCACTGGTCCTGTTAGCTAGGGATGATGAGAATTGTAGTCCCAAACATCTGGAGGGCAGGAGTTTGCCCATGCCTCCTCTAGATCTTCAGCAGAGGTCAACAAGAGACTTTGTTGAGAAAGCCATGACAAATGTTAAATCAGAGGATTCTGGTGGTTGAAGATAGCTAGCCTACAGTTACGGTGAGGCTCCAATTGCAACCACTGGTTTTCCTCACACAAGGAATAAGATGCAGCTGCAGCACTACAAGCCTCTATTTGCATGCCTGTGGGAAAAGCAAATGATATGGCATGGCCCGAATATTTTCTATGCCAGAAAATAGATGCACCAGGCATTTCAATCAATGTGCCACAGAATTACATTACACCACTGTCACAATAATGTGGTTTTCTAGATTTGGATTTCTGGACTATATACATCCCCTTTCCCTTGGATTCTCCCTGTTTTCCCAGTATATTCAACAGAAGTAGAGCAAACGCAATGCTGAACACAGTTGTCTGCCCTGAACTTCCTTACAATATTTAGATGGGTTGTTCACCTTTTTAAACAACAGCATGAATTTTTATTTGCCTCTGTGTTTGTTTGTTTTTCTGTCTGTCTGTTTGTTTGTTTGTAGGGAAATCTATTTTATAATCTGTTCAATTAAACTGAAGCAATTAGAAATGCTCCAGGAATGGAAGTAGGTGTGCATGCTATGTTGCAAGCTGGCAGTCAAGTTGGTTTCTGCTGAAAACTGGCAGAACCTGCTTCTCTGAGTTTGATCCCAGCTACAGAATAGTACATTAACGAAATTCAATGAGAGAACTTCATAGAGGCTTACCTTCTCAGATCGCTCAATTCCGTACCATCAAGATGGACAAAGAATAACACTGAGAGCTGAGATGCCCACCCTTACCTGGGAGTAGTTCCCACTGAATTTAGCAGGACTTACTTCAGAATAAACTTGCGTAGGAAGCCCAAGATAAGTCACATAAAATATGTGGAACCTTGTAGAAAAATCATTTTCTAAGTGTTTCTAACAACAGGCAATTGCTGTACACATCTCAACTTCCCTGTTCATGGTAATAGTTGAACAGGGTATAAGTCCATGAGCTGATAAATATTTTAATACTAGTTTCATTTTATGACATGTGGAATGAATTTATAAGAAAGGATTTCTGTCTTTATGAGGATGTTATAAATGCATACACACGATTTAAGTTATATGTGCATATACAGACATGCAAGTCATTTTTTATGTGAAAAGGAACACAGATATAGTATTTTCATGGATTTACTCTAAAACACGTTGAGCTGTAATTCTTTTCCTAGGTTAAATAAAGCACCATATCATTCAGAATCAGCACCAGTGGACAAAAAGGGGGCAGGGGGCAGGGAGGGTATTCATCTTTGTGAAAACAAAGAATTGTCAATCTGAACAGATCAACTGCCTATTATCAAATCAGACCATTGGGCCATTTAATCTAGTATTGTCTTGTCTAGTTTAGTTGCAATTCCCAAGAGATAAGTAAGAGTTCTTTCACAGCTCTGCCAGAATGTTTTGAGATACCAAGAATTGTATTTCAAACTGTACTGAAAGGATGTGATCTACACTACTGGCCTATGGACCTTCTTCACTGCTGAGTTATGGAACCTGGGCACATGAAAGGAAGGAGTACTTAAAAATTATTTCGGAAAAGAAATGACAGGTGTGTGTTTCAGATTATGTGTAACAAAATCCTGTCTGGACTACAACTGCACATCAATTTACCCCAAAATCATTTTATGTGCTGGACTAATACAATTGTGATGAAAATACTCTATTATTACAAAAAAAGAGGTTCAGATTGGAATCTCATCACTTTTCCTATCTAAAGCACACGTATGTTTAGAAAAATGAGGAAATAATAAATTCTTTCTGACATTTCAGTAAAAGAATAATGTGTGCATAAAATAATGTTTTTCCTGATTGAGGTTTATACATGATGCTCCATTTTGACTGAAAAAAGTGAAATAACTAGCATGTTGCCTTCTCTGAAGCCGAAAGCAATTTCCTTTTCTAATTTTAGTTATGCAAAGCCTATGGGCATCATCAGCATTTAGTAATTAGTTTTATAATTACTGCTGTTTTGCTCACTGTCATTCAATTTTTCTTACAACATGGTCTGGGATTGAAACATCCCACATCCACAGCTGTGTAAATTGCCATCCATTTATAAGACAAAAAAAGTAACATTCCACATTTATCATTATTCAGGCAAAAATTTGTTACTTCCACTTAGGTGATGCTTGGAGTACATAAGCTGCTTTCTAAAATAGTAAAGTGAACATTTAAAACGCAGTAAAATGTATCTGATTTCAAGCGGCTTTATGATACAAGTACTAAATAGTACAAAAACCCCATTCCCTTAAATAATATAGTATATTTGGGGTACTAATAAATATGTTGATGCCACCCCACTCTGAACTGCTACTCTGAAGGCTTGTAGCATACCGGTAGTTCACAGCTATTATAATCCATGGGTTTATAATATTTGCTAATGATTTTAATACTTTTGGTGAACTATTATTATTATTATGTATATACCACCATCATTACTGAGTAACATAAACAAAAAACCCTGAGGAGCTTACAGTCTAATTTTGACAGTGGGAACCAGTAAACCAAACACACTATCTAACCACTTTAATCTCCCCTGGTATCCGCCAAGGACATAATGTCCAGGTTCAGCTGCGAGACTAAGATCCGGATCGGGTCCTCCAATCATGCACCAAAGCAAATTCTACTATCCAGGTTATTTTTTAAATTGTTCTCTGACCATTAAAAATGTATTAAATTTATATATTGCCCTTCATCCAACAATTGCAGGGTGGTTTACTGTATGAAATTCAGGTGAAGGGCAGTATATAAGTATTGATTTAAGTAAAATAACATAAATATTATAACTTGGATATTAAGAAACGCTCATGGAATGGAAATGTCAGAAGCAGATTCCCCGCAAATTTCTGAATAGTATGGGACATGGCACAAGAGGTTAAGGGGGAAATCCCCCAAAATTGGGTGGCAGCACCTGCTAGGGAACCATTCAGAAATAATTGACAATTGAAATTAGAAGGGAAAGATGGGGAAGAGAGAGTGAGCATTATGAAGTGTATTGTGGAACTCTTTTCAGATTTAAGGAAATAGACATTATAAAAACATTGCAAGTCTCTAATGCATTTTCCGATCTGAAAGAAACTTGCGTTGTAATGCTATGGTTTCTGGGAAGGGCTCCCATGGGCCCACAGGATTATGCAGAACTCCCATTCTCCAAGCAGAGAGAGGTCTGCCCTCAGAGGAGGAGGCCTGATCATGAAGCAGAAGTAGAAAGGTCTGGTGTTGGGGGGAAAGTAATCTGTCATAATGGCAACTGAAGACTTATTTAAGTGATAACATTCAAGGTACTACTGGTAAATCCAATGGAAATGTCAATGAAGGAGAGAGTCCAACATCTTCCGAGGTAGTCAGCTTCATGACTGACTGACTGACTGATTGATTGATTGATTCAAACACAACTGCAACATGCCTTGGCATTTTTTTTTAATTTTTAAAAGATGAACTACTGTACAGTCATACCTCAGGATACGTCTACTGCGGGTTGCGTCTTTTCAGGTTACAGACGTGCCGAACCCAGAAGTCCTGAAATGGGCTACTTCCAGGTTTGGCGCATCCGTGACCTGCGTGCATGCGCAGAAGCGCTAAATCGCGCTTTGTGCATGCGCAGAAGCGCTAAATCGCGCTTTGTGCATGCGCAGAAGCCCTAAATTGCGCTTTGTGCATGCGCAGAAGCACTGCATTGCGTTGCGCGCATGCGCAGATGCAGCACTTCATGTTGCAGCCTTTTCATGTTGCTAACGGGCCGTCATAACGGATCCTGTTCACAACGAAGTACCACTGTGTAAGTCTTTATAACTAATAGCATACATCTATTGTGACTCCCATAAACCAGTGCATAACATGTTCCGGTAGAGGCTTTGGGGAATCTACCCTCTGCAAATACAACCCCCTGCTCCCCCCCCCCCCCAAAAAAAATTCTGGTAGCTCTAATAGTACCGGAAGTACACAACGTAATTACCAATGAAGAAAAGGAATCACAGAGAAAAGATGTTGTTTTGTAACACTGTCAAAGCCAAGGAAAATAAACTGTTACCAGAACTATAATATGGTTGCACAATGTAAGGATAAACATTTCTTAATGAGAACTACATTGTCTGTCAAAGGGTTAAAAAGAGAATAGACTAGCATTGTCAATCATGATATTCATAAGAATAATTAACTCAGTATGTTTATTTGTCTACTTTTGCTACTTGATTAAATGAATGACTGATGACAGGTTCCTTGTTTTCCTCCTTTTTGTCAGTATAAACGATCAGTATTAAACTAAATGGCAGTATTCAAAATAATTATAATGAAATCAAAATACAGTGAAATTTATTTATTTTACTTGAAAATACTTATATACCACCATTTCATTAGAAAAAATCAGTGGCATACAACAAATACACACAAATACACAAACATGCACCTAGCTGCCTACCTACACATATACAATAAAAACCACATAAAATCAGTTGTGTTTGGAGGCTTGCAACTTATATAAATTATTTTTTCCAAAAAATATATTATCTAAGCAAATAACTGGGAGCAAGTCCAGTCTCTCTGATTATTATTACATCCTTACAATGGGATCACAGAGATGACTTGTGGTGTTGCAGAGAGAGAAGGAGCACCATGGAACAAAGAGAGAAAAGTGGAAGCAGTAAGAGATTCAGAGAGACCTGCAGGGGTGTCCCCTGTGGTAGGGCTGGAAAATGAACTTATTCCATTGGCTTTCTGAAGTAGGCCAACCCTATTTGACATTCTCAAACTAGCTTGCAGTTTGGAACACAACTATTTTGCAGGGCAGCTGCAATCCCAAAAATATGCGTTCTATGTTGAAAATGTGTACAAAGCACATATTTTCCGGGGGGGGGGGGGTTGCATTCAAAAGCACTGAAAAATTTGCACATAGAGTACATGCAATGTTTGTGTGAAATTGACAAAGCTTGCCCAAAACTAGATGAAGTCTTTGATTGTGTGCTAGCAAAACTGACATGACTTAGGCTAGTTCATCCATCCCTACACTTTGGGGCAGAAGGAAGCGGACCTCAACAACCTCATAAGGAAGGAGTTACAATTTTAATTTGATTTTCTCTGTTGATATAACAAAAAAAAATACTGTCCATAGGTGATACAGTGAGGAGGGCTTTTTGAGTTAGGAGTAGCCCTCAGAGGGTTTGAGTTGTGCACTCCTGATACAGTGTTTTACAGCAATCCAGCTTTCAGTCTTTCGGGTGTCATATGAAAGTTACTGAGCTGAGCTGGCCGTACAGAAATCTTTCAATGAACAGGATGCTTCTACAGCAAAGAGGAAAAGGAAAGGGGCTGGGATGGCAAGCTTCCCATCTCCCATCCATTATCATGGCAGGAGCAATTCAAATTTGGGTCCGAGTACATTTCAGAAATTCCCTTCCTGTTCATTTAGCTAAGTGAAGACATTATGAATTTGCTTTGGATATACACCAAATGGGCTAAGGACTCTTAGCTCTCTTTGGCCTGATCTGATTGTTCAGTGCTTCGCAAAAAAACCCTTCTTTTTTCAACTGAGGTCACAATGTTCTAAAGGAAGCTCTCAGCAGTAGTAGCAGCCGCAGTAGAAAGATACTGAAAATATTGAAATGTTGCTTTATAATTCAATGAGGCAACTACATGACCTTTTAGGGCCCCTTAAGATGACATATTTATTTAGTATTTGTCCTGATTTACTTGCACAAAGCTTACAAATAAGTTAGACTGCATCCCATCTTTACAGAGCCTTTATTTTTAAAAAACAAATGTGCAGGGCAATTATACGACTATGATAATTTGTGTTCCATTCATCCTGATTTGCTTGTGGGGTGCATTTCCTTGTCACTTTCCAAATCACAAAAAGTCTGATACACTGGCCAATAGAGCCCTTTAATCCGCCTTTAATGGTGCAAATTAAAGGTCCTCCCATTGCCAAAGGATGTAGGCAGCTACACCTGCAGCAATTGCAAGTTAGTTGCCCTACTAGAAGACAAGGTTGCCCTACTGGAAGGCAAGGTCCAGAAGCTTCAGGCCCATGTATCTATGCTCCAGGGAATTAAAGAGCTGGAGCCTTCCTTGGATGCAGCAGAGCGCACTCTCTGCACCAAGGAGGAGACAGGGGACATCCCTGAGGAGGACCGAGATGTATGGAGGAACGTGACTCATAGAAGCAGAAGGCCCAGGGGTCGCTCTGAGTGTTTAGAACTACACAATTGATTTGAAGTGCTCTCCCTTAACACGGAAGACGAGGAACAGACTCCATTTGAAGATCTCTCCCACATCACAGTTGATCAGGAATATGAAGACGAGCAGCAAAGTCAGTCCTCTGGGAATATGCAGGTAACCTTGGAAGGGACAGCACACGGAAGAATCCTGACCAAGCCTATGAAGAGGTGTGTAGTGGTGATAGGGGATTCCCTACTGAGGGGTACAGAAGCAGTGATCTGTGGGCCTGACAAGATGTCTTGAGAGGTGTGCTGTCTCCCCGGCGCCAAGATCAAAGATGTAACAGAACAGCTGCAAGGAATCATAAAACCCACTGACAAATACCCCTTCCTTTTGGTCCATGTGGGAACCAATGACACTGCAAGCCATAGCCTCCAGAAGATCAAAAGTGATTATGAGGCTCTGGGCAGGAAGCTGAAGCAATGGGAGGTCTTTAAGCAGAGGCTTGACAGGCATATGTCAAGAATGCTTTTATGGTGTTTCCTGCTCGGCAGGGGGTTGGACTGGATGGCCCTTGTGGTCTCTTCCAACTCTATGATTCTATGAAATGTATATTTCCTGATATGCAGTTGAATCTTTCCTGTAAAACACTGGCAGTTGGGCGTGCCCCATGTCCCCTGTCAAAGGGGAGCTAAAAATCATGCAGAGAAGGTAATGGGAATTATGAGGAGCACTAGAGCACTTCCCCGCCCCTCAAAAGAGCCTTTCAGTAAGGTCCATGGCACCAAATAATGCCTCTCTTCAGTGAATTCTACAATTACAGAAGCACATTTTCATCCAATGTGGAACAGTTGTCCCAAAATAGTGATGGAATACCCTGGTTCATCCAGGACATTCTCATTAATATATCCATGGGGAAACATTGTACAGAGACAAAATTTACAGCCTGGAGATGACCTGAAGAGGGGATTATTCCATGTTAGTACAGTATTGGATTAAAGGACGCAGAGTCCTAAATTAATTCAATTGCTAAGGTAGCTTCTTTTCTTGCTCTCCCCAACAATATTTTGTCCCTCAGCATCTCTTGGCATATGTATCCAAAATTCCCATGTATTAAGGGCACACTTTGTATGTGCGAGCACACACACATGCACGCCACTTTAATATATAAAAAAGGGTTATCATTTACGCTACCTGCTGCCATTAATGCAACAAGGAAAGGAAAACGATAAAATGACACCTTAGATAAAATGATCTATTCCAAGTGGATTAAGGGAGTCCTTTAATGAAGTCTTGACTAGAGTATATAAAATTGTACGTAGGTTGAAAAGAAGAATGCTGCCATATAATCAACTGAGGGAGAGAAGCAAAGAGGGGTGGGGCAACTCTCTTCTTCCTCACATTGGCAGCAGTGATGGAGCTGGCAGGGAACCAGAAGATGGTGGAGGCAAGGTCCAAAACTACACTGAGCAGAGAGTTGGGATGGGAGAGTGGAATTTATTACACCAATTCTTAGATCCTTTGGCCCATTCCGTATTGTATCAGAAATTATGGTATTGAAGATGAGGGATGAAATATCACCCTACCTCCCCAAAGGTTGAAACAATACTATAGTAGTGTGTGTGTGTGTGTGTGTTTAACTATTTTTAGATGTCTTTTAACATGCCACTGCTTTATTTTAACTGTGTTGTTCTGACACTGATGCACACTGGGCAGCTTTGAAAGGGTGGGATAAATTTAATAAAAAACAAAAAAATATAGTCCTTACCCAAGTTCTTAGTTGCATGAATTTCCATCATGAAAATATTGCTACCTAGTGCAGTACTCGTAAATAGCTTATTGTCTAAGTTGTTTTCCTCAGTTCTTCAAAATGTAAACTAATTTCAAACAGCTGTGTAACCCTTAACGTACATGCATTTTTCAATGGCATAATCTTTTGTCTTTGCATCATACTTGCCATCAGAGAGATTTCAGAGCAATCACTAAGACAGAGGAAATTATGCTCATTGTCAACAGCAAGCATTTTTAACCGCTTAATTTAGAAAAATGTCCCTATTATACGACAGCCAGCTGACAAATATATAGATTTTGGGTGAATACAATATAATGTATTATATCATCTGGTCTATACACTACTCCACTAGTCCGAACAACATTACTATACATTATCCATCAATCAGAATGGTAAAGTGAATATTAAAATAATGTTATAACATTGTTTTCCATTCTATTCTCCACTCCCCTTATTTTTGCGCACAGTCTGAACATGGAAAGATATGACATAATGTTGGAAAGCAAAACTTTTGTTACCTTACCTGCTAAGTCTTAGTTCTAGCCAGGATCAGGAAGATATCCCAAAATGGCTGCAATGGCAAGAGACAGGAATACAGGAAAAATGGCTGAGCTACCTGTTCTCCTAACAGAATGAGCTGATTCCCTCTAGCACCTACTCTCTGGATGTTTTGCATGCATCAGTGATGACTGCAATAAGTCACCTAGCCAAGGTTGATCTTTATACCTCTGACACTACTAGAAGTATGAATTTCACAGCAGGCTCATATAAGCATAAAAACTAGGAGAATATATTTTAATTCCACATGGGGAACCAGTGACTAATAAGGGGACACCATAACTTAATGAATGGTTGCACTTCTGGAAACTATAGACTCCTAGGCATGCTGATTTGCTGAAGTATCTGCAGGAAGGTGATACAGAAACCTTTTCGGTCATGTTGCCATTAGGTATCCACAACCTCTAATCAAGTAGAAAGGACTAAGAGACAGAGACCCGAGTGCATCTGATGATTGTCTTAACATTAAAGAGATCCAACACCAACAATCTGAACCTGATGTGTGAAGATTCTAGCACTGGAAGTCCACTCCCCCAGGCCCAGAAACCCTTTTCCTTTGAGAGTAAGACATGCTGCTTGTGACATTATACACAAGTTTTCATCTTTGATAGAAAAGTTTTGATTTGGCCAGAGAAACAAACTCTCCTTTGAAGAGAGAACTAACTCTTTTCCCAATTAGATTGTGGTCAGCTCCTTGATGGCATTGTCTACTACATAACCCACAACAATTTTTTATCTAGTCTTGGAAAACTAATAGGTTCAGATAGACTAATCTAACAATTGATATTCCAGGAGAGCTCAACTTGCCTCCATGTGCCAGCTGGAACAGACTAGTCATTCATTCATTCATTCACTTCTGCCCTGTTTTTTAAGGGCAAAGTCTCACTGTCAGAATTTAAAGAGTTGACATAATAAAATCACTATCAAGTATATCATAGATAGAGACCAAAGCAAATAAATAAATAGCACTCAAATAAACTAAAGCAACTATCTAATAATTCTTTTCTCTTTAAAAATGGCAGGCTGAAATTTCTGAAGAAAAATCCTTAGCTGTTAACTTTTCCCCATTTTTTATGGGAAATTCCCTTATTCCGAATAGGATTCCTCGCGAGAAAATAGACAAGTTGACAGCTATGAAAATCTCTTCCAAGTTATCCATGGAACAATGTTCCTGAATTAACCAAAATGTCACATAGCTCTGCCAAATCATGAATGAAAGATTACACACATGAACACCCGACAGGGTGCAAGTTAATTAATTTGTAGTCTGCTGCAAGAATGTAAGAGATCCTGTAGTGATACTGAGTATGGTCCTCTAGTGTGTCTCCTAAAGGAAAATATCTTGGACAGTTTTGGAAAGATTAGGATGCTGTCTAGGGTCATATGAAAGGGGTGCACCAGGTATGGTATGTACAAGCTTTGGCAATTCAGATGTCAGCACACTCTGTTTGCTCTGATACTTGTAGAAAGAGGGTCTTATTCTTTGGAAACCTGATTTGTTCTACCCATCACCTGTTAGCCAGAAGAGCCTGGAAATAATAATTATGCCCAGCTGGTTCACTGCCACACTTGCAAAACCTTATTATTGTTACTCAACAAAAATCTCTCTTGGGCGCTTTCTCAGTCAAGATTTTCTCCTCCTAAATTCCTACTAACATGGCGGACTTTGGTCTTTCAAAATTCAGTGGTCCCCTGTGCAAGGCCAGAATTCAGTGCCTGCCCACCCACACTTCTTGCTTCCTGTTCTGCTCAATTTACTAGCTGCGATACCCTGTGGCACCCTTCAGGCTTGGCGCCCAGTGTGGTTAGAACTTGCCCTACAGTCAACTCTATTGTGGGTCTTTTAGTATCAGTGTTATTGCAGCTGCAAGAACTTGAGCTGAGACCTTCTCCCTCCACGGAGGCAGGACTCATTGACTCAGAGGGGATAAATCCTCTTCCCAAGAAGGAAGTGATGCTGAATCTCTTTTTCATGCCATCCCAGAATATATGTCTTGATACTGACTGGGGAACTTGTAAACAAAGTAGAAGAAACACCAAAGGAGGACAAATATTCACAAAGCAGGATGAGAAATACCATACATGATCCTGCTTGTGTACATGCTTATACTTTATTGTGTAAGCTACTGAGGGTGATATTCAGCTAATGTTGCACTAGTGAAAAACCAGTGCTAGCTCAGTGAGATTTCTTCTCTCTCTTCCCCCTGAACATGCAGGGGGGAAATTCTTTCACTCACAGAATGATCTGCCTATTGAATACAGCCCTGTGTGATTTTCCCATTCAAGTTCTTCTAATGTAAGTGGAGGTTGTATGATAGACACAATGGACGGGCTGCATTTTTACTTATAGAATCATAGAATTGTAGAGTTGGAAGGGACTCATGGGGTCATGTAGTCCATACCCAGACAATTTATTTACCAGCTTGAAACTGGGCTATGGCCCTTCAAGTGTCCTATGTGGTCACTTGAACTCATTGAAACCACCTGCAGATGACAATGTTTTTGAGGTGCAGGCATTGTGTTCAAGAATATAGCAATCATGAACAGGAAAGTGAGAGATAAAAATGAAAATGAAGACAAGAAGAGAATAACAAATACATGTCCAAATAGATTGGTAAGTTTCATATAAGATTTTCTTGTTTCTTGAACAACATTTTTGCAACTGCAGAAAAAAAGCTGGCTGAGGAAACTACTTAAATTTTGATAAGAACTGGACATACTGTACATTTTGGGTCACCTAAATAATTAAGTGTCAGTTGATACTTTACAGTTTGTGTTTATTTTTTTCTTAGAAGGTTTGTCCTTAGGCTATAATACTTTTATTAACTAGGACTGCAATCCTACATAGCAACCTGTGCATAAGGAAAACTCTACACACAGCTGGAAGTATCTTTGAAGTTTCCACAGCACCACTTGTACAGCTAAACAATCCATTCTGAATTGAAAAATTGGATTATTGATTTAAAATATTCAAAATCCGCCCTTCATCTAAGTGGGATACAAAACGTATAATAGAACTAAACAACCAAAATTATAAAATAAACAACAATGAACGCACCACCTAATACAAATAAAAGCAGCTAGAAAGACCACAGCAGGCTACAGCCAGCAACTGATTTTTTTGAATGCATTAAAAATACATATAACTAGTTGACAAAGTGATAGCAGTATGTAAAGGGAGAGTGTTCTACAAACAGGGCTCTGCCACAGAGAAGGCTTTATCTAATGTTGCCACATAATGCCCTCCAATGGTTGGACCCAAAGAACAATCCCCTCTCCTCCAAAGATTTGAAGAAACAGGCAGGCTGATATGGATGGGCTCCTTCTGCTTGTACATATAGCCCAATGTACTTATTTTTCTATGTCTTTGGGGTATCTAATTCAGGTTGAAGGAGGACTGAGATTTATAATAAGATTATTTGGTAAAATGCATAGATACCGGTATAATATATCTGTGTATCACTGTTAAACATGAACAGCACTATCATTTGAAAGCATGAAATGGAGAGACCTGGACTTATTGGAAATTTCATTATGGTTAATTTCAGTTTTTAAAATGCAACACCACAGGAATGCTTGATTTTCCATCTCCTAAGTCTCTGTGAACTGGTTAACATAAAAAATTAACATACAAAATGGTCATTAGGATAAATTCACAATTTAAAAATGTGTATTCACTGAATTGTGTGTAAATAATCGGAACAAAATATGCATGTATTGCTTATCTATGTGATACGAATGATGAATGAAGTGTGGCAGGCAATTCTGCACATCCATGTGGCAATGACCCATAGGAAACAAAAGCCACTGTTTCCATCCGATACAAATGAAAGCAGAAATGACAACTAAAACATGTCTATGAGGTGCAGTCAACTAATCCAAAGAGTGAATCAAACAGGCAGTCATGCACAAGAATACGTTTAGTGATTTCTTATCATATCTTGAACATGAAAACACCTCAGATTAGTTAGAATAAATCAATTCAGAGGGGGGAAATGTTTTATTTCATTTGGATAAACAATAGTAAAAGTTCATAAAATTTATATAAAATATCCATATAAAAATTATGGGTCAGTTCTAACTGATTCTCTTTGTTGATTCATTTAATCCAGGCATAGGCAAACTCGACCCTCCATATGTTTTGGGACTACAATTCCCATCATCCCTGACCACTGGTCCTGTTATCTAAGGATGATGGGAGTTGTAGTCCCAAAACATCTGGAGGGCCAAGTTTGCCTATGCCTGAAACCCAATGAATTTAAATCACTTGATTTCAAGGAATCTCTTTGTGTGATATAAAAATAGTGACTAACAAAACATAATTATTATACAGTTGTACCTTGGTTTCCGAACAGCTTAGTTGTGGAACGTTTTGGCTCCCAAACGCCACAAACCCGCAAGTGAGTGCTCCGGTTTGCGAACTATTTCTGGAAGCTGAACATCCGATGAGGCTTCCGCAGCTTCCAATTGGCTGCAGGAGCTTCCTTTAGCCAATCAGAAGCTGTGCTTTGGTTTCTGAAGATTTCGGAAGTCGAACGGATTCCGTTCAACTAAAAAGGTACGTCTGTAGTAAAACATTCCTGCTTCTGCCTCCATAAGTGTTTAGCTGCTCCACTTTTGTGTGTATGGTCAAAATCATGTTTTTCTTGATTTGTGCCTGTATCAGGGATATGATTGCTGTCAAGATTAGATCCCAACAATACTACATTCTGATTCACCTTGAACCTGGGCCTTTATCTATCTTCCTCCAAATTGGCAAAGCGCATTATCTAATTAAGGATAATGCGGGTTGCAGAAGGGATGTAGAAATCCTCCTGGTTTGGGGTGGGTGCTGGAGATCTGCAAGATAGTGTGCTTAGGGGGCGTGCATGAATGAATGTGTAATTCTGATTAGCTAATGGGCCCCCTATTTATTCCTGGCATCTTTTGAATTTGGTCATTCATGCTGGTTTTGAATCTCCCTCCCACCCGACGCTTGTTTTAAGGTGTTAGCCTGACATTGCTTTGCCTTTCTAGAGGTTGCCTGTATTCAGGGGCCCAGTAGGAATTTTGCCATCTGGCTGATTGGCTTTGCCATTTGGTTTTTGCCTACTGCTAAGCAAATCATCACAACTTGTTAGGTTGGCGGTTAGGCTTTTGGTTAATTAATTTGTTGGAGGAGGGGTATGACATCTACATGCCGACCCTCTTCTTAACATTGCTCCATATAGAAGTATTCCGTTAAAGGAATCCTGGGGCTTTGTCTCTCGTTCTTATATCCCCGCCAAATGGTGGGGCTGGGGGGCCTCTTTACAGAGACTGAGCCTTGGGGAACACTCATGGACAAGAGGGGGGAATGTCTGGGCACAGCTACTTCCTCTCCCATTGGGTGTTTACTTGACTTCCCTTTACGCGTGGGGAAGTCGGAGCTGGTCCTGTCCAAATTGGACAGATGGTGATGGTCCTGACCCAAGTGGTCAGATGGAAATGGTCCTGCCCCTACGGGCAGATGGAAATTTGTCCTGTCCCAAAGCGGGGGACAGATGGTTTAACCAAAAGCCTAAGCCAACACTCAAATAAATAATTGTAATTAAATAAAGTTGTGGCCAAAATAATGCCAAAAACCCAAACCAAAATTAAGTGTCCTGGTCTGAGTTATTTGGGGGGATTTCCGGCATCCTCGTCACGTAAAAACACCATATGCTAGTCATTCATGCATTTCTAAAATATTTGCTTTAAATTTAGAACCTGCCTTATTTCTTATTCTCAGACCCTTTTTTTAAAAGAAAAGAAAAGAAAAGAAAAGCACCAATAACCAAAGATCCAAAAAGCATGTCAAAATCATATTGGGAAAGCTGTACAAATAACAGCTGTACAAGTTTTTCACTACCACAACTTTCCATTTCAGTAGCAACTCAAAGACACAAACATAAATTCAGTTTGGACAGAATCTAGGCCCACACATTCATAACTCTTTGTGAACATGAACATAATTCCCTTATAAATTATATTTAAAATAAGCATTTCAAAAACTACCAAGTGGTAACAAAAATAACTGTTCCTCTAATTCTTCTCAATGGGGAGTTAATTCCCTCATTAGGATGAATCATTTTATTACCTTGTAAAGCAGTATGCTACTTCTGCGGTTGCTTAGCTGAAATCTGCATCATTAGCCCACCAAAATATCAGCCCCATTCAACAACCTCAAGAGCTAGACCCTGCTGAAAGGACATGACACTTCAATGTATTGTATGTTATCAGTTTCAGAAGTTATCTGAAATAAATAGGATAGGATAGGATAGATCTTTATTGTCATTGTCCCCTTGCAGGAACAATGAAATTTCTCAGTTGCTATATCAACTCAACTCAACTCAACTAAGACACTCCACATAAATTAAAATACTAATAAGCGCAATACAATACAGAACAATATAACAAATAAATAAGATGACTTCAGAGTCCTGAGTTTCCATTTAAGGCCAAGATAGCTCTAGGAAAGAAAATGTTGTAGGACGCAAACCAATGGATTCAAGTTACAAGAAAGGAGATTCCAACTAAACACCAGGAAGAACTTTCTGATGGTAAGAGCTGTTTGACAGTGGAACAGACACCCATGAAAGGTGGTGGACTGCCTTTCCTTGGATGGCGATCTGGCCTAGATAACCACTTGCAAGACAACGGTTCGATGGTAAGGATGCAGTCACAACACAGTGTTCTCCTGGACATTCTTGCTCCCCTGCCCCAGTTCTTTGGACAAAAATGGGCAAAGGCCATAACCCTATGCTGCCTCGTCTTCAATAAAGGTAATCTCCTCCAGGTAAAAAGTAGTCAATTATAGGCAAGTCCACACATTACAATCTGTGGGGAAATTTTTCGTCTCGCCTCCAAAGCAGATGAAAAATTTGGGCCAAATAATTTAATCTACCTTTAATATAAACACTGCAGCAAGACTCATTATAAGGCCTTCTTGCTTTGATCTTACTTATGAATATCATGAGGATTCATGAATAATAGCAGCAAGAGGGAGTAGTTACATCTGTCATAGTGTGGGAACTGTGGGTGGTTGTAGGGGCACAAATAGAAAATTTGTGCAACAATTAATGATGAACCATCCATCCAAGAGAATTCCATGAAATATTTATTCACACCAGAATATTGAGGAGCTCCTGAAGGTTCCTGCCATATTTGGATTCTTACGGGATCCATCTGGCATGCTTTGTTATTTAGTCGTGTTCAACTCTTCATGACCCCATAGACCAGAGCACGCCAGGCACATCTAGCAAGCTAGACATACCTAAATGGCACTGTCATGTGATTCTGTCAGGACTATTCCTGCTGAGCTCTGTACTAGACCATTCCCATTCCTTTTTCTGATTACTTCTAGATTGGCTAGAGGACCTCCCTTCAAATCAGGCTATGGCTTTTAAAACATGCCATATTATGGAAGTTTTCCAGGACCCAGAGGCCTCTGGGAAGATCTGTGTGTGTGATCTGGTATGCTGTGCATCCCTACTCAGATCCAGAAAGAATCTGATGATAGATTTTTTAAAAAAGCAATCTTGAATTCCATGGTTCCTACCAGGGCCGGAGCGTCCATAAAGGCGAGCTAGGCAACCGCCTAGAGCGCTGTCATGGAGGGGGCGCTGCCAGCCTGCCCGCCACCCGCCACCCTCCGCTCGCAGCTTTCCCTCCTGCTGCTGCTGGCTACAGAGGCGCTTCCCTGCAATGCCCTGCAGGGGGCGCAGGGCCGCGCTGCACGACGGGGAGGCGGGGGAACCTGAGCCGAGCGCCATGAGCCCAGCGGGGGCGAGCAGGCTTCCGCGCTCTCCAGCCAACCAGCCAGGCAGCAGGGCCGGCTCTAGGCCCTGTGGGGAGGAGAACGTGGAAAGCGCGGCTGCCAAATGCATTGCCAAGTCCAAGGTTATTAGTGAATTTGGTACTGTCATTTGAAAAACAAAACCCAAAATTCTACGTGAAGGTAGCTGTATGTTTACAATTCCAGGTTTGTGGAAGAACTAGAACATATATTCACCTTCCAAAATTAATGTTTAGAATACAACAGAATATGACATATGAGACTAAAATAATGGGTATAACAGTCACATCAATGATAACAGTTTGTTCTAAGTATGTACTAGCCACATAATTGTTCTGTTTAAATTAGATCTCTGCTTCCTATATATAGAATGGATATCGTTTTATTACATATTTCTTTGGTATTATATTTGACATGAATCTACATTATGGGATAATTTTATCTCGATCTTGAAGTCAACTACTGCAAAACGAGTATATTATTGCAGTCAGTTGCTTCCATTCCCCAAGCAACAATGACTGGGTGTGGGGGAAGAGCTGAAGTCTGCTATACTAGAGAAATTATCTAGCGTTAGCAAATGTCATCTCAATGGCTATTGCTTTTCAGATTAATAAAAGATAAAATGTTTTCTAGATGTCCTCCAAACAAAGATTACTATGAATAGAGAAGTGCTTAAACCAATAGTAATGACAATGAAATTTCTTTAAAGGTTATTTAGCTGAACCACGGCTGGAAAGGCATGGTCATTCCTTGAATAATGTATATTTGATCTGGAACAATACATATATTTCTAAAAACAATGGCAAAAACTATCTCTTGCTTTTCAATTGTTTAACATATCATTTCCATGAAGTAATTGACTTGGGAAATATTACACAGTGTCACCTGAATGTTCTTTCTGCAAGCGCAACTTGGAATAATCCATACAAAACATGCATAAGAAAACAAATTCATCAGCCTTTGTAGACAGGGCAGAGCAAAGCACCTTTCTGAAGCTCTAAATTAAAATGATTAAATTGCTATAGTCATCAGGGACAAATCTAAAACTAAGATTGTATATGGAATTATTAACAAGAACAGGCCATCTCATTGTTTCAAATAGCCATGGTTTATACAGCATAAGTATTTCTCATGCATTCTCCAAATGCCTTTAGGAGCCTACTTGGGGAGGTACAAGGTACTGTGTATAGTGCTTTTATTGTAGTTTTAAGAGCCATGTTGTTATATTGCTGCAGGATATTTATGAGATTATTTATCCCTTCAAAATAGAAATTAATGTATTTTGAATTAATGTATTTTGATACCTTATATATTTGGTATAATTTCAAAAAGATGTCCATAATATGTAATGGGTTTATATTCAAATAAAACTAGTGAGGAAAGGAAACTTAGGCACTGATGAGCTGATCCCACACGTAGCAGATTCTCACATATAACCTAGCGTCATTTACCAGACTAATGCAATAGTGTTTGTTTTATATTATTTCAAATAACCTTCTACAAACTGGTTTTATAAACCTTCCAATTACAAAGAAAATGTTGTTTTGTTTTGTTTTAATTTTATTGAGTTTTATACTTGCCACACACAAAAAATTAAGTTACATATTGAACAGAGAAAAATTGCAAACTAAACAGCCCACCGTCCCACCCTCTTTTGCACAACCTGAAAGGATAGTTCAGATCTAAATAATGAGGAATAATGAGGATCATGTAACCAAAGAAGGGGAGAGAGTCCCAAAGTTGCTAATGTCAATATAAAGGAAGATGCTAACACAACTATATATTGTAGAATGTGATCAGTAGTTTGTCCTGTAGCGTCTTTGTGCACTGGACAAACGACCACCAGTCTCTTAGACTATGAAGGTCTCTTAGGGTGGGTTTTTTTTTTGTCATTTAACCATTGGTGTCAATTTTTCAGAAAGTCATTCATCCCAAATTACATTAAACCGTTTTTGCACATTCAAATGTACTTTTGCTCCTGTCCTTTTTCTGGCTATCAATATTCTTGCTCCAAATGCCTATTTAACTCCCACAGAACCACACCACTTGAAACAGAAATCCCACACAGAGTGTTTTTCAAAGGAAAGAGTAATTTAAGGTGGAGAGGCAATCTCTTTGCTAATCATACAACTGGAAAGGACCAAAAGGCTATTAGACTGGACGATTCAGCCCATCCAATCCAGATTACCAGAAGCAGAGAGCAGAAGTAACAAGCGCTCCACAGTGCTCAAGGGTTTGCAAACATAGTTTCAGATTCCTGAAGCAAGTTAAAGAGGCTATAATACAGATCACAAACTGGGAGGATATCTCAGCAAAAGTGTGCTCCCAAGCCCATACAAAAACAACAGGAATACAAGGTACTTACAGGAGAATGCTGTGCTCCACCACAACCTCTGATTTTTCTCCCCTCTCTACCCTGGAAAACGTCCACAGGCCTTTCCCCTTCAGTTAGGCTCACTTCTGGTTTCAGAGTTTCATTTGGGTTAAAAATTAGTTTAAAACATCCAGAGGGGTGTGTGAAGACAGATTAAGCAGCCCCTACCTGTTTGCTATTGCCTGTCCTTTCCAAATATCCCATTCCTCTGCCTTAACATGAGATAAACATAGGTTTGGGAGCCCTGTCTTTTATTTTATAAGCCACTTCTGTTGTGAGCAAACATCCCACTAACCTATATTTAACTATGCCAGCCCTTAAAGCCTAAAAAGAGATAAAAAAATATTTGGGGACTACAATGGAACACAATTTATTCAGCTGACTAAAAAGTGAAATACATCGTATCCTTCCTTTTTGAACATATCCCTCTTGAAACCAATTGCAAAACTTATTTGGCCCTGCAACTTCAACAGAGATTATTCTAGCTTTGTCCTGAATTCAAAACTCAAGTACACAGGTACTGCAGATCACGTAAATCCAGGTACATGCTCTTTATATGAATATAAAAATATTTATCAGACTGTCAAATGGAGAACTCAGATGGCTTGAGAACCATAGGCTTGTTTTAGAACCAACCTAGCTTTTGACATCCAGGAAGTGGTAGCAATTACTCTGCTCTAGGCCTGATATTGACTGTGTCGACCACTGATATTGACTGTGTCGACCACAGCAAACTATGGCAAGTTCTTAAAGAAATGGGAGTGCCTGATCACCTCAACTGTCTCCTGAGAAATCTCTATGTGGAACAAGAAGCTACAGTTAGAACTGGGTATGGAACAACTGATTGGTTCAAAATTGGGAAAGGAGTACGACAAGGTTGTATATTGTCTCCCTGCTTATTTAACTTATATGCAGAATTCATCATGCGAAAGGCTGGACTAGATGAATCCCAAGCCGGAATTAAGATTGCCGGAAGAAATATCAACAACCTCAGATATGCAGATGACACAACCTTGATGGCAGAAAGCGAGGAGGAATTAAAGAACCTTTTAATGAGGGTGAAAGAGGAGAGCGCAAAATATGGTCTGAAGCTCAACATCAAAAAAACCAAGATCATGGCCACTGCTCCCATCACCTCCTGGCAAATAGAAGGGGAAGAAATGGAGGCAGTGAGAGATTTTACTTTCTTGGGCTCCTTGACCACTGCAGATGGTGACAGCAGTCACGAAATTAAAAGACGCCTGCTTCTTGGGAGAAAAGCAATGACAAACCTAGACAGCATCTTAAAAAGCAGAGACATCACCTTGCCGACAAAGGTCCGTATAGTTAAAGCTATGGTTTTCCCAGTAGTGATGTATGGAAGTGAGAGCTGGACCATAAAGAAGGCTGATCGCCGAAGAATTGATGCTTTTGAATTATGGTGCTGGAGGAGACTCTTGAGAGTCCCATGGACTGCAAGAAGATCAAACCTATCTATTCTTAAGGAAATCAGCCCTGAGTGCTCCCTGGAAGGACAGATCGTGAAGCTGAGGCTCCAATACTTTGGCCACCTCATGAGAAGAGAAGAATCCTTGGGAAAGACCCTGATGTTGGGAAAGATTGAGGGCACAAGGAGAAGGGGACGACAGAGGACGAGATGGTTGGACAGTGTTCTCGAAGCTACGAACATGAGTTTGACCAAACTGCGGGAGGCAGTGCAAGACAGGAGTGCCTGGCGTGCTATGGTCCATGGGGTCACGAAGAGTCGGACACGACTAAATGACTAAACAACAACAACAGGCCTGATATTCAGAACAGTATACAGAATATCACCATTATTAGAACATAGAATCAACTGAAACATACAGGTGCCAATCCACATAAACGTTACAATTTCTAGTTCATAGGTAAGAATGCTAAATGCTACATCATCTTCTGCATTCCTTCTTTTAGATTTAAATAAAATTTTCTTTTTGTTGGAATACTTTGGAACAGTTGGAATATTGTTTTGTGTTATGTAACCAAGTCTCAGACTCCAGCATTTCTCCCTTCCCTCTCATCCTCTCCATGAGGCAATTGGAAGCATTTGCTTCTGTTTTCAACAAACCAGTTTCTTGTGATGCACAAGCTGAGAGAAACTGTGGTTAGTTTTAACTATGGCTTGTCAAAGCAAGCCAGCTTCAAGAGATAGTGACTTGGCTGGATAAATCACAGTTTAAAATAATCACAATTCCCAGTTTGGACATAATAACAAACTGGTTAACTTAAAATGGAAGCAAATGCTTCTGATCTAGGGTTGTCATATTTCAAAAAGTGAAAATCTGGAAAGAAAGGTTTCTTTTTCTGGACATTTAGCTGATTTCCGTCCAGACGCTGCTTGCAGCTGCAGTATTCTGGATATGTATGGCAACCTTTTCTGATCATCTCATGGCTACGCCAAAGGCATAGCTGCCAAGTACCCCGTTTTCCACGGGAAACCCGTTTTTTCATACCGTTTTCCGGCGGTCCCCGGAAATTCTCCTTCTCCCTTATATTCTCCTGCCAGCGGCCATTTTTTTCTGCTTTGCCCATCTATGGGCACAGAAAATGGCGTTGAAAGTCGTGTCTACGCATGTCCGGAAGTGCGTAGACGCGACTTCCAGTGTCGGCCATTTTTGGTGCCCATAGATGGGCAAAGCGACACCGGAAGTTGCGTCTACGCAACTTCCGGTGTCGCGCAGCTGCTGGTCCCGGATTCTGCAGTCTGGGACTTGGCAGGCATGGCCAAAGGAGGTGAGGGAAACAAGGGCAGTATTATGTCCAAATGAGGCTGCTCTGTACTGCACAGCTACCACTGTAGTTAGAAAAGGCTTTTACTCTGAATACAGCTGTCCAGTGCTGATTTTAAAAAAATCAGAAATAAATTCACACTCTTATCCATTGTGTAAAAAACACTATGTATTGCATACAGGGTTAAATAGCATAGTGCAGTTGATGCTTCAGAAACAGAGTTATGCATAAAAAAATGAGTGACTAAAGTAAGAAAAACTGGATCCTGTTGTATTTACTAACAACAGGAATTCTTTATGAAAGCTTTCAAAGGTGAGTCATCCTATTCTTTTTTTATTTCACGCTCACCATCATCCGAAGGAGAGCATGAGAAATATGCCTGAGCACTTAAAACTTCCCAGCTTCTGACCCCTTTCACCTCTATAACAAGAAACTCTTTCCTGAATTTGATATGCTGCTTGTGATGTAGAGTGTGGTAATGTCATGCACGTGGATAAAGTTATGAAAAATCCTTGTCACTCAAGAGTCCAGATTCGAATCAACGCACTAAAGTAATAGGCTATGAACATGAGGAGGGGAGCCTTTCACACATTTTATATATAGCTCACGATTTGTTGAAAATGTGGACTTTTGTTACAGATAAGTTATAAAGTACATTTTAAGTTCACACAAGTTCATAACACACAGTGAAACATAAACAATAACCTAATACCTGAACTCTACTTTGCCTTCTAGTAACTTAACTTTGGTGTCATAATGTATAAATAGAAGTGTTTGTACCCAATTTTGGGTCCTTCTAAATATCTGGTTTGCGTTTGTGCTCAATTGAATGATTTACGGTAATTCCTTATCATTTCAGGCCAATTTTTGAGAAATTGCTTTCGTATCCGTGAGTTATGAACTAATAAATAAAACAAGATCATTATAACTGTTATCTCTGTACACGGGATCCAACAAACTAACAGACTCTCCTCTTTTACAGTGACATACAGAGGCATTTTTTTCACTGTGAAAATTGTAGGGCTGAAATCCTATGGAAACTTACTTATGAGAAATCCCTTCTGAACATAGTGGAGCTTACTTCCAAAGAAACATGCATAGGGATTGCACTTCATGACTACAATCCAACACAGAGTTAAGTGTGCTTAAGCTCACAGATTTCAGTGGATTCAGAGGCATTTAACTCTGGGTTGAACTGTAAAAAAAATACATACTTAAAATTCATTTTCTCAGTACAATAGCTGTGCTGAGATGTCTGTTGTAAAATGAAATATAAATAGAATAAGAGGTTTATTTCACCTTCACATGGTGTCTTTCTCATGCAGACCTCAGATTTCCACATTTGTATCCCTTTAAAGGATTTGATATGCAGGGAAAAAAGAAAGGACGGTAAACATTTCAATTTAGAGATCAGTACTGGCTGCCACATTCCATACACTATGATCATCCAACTTCATACCTTTCACTGATGTGTTGGGTGGTGGTCCTTCCATTCGCAAGTTCCATGGCGGATCCCCCTGATTAGCAAAGTCCCTCATCTTCAAATAGCTAATTGTTAGTCGGATGATGGATGCCTTGTCAAGCTGGCTGGTAATGGCTGCAGGGAGTGGCAACAATTTGGCCAGCTCATAGAACTCAAAATTTTCCTTCCCCCGGCGAGAACGAGCAGCATCTCGGGATTTTTCCTTTCTCAAGGCTTGTAAACTGAAACAAGAATAGGGTAGGGCATTCATCAATACTGTGTTCTGCCAGAGTTCTAATGTAAACACTTTCCAAATACATACATGAAATTCTTGCACATATACGGTAAGCTTGAGAAAAACGTTGAATTATAGTTTGTTCTTTGAACCCGATTGAGTGTGTACTCTTTCCAGAGATGATCGACAAGTAACTTGTCATAATATACAAGGTCTTTTAAAATAAAAAAATAAAAAAAATCCCACTCTGCTACAGATGTTTTGTCCAAATGTCAAACGATAAAACTGAGAATATGGTACCATAAAAGGACAGATGGAAATATTTCAGTACAGAGGGACTGTGTTTGGCATAAAGCATAATGCTATCCATTAATTACTATTAACTGTCTTTCAATTTTAGCAATCGCTCTGCAAACAGCACCATAGTCCTCACTTCCCTAATACTTGTTGAAAAGTTTGCTTAGCAAACTCAGCCTCGTGAGTTACCCTCAGTTATACAGTATGGTGAGTAGCAGCTGGTGCTTCTCAACTCCACTAGCCCACAGAATACAATTCCTTGTGTTATGCCATACTTTCTTCAAAAACAATGTGAGAATCTACAGCTCAGTGACAAAACAGATGCTTGGAAAAGGTCCCAGGTTCAGTCTCTGGCATCTCCAGTTAGAATTAGAAAAAGACCCTGTCAGAGCCTCCCACCCCCCACCCCCCCCCGGTCATCCTGACCAGGACTTCACCCAGCAGCAGCACGAGCAGTGAGTCAGGAGGAAGGAATGAGGAATGGAGCGGAATGGAGAGAGGATTCAGTGAGGTGTCTGAGCCCTGGCAACGCTATGGGGAACAGAGCGTGGAGGAGGGGCTCAGAGATGCGTCAGAGCCCAGGCACTGCTCTGGTCGAGGATCAGCAGATGAGGGGCTCAGCAAGACGTCGGAGCCCAGGTGCCGCCCCAGCCAGCAAGACGGGAGACCTCTCCTTCCGGTGCCCGAATTGAGGCGCGCGCCCACACGTAGGGCGAAGGGGCAACGTTCTGGGGTGCCCAGGCTTTTATGCTGGCCGAAAAGCAGGCGGCAGCCATTGCGGGCTTCTGATTCGGACTAGGCGGTCATGTTTTCTGTTATCTCTGCACTGTAAATAGTATGCACAATAAAACTCTTAAAGGCAGTGCGGACTGGAGCGTCTTTACTCGAGAGTAGCCGCAACAATCCCCTGACAGACCCTTATATGAAACTTTGGAGATCTACTGATTGTATAGAACTGATTGTATTGAACAAAGGTGGGGAACCTTTCTACCCAGTCCTCAAGACTGCATCCCCAACCTTGCCTCTCACCAGCCATACCCATGTGGTTTTCCCTGGCTGGAATGTGTCCTTGAGGTAGAATAATGCCTCTTGCTTGCTTGGGTGTATGTATGGAGATGTATGGGGGTGTGCCACTGATATGTAGCTGACTGAACAAAGGTTTAAGAAGTCATATCAGTTGCTCCACTCACTTTTGCCTTTGGTCCCACCCACCACCGGCATGTGGAACCTCAGAAGCTTGCCCATGAGGGAATGTGGCTCTTAGTTTGAAATATGTTTTCCCATTCTTGTCTGGACAACCGTGAGCTAGGTGGACCAATTGTCCAACTCTGTACAAGTTTCTGTACAAGGCTCATTCTTATGTTCCTATCATAGGGAGTTTTAGCAAGAGGGAACTGACATGGGACCCCTGCAGCCTTCTCCAGTCTTTCCCCCTTCTTGGCAACATGTGCATTGCTACATTATTTGCTATGACAGCAGTGTATACCCATTCAACAGTCCCTGTTCTCCATAGGCTACTGACTCACAAATTACTTTTCCTTGGAGCCAGATAAAAGATGGCTCAACTGAGCCCAGTGATAGGAACATTTGTGTGCACTGCACTGCTGTTTACTGACATAATCAGGCTGTTACAGTGTAAGCCTATGCTCAGAAGTAAGACCCACTGAGTTCAATATGGATTGCTCCTGGGAAAGTGCCCATATAGAAAACCTCATCCCATTGATTTCAATGTGCCTACTTTCAGCATGACTACCAGTAAGTCTGGATCAAACCTTGTGTGTCTTGCTAACTTGTTGCAGTTTTCTTGGGACAATAATAAACCAGTCTCAAGTCAAGTTTTATTTTCCCAGAAAGTCAAACATTTTTGTTGAAAACACGGCAGATAGATGCTATTATAAAAAAAATTATATTTATATTCATATTGTGCTAACATTGCCTTTTTAATACGCCATCTAACATTTTGTTTGGCACTGCTCCTTCCATTCTGAGAAAATTCGAAAATTCATTCAGCTATTCCTGAAATGCGAAGTGTCACCCTGCCATATTCTACACATCTTACCAAAAGTCTTTTGAAGTGACAGCACTGTAGTTGTAATAAATAGTGATTGGTTTGGAGGGCTATAACCATAAAATAAGGCCCTAGGGGCTGAAAGGTTGTTGAGACTATGATATAATGGCATAAGCCAGTGGGAATGACACAGCTTGTACATTAATCTAGTGCCCATTTGCATTAGCTAGTATTAAAAAGCAGAGAAGGCTACGCGCTGTCTGACATGGTGGCAGCCAGTCCCACTTCCCTCCTTGTCTCCTAACCTTGACGCAAGAATTGCAAGAGCAGTCAATGTAGGGCTGTGTTTTCTTTTGCAGTGCTAATCATGGCTGCCTGTCTTGGCTCCTGGCTCCTTCCCAGGCACCGTCAGAAAGAGCATGTCGATGTGGGCAAAGAAAAGTGGAAATGCAAAAGGTGTTTGCATGAAGGCAGATGCCAGGAAAGGGCTGCAGGGTTGGGGAATTATCTGCCAATTAATTTGCCAGTCTGTTGCAGTACCGTATTGTTAAAATTCAAAATAAATATATATATGCCTTGTTAATCTATCATTACTTTCCAAAAAGAAACTCCTAATACCTATATTTATTTGATAGAATCGGAATCTTCTGAAAGAATCATAACGAGTCAAAGACATAAACGCACTACTTGTGACTGTCACAATTGCTTTACATTTCCTAATATCACTTAAGGCAGCATAATTATCATGTTAACTGCTCCTATCATCATGGTGGTAGAATTTCCCCAGTGGTAGTGTTGGGCCTGAAAAAGCACAGCCATCTTGCTGAAATTACAGGAGAAATGGAGCAAGAAATGGACTGCTAGTCACCACCAGAAGATCTGTATGTAAGAAGCTGCCAAATGTGACTGACAAAAGAGGTTGGTGTGGTATCTGGCAGTTTCAAAGGCCACTGACTATTCAGAGGTTGTATGAGTCCTAATCCCCTTGTAATGATGTGGTATGTTACATTTGGATAAATTGAAGGTAAATTGATATTAAGAAATACCACAAAACAAGGATCAGGTGCAGGAGACTGTGTTATCTCTGGGGGGCACATCCTAAAGTACAGGCATTGCCCTTTTTCTTTAAAAAGAGGTGCCGGAACTCGCCATTAATGCCTCCCTTGTTCTCTTATACAGTAATGACAATGGTGCCCACCTGAGAGGTGCTGGAATTGAGTTCCGGCAAGTTCCAGCTGGAAAAAAAGCCCCAAGTACTTGGCAGGAGGTGTTGCTGACTTGTCTCTAGGGGCAAATTCAACATGGAAGGAAATGAAACTGAAGCCATTCTGTTTGCTGGAAGCAAACAAATATTTAATTTTGAAACAAGATAATCTGATGGTAGTTGATTCTGAGAGAGAAAAGGTTGTGTGCGGTTAAGGTAGTTAATAGCCACAACTTTTTGGTTCAGCAAATAAAATAAAACGGGCTCTATCCGACAAAAGTGTATTTTGCATTAAATTTGTTAGTCTTTAGGTTGCTTTGCAATTTGTTACAACAAACTAACACTGATAGCTCTAGATAAACTCCAAGGAAAGAGAATGCACAATCCCCCCCAGGCTTCTCATACAGGTAGCATCTGAACTCAAGAGTTCAACAATTATTAAGGCAATATTTCTGTTTAATAAAAGTGGTGTTTTTTTATTAAAAAAATGAGAAAAAATGTCTCTGCGCTGAAAAGAGTAAGGTTAAAAGCCTTTCATAATTCTCCTTTAAAGATGCAACAACTAGGATCTAAGGAGAAGTCAACTGGTCAGATTTTTTAAAAGAGATTTTCCTTACTTGTTTGCTTAGGAGAATCTAGCACTGCACACAGTTCCACTATTTATCAATTAATCTGGAATGCAGGCTCAAAGAAAGAAGGCCAACCTGTATTAAAAATTCAACTATTAAAAATTCATCAAAGCCTTCATCATTTTAACTCGCAAACCTTTGAACACCTGCACAGTCAGATCTCTGGTCATAGTTAACATTGGAATCTATAGTTCCTGCAGAACCTCCACCACTTCCGACATGAACTGCATATGAATACTTACTTGAGGGTTAAACCTTTAAAAAAAATTTTTTTAAGCAACATAAACCCCAGGAAAACTGCATTACTCTGCCAAACTTTTCAGTCTGGTTACTGGGCAAACTTCAGATTTGGTCAGATTGGCTGTTTGCGTTAATAATTATTCAGGTCCCTAATTATTCTTCCCCCACCCAATAAAAATGCTGTAAATATCAGCTTCCTTTCTGGGCAAAACTTAGGCAGATCCGTAAACAAAACTATTATTTGTTATTATCTAGAGTGACATGGGCCACAAAACGAAGTTCTTTAATCCTGCCCAAGGAAAGGTAATGGTTTCAGAAGCTTCCCTTTAATGTGTGGAAAAAAACTGCCTAGCATATATGCTGGAAGTTAAAGCTGGAACCTTCAAGTTCAAGGTAAGAACTCTGCTGCTTAACTAATGCACTGCTCATAGCTGTCATCATTAATTTATGTTAGCCTCTGTAAACATCAAGAGTATAATAGGCCAATTTCACAACTAAATATAGATGCACATTTTGCCCTTATATAAATGGCAGATTGCTGCTGTAGATCATCACTGCAGCAACACGTCAGTAAAGATGCACTGTTTGATGGTCTGATGCTCACACAATATATAAAACCAGTTGTAATGGTTGTTTGGAAGCAAAGTGTAACACAGCAGCAAAATTTCATTTGTTCCACAAACTCAGGATATATTAAGCTTGGCTGACAAAGACTGTTTGATGTGCTAAATCAGTTTGACCTTCATTTTTGCTTTATATTTCCAATTTAACACGTTAAATGACTATTTTTTGGCTCTCTGCAAGAAAATACAGAACCGGGTGCCATTTAAAATGCCTTAGCTATACAAAGAAAAATAAAATGTTTGCTTTAGTAATTTATCTCTTAACAATCAGAGATAAATTTGCAAAGCTTTAAAATTTGCAAAGCTTTAAAGATTCTATTAATTACAGCCTACATTTTATATGAGCAGAGAACAATACTTAAATTCCAAGCAATCATTTGAGGTATTTCTGTATTGAAATGGCCTTGGAAGATTTTAGCTATAGGGTTCTCTGTTTATAAACCATCTCTTTGCATTAATGCACGTATGCTTCAAACATCAATTAAATAAATTGCTATTGCCCATGTCATAATCAATAATAGTGGCTGTTTATATGAGATCCAAATGCTGCAAGGTTCATCCCCCTTTTGAACCATCCAGTTGGCAGCGAAAATATAGTAAAATATAGCAAAAGTGTTGATTTACCTAGCAAGAACTACCTAGAGTAAGGAGCACTTTTATTTCAGAGCAACTTGTACATTTCACACCTTAAATTTCTATTTACAAAATCAGCTAATCACTTCACAATTGAAGTTCTCAGAACAAAAAGTTATCAATTAAAGTGGTTGAAACTCCAGCAAATTATCATTTAAGAATGAAGTAATTGCTTTCATCAGGGCAGAAAAGCCCGCCAGAACAGAAATGTCACTTTAGATTAGTGTTCTCACTCCTGAAGCAATGGATGACACAGCTGATATAAGACTAAATGCCAAGACCAATCAATTGCTTTTGTGGCTCTGTTCTGAGCTGCTGTAAAAGGGGCCATTTTCCAGGATCTCCTCTTCATTATAGTAAATGCTATCTCCTTGGTAACATAATTCCATTTCTCATAAATTCTGTCTGAGAGCATTGTCCTAACAATGGATGTTTGTGGAAAAGAATGCTGTTGGTTTAACGCAAAGAATTAAGTGTGAACGGATGTCAAAGTACTACAGTTTATTTGTTCTTAAACATAAATTGAAGTCTTCTCCATTAAAAAGAATACTCGTGTGGAAATGAGCATACTGAACCAGTGTAATATATTGTATTTGAAGGTGTTGTGTAAGTGATTTAGAGTTTAGACTTCTTACACACACACACACACACACACACACACACACACACACACACTTTGTCTCCGTTAGGCACCCTGGTCTTTAATAGAGATTTGTCAGTGTAAAAATAGAGTAGATAAACATTCCACTTACTTCCCCAGCAGTGTGGTTTACAAATGTGAAATTACTGAAGAAAACATAGTCTCATTATCATATGACATGCTATTTGTTAGCAACCTCATCTGTGTATAAAAGCTTCCTTTGAACTGAGCGCTGACTGAAAAATATCTGTACTTCAATTTGTATTGTTCATCCTCCTAAAATACCAAGAATCTGAGTTATGGGCTCTAATTAAAAAGATATCCGAGAAGCTAATTTGGTGGAACAGCAGCAATTTCCTATGTGACTCTTTTCATGACTGAGGTTTACAAACAAATACACATTGCAGCTTTCAGCTGAGAGTCAGAATAAAAAAGTACTTTGTCATAAAAAGGTACAGGGAAGGGGGGAGGGGGAAGAAGCTCTGCCAAATGTTTCAACATGCTAAATGCCAGAACAGAACATCCTTCCTTGTGGTAGGGGCCCCATTTGGATATCCTGTTTCAGAATGCCATAAGGCTGGTAATGGCCTTCTCATGTTTCTGTCCCCATCATTCTGCCTCTGTACCAACAACAGTGGTCCCACTGAGGCAGTGGCCCAAAGGGCCATAATGAATTTGATAACATGAACCCCTATAAATCCTAGATTATGCTTCTAATAGAGAAGTTATGGTAACCTGTTGCTTTATGAAACTGACAATTTGGCAAAATGCCGTTCCCCACTGGGACAGAAGGACAGCTAATACATAAATCACAAAGTTACAGCTCATAAGCTAGAACATAAGTTGATACATGGTACAAATGGCTACACGTAACACAGGTTCCCAACATGCATACTAACACAATGTAACAGATCACAGTGAGAATCAAAGTTTAGTTAGCAATGCTTATTGCGCATGCGTATTACACATGAAATGAGGTAATGATGTGCATGATTGGTTAAAATTGAAATCCTTTGTTTGAAATGTTATAAACACCCCTGCCCGGACCTTTGGGCGGGGTTGCAGTTTTGGGGAAAGATTCAACTTTGCTTTGCAATAAGCAACAATGGACTCCTAACTCCTCTTGTCTCTGAGTTTTATTGGCGTAACTCAGAAGATAAGCCATTTTTGGCTTACAACACCACGAGGTGCAGGTTAGAGACTCACCATGTGAGAGACAGATCTACGTAGAAAGGCAGTTACACACTGCAGTGTAAGTGCCCCTACAACACAGAAATTGTTTTCAGCTGCAACCACACAACTACAGTCTTGAACCTGGTTCTCGAACGCCTTGATACGCGTTTTGGCTCCTGAATGCCAAAAACCTGGAAGTAATTGTTCTGGTTTTCGAACGTCCTTTAGAAGTCAAACGTCTGATGCGGCTTCCGATTTGAATGCAGGAATCTCCTGCAGCCAATCGGAAGCCGCGCCTTGGTTTTCGAACGGTTCCCAGACTCGAATGGACTTCTGGAACCGATTAAGTTTGACAACCAAGATACCAGTGTACTGTAATTTGTGAAGCCGAGTTTGCCACTACTATATTTAGCTGAAATCCTAACCCTACTTATCTGGATCTAAGCTCCATTTAATTCAATGGGACTTACTTCTGGATGTTTAGTTTAAATATTTATAAACCACATTTTCAAATGAAATATCACAAGGCAATAGACATGGTTAGGAGTAGACATGGCTTTTCTCCCTCCCCGTTAAAGCTAGAATTTAGGGACACCCGGGGATACTGAATGCTGGAAGATTCAGACAGACAAAAGGAAGAGCTTCTTCATAAAGCATGTAGTTAAGGGATGGGATTCGCTCCCTCAAAAAGTAGTGATGGCCAGTAACCCGGACAGCTTTAAAAGAGGATTGGACAAATAAGGAGGATAAGGCCATCAATGGCCACAATGGCTGTTTTACCTCTCCAGTAGGACACAATATGCCTTTGAATGTCATCTGCTGGGAAACACAAATGGGGAGAGTACTGTTGTGCTCAGGTCCTGCTTCTCTGCTTTCCACAGACTTCTGGTTGGCCCCTGTGAGAACAGGATGCTGGACTACTGGACTGTGAGGTCAAGCACTGACCCAATCCAGCAGGTGTTTCTCATGCACTGTTATTCATTTTTCATCTGCTTTTATTTCCTGGCCTACACTGAAGGCCCCTCCCTCCACCACCACTTCAGCTCCAAAATGATGAAAGCATCACCACCTAGGCACCTTTGTCTCGCCACTTTCATTTTCCCCTTCCACTTCCTTCAGCCTTTAATAGTTAATCTGTAAATTGTCTTTTGTTTTATTTTCTCAATAAAGTCTCTCTCTCTTTTGGTAAAAAGTTCAGATCTTGCCTGTTTCTCTTTCCTGAACTCCTTTGGAGGACACTCTATTATCCAGACTTCAAAGTAATTTATGTGTGTTTTCATAAATGTGCCTGTTTCTGAACCAGCTTTACTGGATAGACAGCAGCCTCTTTCCAGTCCAACAGAGCCAGGCTTATGGAAGAAACATAAAAACATAAGAGGAGTCCTGCTGGATCAGACCAAAAGCCTACCTTTTCCAGCATTCTGCTCTTGTAACAGAAAAACAATCCCCCTGGAACATTTTGAGCTAAATTCCTGTCAATCATACATGTTCCAGAAGGACATTTTCCTTGAACATGGAAAAGTAGATTTCACACACGTGCCTCAATCAAGAGTGACAATTATTTTTTTATTATTCTTGAATTTGATAGTTGATTTATCTTGCCCACAGCAACCCAAAGTGACTTACAACCAATGGGTAACAAAACCCATCAGTCACTAACATCTACGGAGTCTGTTTTATATTTGCAAATTATCATTTCTGTTGGCTTAAGTTCAAACTTGTCTGATATGAGATGAGATGACTATTATGATATGACTATTATTATTATGTCATGAAAATATTAATATATCATGAAAATATTATTATATCACAAAAACTCAATGTCTGGCTTTTAACAAACACACTTATTATCCAGTAACTACCAGCTGTTCTTCTTAAGGACTCTAATGGGCAGCTGTAGAGAACAATCGTTTATTCTCTAACATTCTAAAATGCATAACTTGACCTGAAAATACTGCACTCTGTTTAAAATGTGCTCTCTGAAGTGTCAAAAGATATCGCAAATCCGTGGAAGGGATTCTATTTTGTTGTAAATCAAAAATGTTTTAAATGTTTATCAACCAATGGGATTATACCTTCTCTTAGGAAAGCAGTGAAGTGTAAATAGAAGTGTTGATTAAAATCCATGAAGAGTCATTGGTGATTTAAATCAACTTGATTTAGGGATGACTTTGATTAGAAAGCATTCCTTCTTTGTGGAAATATTAAGAGAATACCTGAGATGCAGCAAAATAAAAACAAGAGAGAAAAGTGCTTCTTAACACTAGGTTTTTTTTTTGTGAAAGTGTATGTTTTAAAGAATGAAGAAATTATGTTAGAATTCCAGGCATAATAAAATCGGATGCCTGCATACTGCTTTCTTCCTCCACTTAATCAATTTTACCACAAGCTATTAAGTACTGCACTGGGCTGGGGGGACGGACCTTTTTTCAGTGTGATGGGCACCATGCTGAGTAACCACAATGTATATTGAGTCTATAGACAGAATAAAGCAGGTCATGGGATCCTAAATTCTAGGGAGGTGGAAGGGCCTTGATGTTCACTACTCAGTACAGAATATGGAATTCAAGATGGAACTACAGCTTCCCTTGTGGTTTGTCATTTAAACTTTTTTGGGGGGAAACAATACATCTGTACAGTGGCACCTCAGGTTGAGTACTGAATCCATTCTGGGGTGCTGTTTGCACCCCAAAAAGTAATCAACCCAAGCAGCCATAGCGCATGTGCACAAAGCGCCAATAGAGCACTTCTGCGCGCGCGCGCTGCGGAACCCAGAAATAAACACTTCCCGGTCCGCTGAGTACGCAACTGGAAAGTATGCAACCCACAGCGTACTTAACCCGAGGTATGACTGTACTACTAAGATGAAATGGTGAAATAATTCTACATGAAGATACACTGCAAACACCATAGTGACAAGTCTACGGTGTTGAAATCATGTTTTTGTTTTTAAAATCAGGTTTAATTCTTTGGTTCCACTACTCTTCAATTCTAACCAAAAAGCTTCGGAGGCCATTCTGAATTTGGCAATGCTTTAATGAAGGTGTTTACAACACAAATGTTAAGAATACTTGTAGTATCTTTAGCTCCCCCACCATTCCAATATTTTCACTGCAGCTCACTCACGTATTTGTGCCAAACCACTTGTATTCCTGTGATATTTAACCCTTTTATGGAGAGCCATCCTAATTCTGATTAGCAAAGCACAAATGTAGAGGAGTCAAACAATCTGTATTCTACAAGTATCTCAATGTTTCACACCAAAACGTTTTCATTCTTGCTTGTAAAATATGTATGTGCAGGAATGATAATCTATGCAGATGAAAGTCGACAAAACCCATGATGCAGTGAAACCACAAAGCAGGCATACACAAAAACTACAATGCCTTTAATTGAGCTGAACCATCAGCAATGTGGAAGGAATGACAGCAGGGACAGAACCCAATCATATTTAAATAAGCAAATTGATTATCTGGAGAACTTGGTTGCTAAAGTCTGGAGCTGAACATAAAACCAACCTGCACATATTCCACATTCCTGGTAGTAATGTGGCACTGTCTGTTAGGGCATTTCTTCCCTCTGCTGCTAGAACTGGGCTGCATGACTATAATCCTAAACATACTTACTAGGAAGTAAGAGCCATTAAATGCAGTGGGATTCAATTCTGGTTTTTTTAAAAAATATTATTATTGAAAGGCAGGTACAGTGTGCTAAATATTAATAGGTATAAAGCAATCAATAACAAAGTAATAATTTGATGTCCAACTTTAATCTTTGTCAAAGCAATATATATTTAGCCTGTCAACAGCTCTCTCACACATAACAAATTACCATCTTAAGGTATTCCCATAGTCAGAAGATATTGACGTCAGACATAAGCAAGGATCTTTTCATCATACTGAAGCATTAGTGTGGGATATTCATCACCATCCATAGTTGGTGCATTTCTGAGTGCTTTGTAAAGCTTATCTGCTGACGAATTCTCCCTCCAAAAGGAACTGTGAAATTGAAACTGGGAGCATCTTATCACAATAATAATATTTTAATACCATCCTTAGATTTACAGTGTTTGCTGCAAATGCACCCTACCAGATTCAGATTGAAATCCCGTTAAAGGTCACCATGCAGCTAATCGTACTTAAAAATACTAACTGCAATACTTTGCTGATGCTCGTGCATCAAGGTTAGGGTGTGAAAAAGAAAGGGTAAACGAAGAGACTATCAAAAAGAGCTATTATACCCGATGTGCTCCATACAAGACAGATGAAATATGAGCTTCAGTATTCAAAATAGAAAGGATACAATCTTATGTCTGGTTAACTTACAGGAAATGGTTCCAGAGACGCTTTTATACTAACTACAGTGATTTGAGCAATTTTTAAAAATAATACCAGTCAATTTCTCTCCATTATTCTCTGCTGGCAGAAAATAAAACATTTTTCTTTGAAATGATTGCCTTTGGTTTTGTTAAATCATCCAGTCTGACAACATGTGGTCACCATTTTCACATGATCTTTCTGCTTCTCTGCAGAAGAATGCATTTGCAGTCTGATCTCCAATATAAATATGTAATACAGCTCCAGTTAAGGCTATTTCTATTACTTCAAGAAAGAAAGGAATTGCCATACTGTATTATGAAGAATTCAAATTCACAAGGATAATACTCAGATTCTTAACGTATACAGCATGGATGTTTATATTAGAAAAGAACTAATGCTCATAATTCCTCTTGGCAATGGCAAGTATGCATTATCTTTATCATGTACAGAATCTCATTCAGTGCTTGTATTCATTCCAGTGCTTTCAGTGAATGTTATACACAGGAGTGCTCAGGGACTATCAGAAAATTAAATATGTTACAACAAAATGCAAACCACTCTATTTTTAGGTATCTAGCATGTTTTACAATCTCATTACAACTGAACAAATTAAGATCACCTACCTTAGTCTCTCAAGTAGACGTTTATGTACAATAATAATTCTATAAATGAGTGATTAAAATGCATAGTCACTCCAGTAACGTGACTTGAAAAGAAGAGTTACAGAAGTAAATCGGCAAAACTTCAATAAACATTATTTTAAGCATTTTTTTGTGTGTGTGGAAAAATGCATAAAATGTTATGTTCTTTATCCTCCCTCTTTCAATTTTGCCTACTCTTAGAAATGAAAAGTTGTAAGAAACATTTAGAGTACTGTATTTCCATCGTATCCCTGCAGATCTCTGCTTGATAAGAGCAGTGAGTTCCACAGTAATGCCGACAAGACCGGCAGCTGTAACTTAAATACATAGAGATTCTGGTAATATTCTGATTATTCATACACAGGACACACAAAGTGGGATGAGTTATGGCTCTTGAAGCCCCCCCCCCAAAAAAAACCTCCTTCACCCTGCCTTCTTCTGGGTAAGAATTGTACCTGCCTGTTTCATAACTATTCCTGGAAATATAGGAGGAATGTAATGCTCTTAACATGCCACCAGGTTTTTTTCTTCTTCTTCTCCCTTTTCCTCCTTGGGACACTTTAATCAGGTCATGTTTTCTTCCTGGCAGTGGAGACAGACGTCATATGACTGGGGTCCCCCTCAATACCCAGTACAGTGGTACCTCGGGTTACAAACGCTTCAGGTTACAAGCGCTTCAGGTTACAAACTCCACTAACCCAGAAATAGTACCTCAGGTTAAGAACTTTGCTTCAGGATGAGAACAGAAATTGTGCTACGGCGGCACGGCGGCAGCAGGAGGCCCCATTAGCTAAAGTGGTGCTTCAGGTTAAGAACAGTTTCAGGTTAAGAACGGACCTCCGGTACGAATTAAGTTATTAACCAGAGGTACCACTGTATGCAGAGCAGGTTCCCAAATTTTCCTTTACACACTTTTCAGTGGATCTCCCCACTTTCCATTATATAAAGTTAAGCATACGAAGCTTTCTGATCCAAAATTAACAACCCCAATGAACAACACTAGGGACAAGGGATGAATGTATCCACCCAGTGCCAAAATGTTTGTACGGAAGGCATCACCTGGTCACTTTCATGCAGCCTGCAACCCATAGAAATAAGGGAGGGTGGGAGATCCGGGGCTGACTGACTGCAGAAGCCCTGCCCACCCCCCAAATATTCTTAGAAGGTCTCTTCTCCAGTCTTCAGAGAGTAGATGGAACTGGGGAGGCAAAAAAATGTCCCCCTTGCCTTCCACTCTGCAGTTTTAATATGAAATCTTAGGCGCAGTACTGCGTCCAGAGCTCAAAAGTTGCTCGTGCTAATGAAATTCCCTGCCACAAAATGAACCTAGAACACTGGCAGTTTCAAACACTGGATGGGAGTTGTAGTCTACAACATATTAGCTCTCGGATATATTCGGCCATCATAGGCTGAGAATTATCAGTACTGGTTATTTATCGTAGATTTCCTGACACTGTTTCCTGTTTTACTGTGCATGAATCAACACACAAAATTACTCTGATTAGTCATTATTCAAATTTACAGAAGCTATGTGCTCCAGTTGTGGGTTCAGACGCAGTGCGCCTGATGCCTAACACCCCGTATACAAATGCACAGGATAACGTTCTTGGGTCTAAAGAGGCCACAACTTTATAGATTACAGATGCATGTGATTTGCCTCAAGCATTGGGTGATTTTGCCATTTCCCTCATGCAGCTGCCCAATATCATGGGCAGGAGAATTTGAATTCCCTCAGCAGAAGGGATAGGAGAACATCTCCCTTAGGCCACTGGGAGGTCCAAAATGGTCTGGCACCAGCACTGAACCACGCAGTGCTGCAACTACCATCCATGGACATGGTAAACAGAATTTCTTACTTGCATGCACATCTACAGAGTGTGCAGGACAATTTCACACGGAACAGGTCAGTTCAGCCCTAATAAATATGTTAGCACTGCATTGTGTGGACATCCAGTATACAGATTTTTCAGTGTGTATATAGGCCCCCACTTATTTACTTACAGTATTTCACTAATTTGCTACAGCTTCATAAATGATATTCCTCCATAGAAAATAAAGTACAACAAAAATATGTGTGGCAAATGCTTTTGGATACATATAGGCACTTAAAGTGGTGCATTTTTTTAAAAAAAGAAATATAAAATATATATGTTTCCTTCAAGACTCTTACTCATCAGGTCATGATGAGTATTTTTAACAGCAGAAAGGTGAAATCTTGAAGTTGAGATTGCCACAATCAGAGAGAAACTAAATGTCTAATTTGAACAGAAAAGTCTCAAATGCAAAAGCTAGGCTTGAGGTTTAAATTTTGTTTTGGATTCTACTCATCGTTTTGCTGAAATCAGTCATCTCTTTTGCTAGCATCCTGAATTACATCCTGATTGCAACCATCTTGACATAGACCTAGGCAATCTCAACAGGGCTTCAGTTCACATTGTATTTTTTAATTCACTAGTGGGCTTAGGATAAAAAGTTGAAAGTCCAGCTCCTAATTACTTCAGATCTCTAGAGTGGTGCTAGCATCAGCAAGAGAACTTAACCCAGAAGATTTCCTTCTCCAACCAAAGTACATTTCAATTCTATTATGCAGCTCTTTATAACTGAACTCTGGTAAGTTCAATAGTCCTTACTGAAACCTGGGAAATGTAATCATATGGATCATCTCAGATAATCTACAACCCACAAGAACAATGTGTTCACTGATTGGGCAATTTGGCTTTTTTGTGATACTTCTCACTTTAGTTTCCTCTAATCCTAAAACGAATACAACCAGAAAGTGTCAGCCAGTTCAATATTCCTGAAAGCAGGAGATGCAGCAGCACTTCTGGTGCTCCCTGAAATTGTTCCGGGCTCAAAATCAACAGGTGAGAACTGTGGTTCAGTTTCACACATTACTTTAGAAATATGGAAAACAGAAATGTTTATTTGTAACATTTGAACATCATGGTCAAACTAGCATTGGGTCATTAGGAACATGCTGTGTGCTCAGTTTCTCCTTTCTCTCTTTGCATACTTCCATTTTTTCCTATGCAGTTGGGTTTATGATAACCATTATTTGCTTATGTTTTAATAAAAAAAGATAACCCTACTCAGATCAGAACATGTGGAGGAATTACTGTGGTGAGGGCACACATGACTGCTTTGCCCCTGACCTCCAACATTGTCAGTCCTTCTGACTCTGTCCGTGATGTACTCACACTGAGTGAAAAGGTCTAATAGGGGATTCTGTGTACATTCAGCGGAATGCACAAAGAACCCCCTTTTAGACCTTTGGTCTCAATGTGAGAAGTTCAAGGTGAAAGGGGTGTGAACAGTGGTACACGTCCCTTAAAAGCAACTGGGTCGAAGTGTCTAAACTACTGTGCGCTCAACACATATGCTCAGAAACATATCCTATTTAACATTCTAACCCTGTGAGCAATGAAAGATTAGCCAGTCCCATTTGGAGGTTGAGTAGGATTTGGGGGATATCTTTAATTGACGCTGAGGTACACTTTTTCACCTACTCTTGTACTGTTCTGATTTGGGATGTGTGTGGATAAGTTTGCTTCCAACTGGATGTAACTTTGTCACAACTTGGGGTGGGTTGGGAACTAATTTGGGCATAAGGTAGGCATCATGAGGCCCTCTTGGATGAAGGGTGTCTGATCAACCACTTTGCATTGCCATCTGACATTCTTGGGACCCGATAGAACCACTCTGCTGAGCACTGGCTTCAGGGACAGGATGGGGAGCAATTTCACTTCCCTAGTTAATTGCATGTTGAGTTGGCGAAGAGATCATCAGCTTAGTTAATCAGAGGATTGAGTTTTAGCCTGGGTGCTGCTGCCCAAGAGCAGAGATAAAGGATTGAGGATTGAGTATGTTCTTTACCCTCTCTATGCAAACTCCTTGCCTACTGTTGCCTGTGCTGCCTTGATGCAGATCTTTGCCCTACAGTACATAATAAAGTTGTTTCATTAAGTTGTTCTCTCTGCGGGTGTGGGAATAATAGTGGTACTGATAACTTGCCCATCTTATAGTTTATAGAAAGCAAAGTAGGGCAAGGTAATCAGCATGGTAAGGGGTAGATGAAGCATGTGAAACACTCTCCACAGTCTAAGCAAGATATAGCCCTGACATATGAACTAAGCATGTGAGTGTTTATGCTTAAAAGAACTAGTCAACATGAAGTAAGTTAGTCTTAAAAGTATTGTTCCAAATACTCTCATTAGCAATCTTAGACCTTCTCAGAAATAAGTTATGCTTCCTAAATGTCTGTCTTTCATGTATTAGGGCTGTCAACTGATTAAAAATAATAATTGATTAATCATCTGTCTTTTAACTGGTTGAATTGATTAAATGTAAACAAATTTACAAAATTACTAAAACATCAGCAAAGATGCTTTTTGAACTATGAAAAGAAGAAGAAGCTACCCTATAATTTAATAAGCAAAATATACTATTGTGTTGTTAGGCTGAAATATCATTTTTAAAATATCTCATTTTAATTGTAATTATAGCAACACATACAAACCACAGTAACCTAAATAATAATAATAAGCAACTCACAGTCACATTTATTAAGTTTGATGTCAGCAATTAATCAAATGAAGATTTAGTTGATTAATCTACCGATTAAACCTGGCAGCCCTGTGATCTAATTTAATCCATAACACAACAAAGGAGTACTAACAGATTGTAGATTGTAGTCTGATTTAATGCTCAGACCAACAAAAACATAGCATGGCCATAATGTGGAATATAGCAGCTTTGGTTCTAGTCTGAGACCAGGAACAGATTGGTTACCAAACCTTCCCAGCATAATAAATATTCTATGTATTTGCGCAGAGTTTTCCAGCAGCATACTGAATGGATTTCCTCATCCTGAGCTTCTGAATCAAACATGATACTAAATAGTGGCACTGGCTCCAAACCTGATACTAATTAGTGGCACTGGAAAGATATATTTATTGGAGATGTGAAATGTTAGGACTTCAACAGCCCACATAAAATCTTTTGAATCTTCTGAGGAATACAAGGGAAGAATTTCAAGTCAACACAAACAGGATGTTGAAAGGATGTACTCACTGCTAAAGGGTTTCTCAAGGGCAGCCAACAGTAGATGTTAACAAAATTAATCTGTCTACTGTGTAAGGTTAATAATAATTCCAAGATTCACATTCCCTACTGAAAACTACCTTAACCCTAATGTCACCAAGAATGCCCATGTAGATCTTCTGCTCATGTAGATAATTATGGTATATCTGAACTATCAACTGGCAATTGTGGTCCTTTACACACTTACAACCCTGTAGCATTGTGGAGATATTACTACAGCTCACTGTAGAATTTTTCACTTGGTACCAAAGAGGACTTAATGAAGTGCTATACCCCCTTTACAATCATAAAATGCTTGTCTTCCCAGCAACAGCAAAAGTGAGTGGTATATTAGTGACAGAGGAATAGAGATGGGCAAATTTGTCCATTTTGGTTTCTCTTTGTTTCTAATTTCTCCAATCATAATTTCAGTTCTCTACATTTCTGCATCAGTTGGGGATTTTTTATTTTTTATAGTCCTCACAAAAATCTATCAGCATTTTATGTGCATTTCTTCTAATTTACACATTATTTGATGCAAGTTTGCCTAACATGCACATTTTAGCAAGCAATTTTCCTTAAAGGAATACCTTTTTGTACACCGTTTAAGATCAGATTAGCACAATTTCCCTTTAACGAAACAATGGAAATTACGGTAAAATCTGATTTAAAAATAGTGCATGTGCCAAATGGAACAATTTCAACTGCAAATTGGAAAAACAGGGTGGGTTATTCTCTTCCTCCAATCCAGGTTAATGCCAACTACCTCCCACCTTCCCTTTCCACTTAACAAGGGTAGATGGAGTGAGAAATAAGCAACACAAAAAAGCAAGGAAATACAGAACATGACTAAAAACAGCCATCTCTGGGAAGTGGCGGATTTTCAAGCATGCACTCAGATGGAGAGAAGTCAACCCCATCCATCATTTTCTTAATTTTGAATTTTATTTCCACACTAATAAAAACCTTTTTTAATGTATTCTCAATCTTATCAAAGGTTCATAGACCACCAGCCACAGCTTTCCTCAGCACCATACTGCTGTAAGTGGTAGGTGTTCTCCAGGTCAAACTCTCTTCTGCAGTTCAGCTGAGAGCAGGCGGTTTCTCTGTGCCATCTCACCTGCTCTAAATTACATTATGGTGGAGGGTTGACAGAATGGATCTAAGGAGTTCTGAAAACAGATGCTGAGAGCAAGTTACAAGATTTACAAGGCACTCCCATTCATGTCTACTCAGAATTGAGCCCTACTGAGTTCTGCAAGACTTATTACAGTCTATTATAAGACCTTTTATTTTATTCTTTTGAACATGATTGCCAATAACAACAACAACATTTGTGATCCTGGGTGTGCTCGAAAATGCATAGTCAGGGCATTCGCAAAAAGTAGGCAGGTCCCTGTTATCAGCTGCAGCAAAGTACATTTGTGCATACTAAAATACCAGTTGTGTTCACAGCTGGCAGTAAGGGATGTAATTACCTGATCCTCAAGTGTTACAGCTAATGTTTAAATATTTGGTCTTGCAGTATATGTCTCACAAATGTAGAAAATAATGTCATGAACAATGACACAAGAAGCCGATCTTGTATCCATTATGTTTATTATATATATTAAGCACCTAGTAAGCTAATTTTTTGACCAAACTGCGGGAGGCAGTGCAAGACAGGAGTGCCTGGCGTGCTATGGTCCATGGGGTCACGAAGAGTCGGACACGACTAAACGACTAAACAACAACAAAGCTAATTTTACAGTAGACTTTTTAGGTTGAACTCCTAAACACATTTACTAGGAAGTACAGTAAGCAAAATAAAAAAAAAATCCTTCCAGTAGCACCTTAGAGACCAACTAAGTTTGTCATTGGTATGAGCTTTTGTGTGCATACACACTTCTTCAGATACTTGTCTGAAGATACTTATCACAGATCGTGAAGCTGAGGCTCCAATACTTTGGCCACCTCATGAGAAGAGAAGACTCCCTGGAAAAGACCCTGATGTTGGGAAAGATGGAGGGCACTAGGAGAAGGGGTTTGACAGAGAACGAGATGGTTGGACAGTGTTCTCAAAGCTATGACTCAAAGTTTGACCAAACTGCAGGAGGCAGTGGAAGACAGGACTGCCTGGTGTGCTATGGTCCATGGGGTCACGAAGAGCCAGACATAACTAAACGACTAAACAACAATAAGGTGCTACTGGAAGTAATTTTTTAATTTTGTTTCGAATATGGCAGACCAACACAGCTACCTACTTACGACTTAATCCCAGATAAGTGGCCTTCATGAATTTAGTTCTTTATTTAAAAATAAGAATTCACTTTATTATTAAGACTTTAAAAGGAGGATAGCACTAGTGAGTCATAATACAGTAACACGAAACATAATATTATTATTATTATTATTTTTTAAGTCACCAGAATGGCTTCGTAGAAAACAAGGTACAAAGCAGAGAGGGCGGCACATGACAATAAATGAAAAGGAGAAACACAGTCTTGTTCAGCAGAGATAGGTGAGTCAAACAAACTCACATGTTACAGGTATTGCCAAATAAAGTAATAATTTACTGGGATAAGTGGCTTCATATGTTGTTTATCTTTTTGCATCACCAAAGTCCTCCAAGTGGCAGCAAAGCCCATTGGTTTATTAGTCCCCTTCAAAACCTTAAGATGGGTTAATTTTTCTGGACAGCAAAAAACAAAGCTTTCTTATACCAGCAGTTCACATTAATAACAGAAACACCCTTCGGTCCCTGTGTTACAAAGCAGGCTGTTTCGTGTATTTATTATGATAGCAATAACCCAGATAAATCAGTAGTTGAAAACCCTCATATGTTGCTACAAGTTGAAAAGAATGCAGAGGAATAAAATATTCATGGTCTATTACATGAAGATTTGGGGAAATACTCTGCAAAAGAGAGTGGATGACTGAGAATCTCCCCACTCCTCACTATCCGTTCTTCTTTTGATTACATCCATGTTCCTATGCCCTTCCCCGCATCATCCAAGACTATGCACTGGTGGTAGCAGAAACAGAGTTATGTAGAGATAGCTGCTTTCTAGGCATAAAAAATGATGGCATTGGGAGCACTGGTAGACTGGATGGAAACAGTTACAGTCGTACCTTGGAAATTGAACGGAATCTGTTCTGGAAGTCCGTTCGACTTCCAAAATGTTCGCAAACCAAACCACAGCTTCTGACAGGCTGCAGGAAGCCAACTTTCCAACTTGTTGCCTAATTCTTTGTTAAGAAAGAGAGAGCCAGCTTACTTCATAGCTGGACTTGCTCAAAACAAGGTTTTGCAGCCTAATTCCTACGTTTTTAATTCTTGCTGCCAAGGGTGGGATTTTAAAACTCTGTTCAACCCCCACACATGGGTGCCTGGAGGGATAAATCACTATTAATATACCCTCTTCTACCCATTAAAACCCACCCCACACTTTCAGACACTGCTAGAATGTTAGAAATCCTTTAAATTGAGCAATATCTTTTTTGACTAATCAAGTATTTGCCAGGAGCCGGCTGAAACACTGCATAGTCATTATACATGTAACATTTCATAATTATAAATAATTTTAACATTTTATTCATATACTGAAAATCAGCCGGCAAGATCATTTCACACTACCTGCTCCTTCAAATGGAAGGAACAAATCAACGTGCAAACTATTTTTTGCAGATCCCATTGAGACTGTAGAACTATTATTTTTTGAAGGAGGATTTTTAAAAGGATTATGTTATGGGTATATAAATCACTTATTAAAAATCCATTTATAGGGAAAATCTGAGAATGCTGTGACAGATAACTTCAAATTAATCCTTGAGATGGAGATTGCACTAAGATTTGATTATATATTTACAATTATTCTAAATCATTAAAGTCTCAAGAGATGCCGTTTTAAAAGAAGCTCTCATATCATATTCTGTAGCTGAAAATATAATGGAATTAAAGAGCCACTATCCCCTTACTGCTGGCTAGAGTATCTGAGACCACATCCCTTCCTTTAACCATGGTGTTTATGACGTCTTACCTGAAAAACTATGCATAACAGAGCTGAAATCCTAGGAGAATTAACACTGCACACCAGCTTTTCAGTTAAATCCTTAACTTAGGCTGCAGTTCTACACACACACACACACACACACACACACACACACACACACGTACGTTCGACTGAAGCCAATGAATTTATGTCTATTTACATGAAGCCATTGGTTTTTATCCAGAGTGCCTCTGTTGAGCAGACTGGAGAAAAAAGCCCCGTAATAAATGAGGCTAGAGCAATATCCCAATGGGCGAAATAATTTTCCCAGGAATGTTCTTTGGAGATATAAAGGTAATAATAAATACATTAAATTAACTGCAAGTCATGGTGGGTATATCACATGAGAGAATGGTGGAGTGGACCTGCTGCCAAGGGAGTCACTGCCACTTAGCAAGAGGGGTGAGGCAGTGGCAAAGTCAGGATTGTTCAGGCACATCATCTTCATACAGTCGTACCTTAGTTCTTGAACTTAATCCGTTCCGGGAATCCGCCTGACTCCTGAAACTGTTCGAAAACCAAGGTGCGGCTTCCGATTGGCTGCAGGAGCTTCCTGCACTCAATCAGAAGCCGCATCAGACATTTGGCTTCAGGGAAACGTTCAAAAACTGGAACACTTCCTTTTGGGTTTTCAGCGTTTGGGAGCCAAAATGTCCGAGTGCCAAGGCGTTTGAGAACCAAGGTACGATTGTATTTCTATCCTGCCTTTTCCCCTGATGGGGCTCAAAACAGCTTACAACTAAAACAGAAACAGCTAAAAAAAGAGAAATCATTAAAAAAACAATTGAACACGCACAGGAATGCCCTGTAAAAACATTGTTTTAGACATGGGAGAGAATTTGTTTAGAAGAAGTGCATATAGTCCCTTCTCTGGTGAAAACCAGCTTCTGTAGTTAACACAGCAAGTAGAAGAGGGCACAACAAGCAATAGTGCCTCTTAATTTGGCACCTTTTTGTTATTGTGACAGGTCTCCTCTCTTCAAGCTTCTCGCAGATTTAGTCCCCTTCAGCCTTCACTAGTAACTGCCTCTTAATTATCTCTTCTCCAGATGAAACATACTCAACACCATCAACATTTCAGCATAGGCAAAGCATCAAATTGGCTCCAATGGTACATCAACACATCTCTGACCTCACCAACACTTTATTCTTCTGTAACTCCACCACAGCAGTGAGGTAACTCCCACCCATCAGGCAGACTGAAGCAACTGCCTTGGGTTGTTGTTGTTTAGTCGTTTCCAACTCTTCGTGACCCCATGGACCAGAGCACGCCAGGCACTCCTGTCTTCCACTGCCTCCCGCAGTTTGGTCAAACTCATGTTCGTAGCTTCGAGAACACTGTCCAACCATCTCATCCTCTGACGTCCCCTTCTCCTTGTGCCCTCCATCTTTCCCAACACCAGGGTCTTTTCCAGGGAGTCTTCTCTTCTCATGAGGTGGCCAAAGTATTGGAGCCCCAGCTTCAGGATCTGTCCTCCCAGTGAGCACTCAGGGCTGATTTCCTTAAGAATGGATAGGTTTGATCTTCTCGCAGTCCATGGGACTCTCAAGAGTCTCCTCCAGCACCATAATTCAAAAGCATCAATCCTTCGGCGATCAGCCTTCTTTATGGTCCAGCTCTCACAGATGAGATGAGATGAGACTGCCTTGGGTAGCAGATTCCAATGGGGCAGTGCCCCTGCAGGTGCCCCACCCATCCCCATCAGAGAAGCAAGCAGGAGCAGTGGCGACGGGTTCCTGCAAAATCTCACGAGTGCCCTGAAAAATCTCACAAGATCTTGCTGTTGCTGCCACTTCTCCCAACCTCTGCAGCACTACTGCTGGTGCTTCCCATGCCACCTCCCCACCCCGCTGCCGGAGAAGTGAGAAGTGGCTGCAGCTTCAGCATCTCGCCAGAACCCGGAAGCCACTTCTCCTACACAAATGCCACTGAGTAAGACTGGGCTTGTGCAAGCGTTGTTAAGCCCAGCATCCACACCTGGCATGGTAAAGCAAATGTCAGGGACCATGGTTTCTGGCATCCCCTTTTCAGACAATTTTACAAGGCTGGTGAGCCACCAGCGCTCAGCTTGGCACTTGGCTCTGCAGATGAAATAAAGATGGTGGGCAGCTGCAACCTCGCTTGATGCTTCTTTACATAGCACTGAGCTGAGCAGTTCCAGTCAACTAGCCTAGTATAAATGTTTGAAAAGCAGAAAGGGCAGGTGGCGGGGGAAGGATTCATCTTCCCATGGGTGTTTCATTAGCTTATTGGGGTCACTAGGGTGGCGCTGTGGGAGGCAAAGGGCCCCTAACCCAAGGGCCACTTCATTTCTGGTGCTGGTCCCGAAAAGCAAGCCAGAAGTCATTCATTTCAATGGAGTGTGTGCAATATGGTTTGTGTCCCCCAAGGATTATAAACTGATCAAAGAATAGTGAAGCGTTCTTGCTCGTGAATGCATATACTTTAAATACTTTGTAAGTGTCAGTATGCAACACTACAGGACGCTCAACTTTCATTCTTTTCAAATAAATCTGAAAACAGAACTATTCATCTTTTTAAAGCAGCTGACATGTTGCATAAACAGGACGAATAGATATCTTTTTCTAAGTTTTTTTTAAAAAATACAATATGTAGGGTGATTTATTATGCAATTTATCTCTTGCCATCTCTGTACTGTTGATAATTTAGAACCACACTGGGCAGTTCCTACACCATTAATATTAGCCAGATGTGCTTCACTTTAAGGCTATGATTATTTTAAATGTTTTAAAATGTATGCCATTTATCATTAGTACCATGAAGATGACATTCATGTTATGGCTAAGGTGGTGTCAGCAGATTTTATAAATCCTTATTGTAGGAGTTCAGAAGTCAGACATAAAAATGGCTACAGGCTGAAACGTAGCATGTGGTAGCTTGCCATGGGAAGCAATTTTTTAAAATGTCAGAGCTTTATTCAAATGATGGGGAAAGGGGCTAAAATTGTTAGTATCCACGAGTACATTTTCTGACATTACCATTCAAAAATTACTCAAACAATAAATGTAGAAAGGAAAGATTTTTGCACATACAATATGAAAATGTTCAAGACCATTATTTTGGGGAGGGGTGGATTTCATGTTACCTTGTTTCTGAAATACCTTCATGGTTTGGTGGTTTTTTTGTTTGTTCTTTAAAAACCCTCATTTCACCTGTTTACAAGGAAGTAAACAATCAAGTGAGGTTGCCTTAGTGCAGATTTTGGGATATCATTCCTACCACAGATTTAAGACCAGGATTTGAAATTGAAAGCATTTAGGATATCATTCATGGGCAGAAAAAACCAGCAAAGGTTTGCTTTGATGATTGGTGGGAGTCAGAAAGCATTGGACAAGGATTGTTACATGCTAGACACAAGTTACTGAAGGTGTACTGGCTGAGGGCTGATGGGAGTTGCAGTCCAGGAGGGCATGAAGTTGACAAAGGATGACTTAGATCAGGCATCCTCAAACTTCGGCCCTCTAGATGTTTTGGACTACAGTTCCCATCAACCCTGACCATTGGTCCTGTTAGCTAGGGATCATGGGAGTTGTAGGCCAAAACATCTGGAGGGCCGCAGTTTGGGGATGCCTGACTTAGATTAATCAATGCTGTCATGATGGCAAGTTCGACATGCCACCATGACAGCTAAAATAAGAAATACAGATAGAAAGATAGTGATAAGTGAATGGGGACAACTAGAAGGGAATTTAAAATGGAGTGGCATAAATATAAACCTACAAGCAAGGATGAACCTGTGAGCACCAGCAAACAAAACATAAGAGTTAAGATTAGAGGGGGAAAGAGGCGAAAATTTAGGAGTTGAAGCAAACCAAAGAGGGTAAGATAGGATGTCAAGGAAAGATAGGTTGGGAAGTCCACCTACAATCAGATAGGAGAAGACAAATGTATCAAAAACAAGTGTAATCAAATGTAATTTAAAACTGCAATAATAATAATAATAATAATAATAATAATAATAATAAATAGATTAATTAAGGCAAATGTTAAAGCAGAATATCGGCAATTACAGCACGATATTACAGCACGATACAGCACTGAACTCAATGGGGCTTAGTTCTTAGTTGACATGTATATGATTTCGCTGTGAGTTGTTTTAAAATGTTATTTACCTAGAACCCTCCACGACTCTGTAACCTAGTAAAATGTCTTCTACATTGTCTGTAATCCTGCTCTTATTTGCGTAATGCATGACGTTATCATGCTTAGGTATGAACTAAAAAGGCAGAGAAGGGGGCTTGCATTATGTACAACAGGAAAAGCCAAGATGGAGACATCCAGATGTTGCTAGACTACAACTCCCATCATCCCTGACCCTTTAGCCATACTGGCTGAGGCTGATGGGAGTTGGAGTCCAGCAAAACCTAGAGGGCTGGTGACTCCTGATGCACAGCCGAACAGGGAATGATTTATGCATTAACTGCAATAGGATAGTGCAGAAAGGAAACCATTAAAGGCCAGGACTCAAGAGAACACACAGATTTCACAAGTGCTGGATTAAAAAACAAAACAAAAACCATCCAGCTTTAGCAGCCTTTTGAAATATTTGGCTGTTGCAAAACCGACAGAGGAGCTCTTCTAAAAAAAAGAATCCTGTCATCCCAGCCCCTCTTCCCATAAGCGCCACGAGTTTCCCAATGCCCCTTTGACAGTATAATCAGTCAATTCAATCAGAGAAATTCTATACTACAATGGTAATTTTCCCTCACTTTTTTCCCTTTACACTGTCAGTTTCAGCCACCTGCTGAAAGCAGTGATGTGGAACAGCTCGGTATTAGCTCTGAAATTAGTACCAGTCCCCAGTTAAATACTTGGCACTTACAGTGTGGGGTAGACACTGTTAATGGCATATAAACTCATCAGTTCCAATCGGCACATTACTTAAGCAAGTCTGTTTCTAAGTTATCCAGAGAGCACCTTGCTGGATAAAAAAACACCACATGTCAGTGTAAGTATTACATATGAAAGAAACAACCTCCAAATGAAAATGGAGCTGTGTGTCGTGCTAAATCATATCTACGTGCTAAATAATAGCTTGCTAAAAGGTGGAAAATATATGACAGCCTTCCCCAACTGTGTCCCCTGCAGATGCTGTTGGACTACAACACCCACCATCCATGACCACTGACCATAGCGGTTGCGGGTGATGGCATACCCTCCAAAATTTCCCCGATTAAAATAGAGACATCCTATTCCATAATAATAATTTTACTCTTTATACCCTACCCATCTGACTGGGTTGCCCCAGCCACTCTGAGCAACTTCCATCATATATAAAAACATAACAAAACAATAAACATTTTTAAAAAACCTTCCCTATACAGGGCTGCCTTCAGATGGCTTGGGAGTTGGACAACTGGGAGCTGTATTCAAGAAAACAGAGAATGTGTAGAAAAGGCTGATTGATGATTAAGGTATTTTTCTTTTAAGAACCATTATATAATTTGGAGAGCCATTGAAAGAATTATGATGAACGGGTCTAAACAGCATATCAGCCTCTTTCCAAGAGTGGAATTTCTACTGTGTACACAGTCAGTTGGACTGCTTAATATCTCACAAATCCAGTCCTTGCCCTGGTCTCCTCAGCTCAGCAGGCGGACCATGTGAAAGAGCCAGGCAACAGTGATGAAAGGCATTTACTATAGACTCCTCGCAGGGTCATCAATGGACAACCTGTACAAGATTTGTGCTTTAAATAATAAATGAACTAAACACCTTGAGGTAATTGGCTGTGTGAAGCCTCACACTAGGCCAGATAGGCTTGTCTGTACAAAGTAAAATAAGTTTAAATAATATATGAACAGTGTAGAGCTTTTCTAACCAAACTAATTCTACATGCTTTTTTTTTTAAAAGAGCAAGATGTCTATGAGCTGAGATGTTTTCATGATTTCACGAGGAGGGTCAGAATGTGGGTGGCCTTCCCTGTCTTTGCTAGTAACTCAGCCACTACCCAGTTCTGTAATAGCATCTTCTACATCTTGAGCAAAGAATTCAGTTGTAAAGGACTGAACTAAAGGCACAAAACTAACAGGGGAAAACAGGAGAACAAATAATAAAAGTAACACAACCTTTTTAATTCTCCAGCAAGTTTGAAAGCTATATACTTCATGGTCTTCCACAAGAATGAGACAGAAGGTGGGGAGGGAGTAATCTTACATCGAAGTTCTGCAAACAGGCTGCAAATTATGGCATTTCTAGAGTCTACGCAGGAGAATGAATTCCTTTTTTAACCTAGAGGTTATTACTACTAGTTAGAAACAGATCTTCAGGCCTATTCATATGCAGTGGCGGAGTGACATGCTCAGGTGGGGGCGTGGCTGGCGTGCATCGTGGGGGGCATGCCGTGTGTTGCAGGGGGCACGCAGCGAGCATCCTGGGGGCAGCTGTGATGGCACACACACCCCGGATGGCACCCGGGGCGGACCGCTCACCCTGCCCGCACTTTCATCCGCTAAGCCCTTGCTGTCTTGCTATCTGGCTTCCTCCCTACCAATTATTGTCTCTGGATATGCCTACCTTTGACATGAGGTTCCCAGAAGATTCCACACAAAGGAATGCTGCCTTGGTGTTGAAAAGGGTCTCTTCCTCTACAAGTGGGGCTTGCATTCAGCAACTTTTAAACCTGGCACCAAAAGAAAGCTATGCTGGGATAGGATCCACTTAGGAGCTCCCAAGTACAGTGGTACCTCACAAGACGAATGCTTCGCGCAACGAAAAACTCGCAAGACAAAAGTGCTTTGCAATCTTTTTGTTGACTCGCAAGATGAATTTTTCTATGGCCGTGCTTCGCAAGACGGGGTTTTTTTGCATTTTTTTTTGCTTTGATTTGTTTAAATTGTAAAACAGCAAGACGAAATTTTCGCAATACAAAACAACTCGCGGAACGAATTAATTTCGTCTTGTAGAGCCAATTCCATCTGCAAACAGGACTTGCACTCTTCCTTTGAAGGCATGGCTCAATTTCATGCTGTGCCTGCAAAGGAACATTTTAATTTTGCAGCCTGGCTTAAATACTGCACCTGCAGAAGGAAAAAAAAAGAAAAGAAGCAGAACCACACCCTAAGTGTGTGCTCTAGATTCTTTCCTTTGAATTAAAGCCACCTGACATTATGGCTTGATGGGAGGTAGGGGAGGGGGAGGTCAGGATCTGCTCCAACAGCCAGATACAGTGGTACCACGGTTTACAAACTTAATCTGTTCCGGAAATCCGTTCTTAAACCAAAGCTGTTCTTAAACTGAGGCACGCTTCCGTAATGAGGCCTGCTGCTGGCGGTGCCCTTCCACCATTCAGCTTCCATTTGTAGACCGAAGTAAAGTTCACTAACCGGAATACAACTTCTGGTTTTACAGAGTTCGTAAAACGAATAGTTCGTAAACAGGGCTGTTCTTAAACTAAGGTACCACTGTATTTTTCCCATTCCTGATGTAGCCAATATTGAGCTGGATTGGACTAACAGTCTATCTGTGTTTCAGACAGCTTCCTATGTTCCTAACCATTCATCAACATTGTCATCTCTGTCGCTCTGTGGAAGCTAAAGAGGCTCAGTATTTCAGAAGATTTCCCAAATGTAATTTTTTAAGCTATGTATCATCTCTACACAGAAAATACAAGTGATGTGCAACCAGTGGATACGTGCCAGATTCCACATTTTAGACCCTCTGGGTGGGATTCAACTAATGAGTACCGTCAGTAGAAGTCCTGTGCAAGGACCTCCGCTTGCACAACAGGGCTTTACTCCCTCTTCTCCCCCTGCGTTCCATCTGCCTCCCAAAACTGGCACAGGGGAGGTTCAGGAGAATCTCCAGAACAGCATGCAAGGGGGATTCTTCCATCTGGTGAGCCCAAATGCTTGCCCTGATAGAATGAATTACCTGAGAGTGATATTGAATTCCTCCCTCTGTGTTACGAACTTTCTGCTGCTACCACAAGTAAATAGAGTAAGTGTTGTTCGACATTCCTCAACACTGAAGCAGACTTAAAGAGAATGGACTAACAATTCCCACACAACTCATCAAATGCCCAAACCTCAGTTGGTATAAATTGGCAATTGACACAGGCCTTATATTTCATGGAAGTGAACGTAATGCAAAGGGAGCATGGCACGTTGCCAAGGGATGTTCTTTTGCTCATTGTCATCTTTGATAGTCAAAGTGACTTCCATTGCCCTGATATGCTACTTTCATCCGCTTCTACCTCCTGCTGTAGCTATGGCTGTTTGGCTCAAATCCTTGGGTAGCAGTTTCTTTTAGCAATTTGGAATTACTTGAAACACAGCCCTGGAAGTTTGGAGGACTCAGATGTTCTTAACTTTCCTTCTGTTTCCTACTAGTGCCTTTTCATATATTTGAAGATTAATTTTATTTTTACATTTTGTATGTTCTAATGATCAAGTGCTGGCAGACTGCCTAAGTGCTCGTTAGTTGTCCTCTCTTGGTACTCTGTGAGTTTGTACATGCGTGCATGTGTACACACACTACTTGTAGCCTAACCCAAACTGATTTCCCCCTTTTTAACTGATTTTTTAAAAAAATATAATGTTCACATCACACATACTGGATCATGTCAAATAAGGCAATCTATATCAAGTAACAATAACTGAGAACTAAGTCTGCACTGAATAGCAACAGTTAACAGCTATGCAGAAAGTTGGCTTTTGTTGACTAGAAAATAAAATGCTTGCAAAGGTCAGTAGAAATAAGATCCATACAGAACCACACTTATGACAACAAATAGATGAATGTGCCACGTGAACACCATTAAAAGGTGAGGATACAAAGTGTGGCAATTCAGGGGAAAAACAGAACTGCCTTATCTAGAAGCCTATGTATTAGGAGCAGAGACATAGAAGTGCTATAAATATATTAAAATAAACACACATACCTGAAACTTTTTAACAGAACTGTAAAGGCAAGTGAAAGCTACCTCTTTAAAATACACAAGTAGCATTAATGCAGCAGATAATCCAAAGTCTCAGTGACCTTGGCAGCCTTGCAGAGGTAATCTTTGCATAGATGAATTATTCTTGAACAATTGCTCTAATGTATTAGGCACAAGCATACTGTCCTTCAATATTAGCCATGCTTGTCTTTCCACCTATTTCTTAACAAACTTATTTATTAAGGTCACAGCAAGGCAAGAAATCTCACACATCCCTTGCAATGTACCATCATTTTGAACTTCTGGAGAGAAAACACAGAAGGCATTATGGTTATTATGAGTATACCACACATGACTTTTCTAGAAAATATTTAAGATCTGAGAGCAGGTAAAGTGGGTGAGCTCTAGTTTGGAACAGATAGCAAAAAAATAATAATCCAAATCTAAATTATTTTACTTCTTTTTGAGTCACTAAAACACATCTCTTTGAATACCAAACCACCCTGGAACTAAAGAGCTAGAGCTAAACTTATTTGAATTACATGTTCAGAATAAGAATTTTGATTAAAACTGATTGGATTAGAAAAGGATGAGACATTGATTGGGAAGGCTTTACCTAGTGAGTTTATGTTTGCCATGCACCTATGCCACAAGGCACAATTTGGCAATCTCAAAATGGGGTATCAGACCCAGATTGTGTTGCCATTATTTAATTGCTCACCACTGCCCACCCCACAGCAAAAACATCATGAACAATTAAGAGAGCAACTAGATTTATTTTATACAAGCCCAGGCTTGTCTGGTATCTTCAAAGTGCAGAAAGATCGTGCAATAATTATGATTGCCCTAAGACTGCTTCTCACTCCTTACAATGAAAGTGAAGACCCGTCCTTTATCCCATGACCTTATATTTGTATCTTGATATTTTTATTACCTGCACTTCCCTGTTCCCTACTTATGGATAACTGCAATTCTCCACTTCTTTGGTTAATGTTTGGTTCCACTGTCCTGCCTCTCCTTCCACTGAGAGCTCCCTACAGCCCTTCAACAGGAAAACAAGAGAAGTCTTAACAGCACTGACTCCTGATTCTAAGGGTCGCTAAAAGTTGGGAGGCTAAATGGTGCCACTCTGCAAGTTGGACAAGATCTTGCACCAGCAACTGGATGGTTATGTTAATGAAATGATAAACCCCTGCACACTTTGATTGGTCCAAAAACAAAGAAACATTAGGCTCACAACATGATGCAAATTGATATCACTCTTGCCACACCTCCCTACCCCAATAATTTGACCTTCACTGGACAGTGAAATGGTGCAAGTTGTCTCTGATTTTACACACTACAGTCTGAATTTTACTGATCTGATCTAGGGCTGGTGTGGGTTTTGTTGTACTTTGTTAACAAGGGGGTGAAACAAATGAGCTTTCTGTTTCCTCCATTTCTTTCATTCCATGCACAGTTCCACACAGGCATGCTAGAACACATTTCAAAGAAAACTTCAGCAACATATGGCACCAGACATCACAGCATCAACTTTCCAAACCCTAATTTAATATGCTTTGCCAAATACTCTTCTTAGTGCTTGTACATTTTTCACAATAAAATATATTGCACCTATCAAACAGGTGTCAAGAGGTCTGCACAAATGGATGGTCAGACTTTCATGTCATTAATGAACAGCCCAGGACCAGTAGGTGGTTTGTTATGTATACATTATGCACAGACTCTAGTTTCTGAAATACAGTTTGGACAGTGTTTTCCATCAGATTCATGGATCACATAAGCAAGAGACAGATTTTGCAAATTATTCTCTCAAAAAAATAGATAAATGAATTCTGTATTTATGACACTGAAGGGAAAATTGCAATCATGATGCAGCAATGCTAGAAAAATAGGGTATATGTGTATGTGATATATTGCGTAGCCTTGTCTGTGACTGTTCATGCAGTGTAAGAATTTCTTTATCCAAGGACAAGTTCTTTCACCTTCCCATCTGTCCTGTGATTATTTTTTTTAATGTCTAAGACAGGTGGCCTGTTGGAAACCTAAAACCCTATGGGTACAAAATATGATTAAAATCTGATGTTGGTCTGTAAGATAAAGGAAAGCTCCATGTATAGTCAAGAATTTGTAACTAACCAGCATAAATATGTCAAAGGGAAAAGCATTTAACGAAAAGCATCTTTAATTCTAGCTCACTATACACAGTATCAAAATATTGCATGCAATTACTCCTCTGTAGAATATATATTGATATGTTTTGGTGTTGCAGCAGTTGTCTGCGTTCTTTTATATAAAGCTTATTTAAATTTAATTTAGGGACGCGGATGCCGCTGTGGGTTTAACCACAAAGCCTAGGGCTTGCCAATCAGAAGGTTGGCGGTTTGAATCCCTCCGACAGGGTGAGGTCCCTTTGCTTGGTCCCTGCTCCTGCCAACATAGCAGTTTGAAACACGTCAAAAGTGCAAGTAGATAAATAGGTACCACTACAGCGGGAAGGTAAATGGCGTTTCCGTGCGCTGCGCTGGTTTACCAGAAGCAGCTTGTCAGGCTGGCCACATGACCCGGAAGCTATACACCAGCTCCCTCGGCCTGTAAAGCAAGATGAGTGTCGCAGCCCCAAAGTCGGTCACAACTGGACCTAATGGTCAGGGGTCCCTTTTCCTTTACCTTTAAATATAATTTTAAACCAAGTCCATTCATCCCCAATAATAGACTAACACATTCAACTGCATACTTGGAAAATGTTCTAATATTTAATATTATTAATGCCCTGTAATAAAAGCCAGTGACTTCCAGAAGTTCTCATCTTGTGCCATTTCATGTGAATGGAATTTCACGTGGTAAATGGTGTCCTTGGCGGATTGTATTTTGAACCAGTCTGATACAAACAGTCTAAGACCAACATAGGGATGGAGAGCAATGAAGCAGTATGTGATCCAAGAGGTGCACCTTAGAATCAGTTTCAATACCCCAGTGGATACACAGGGGAAATTCTCACATTGTGCATGGCCATGGCTGCCCTGCAAATTGCACCTCTGTTTTTAGTATCATTTCAAAGGTCCCTGTGTTGTGCCTTGTGGCTCTCGCTGTTCAAACACTTTGGGCAGTGAATTATCTTGGACTGGCTGCAGCTTTTACACATTGTCAAGAACTTCCACTTTATTTTAAGCACAGGTAGTGGTGCTGTCTGTTGATAGGTTCTCAAAAATCTCTTTATTTTAAATTGTGAAAATTCTGGCTTGTATATGTGGTCTCAAGTTGATACTGTACATAAATTACCCATTTCTTTTCAGTTTCTAATAAACTCTCCCCAACAACCCAATTTTTCAATATTAGGTTCAACATGAAGCATGCAAATTGCACAGCTTTATGTAAAATTAACCAGTAACATAAATGTTACTTATTTGCATTTTTTTGTTTGGTTTAGCATAGATTATACACACGCTCGCACCACACATGTGCAGAGAAAACATGTTTTAGAAAAGAAAATGGATGTTATGTGACTTTTCTGAAAGGGGAGAAGATAGACAATAAGAGTTACCTTGTCAAAGAATTCAATGTAGATGATATTTGGGGAAAGTAAGTTTGCAGGGTAAATCATCGTATTATACTTTCAAGTATTTCTCAGGTTAAAAAGTACACGAGAATCTATTTAGTTTTAAAGTTTTGCACTTTGCAACTTAGAACACTAAGCAATGATTGCTGCAGATAATTAAAATTTAAAATATTAAATTATTTAGTATATTCTGAATAATTGAAAGAATAAAAAAAATCCTTAGCAGGGTAAGATTGGAAGCAGCTACACAATTTATTTCCAACTCCCATATAATAGAATGAAGGTATACATTTGCCCTACTCCTACATTATTTTTGTTGCTGTAAAATGTGGATTTCCAAAGCATCATAAATGAAATGAAACTATATTGATTCACATTCCCTTAAAAAGAAAATAGAGCACTACTCTCTAAGGAGCATTCAGTAGATATAGTTCCAACATAAAGTTCAATTTATAATATTTAAATTTGCCTCTATTTGAACCTATGTCACACCCTGTGAAAAATCTGTAATATTGTCATTGGGTAGGATATGGTCATTGATTTGTCTTGCTGGTTAGTTTTGCATAGAAGGCCAGATTTACGTTACAACCAATGTCAGACTTGTCTGGCTATCAGTTAAAGTGCAGACAATGAGAAATCTGGAAATTACTTGTTCTTGGATCAAATTGCATTTAATTTGATTTAGGTTAAATCAGCATCTGATTTTGAGATGCATGCTACATTTCCTTCCTCAAAGTTTGCAAATTATTCAACAGCTATATCAACTAAATATGAAGGGCTGGATAAAATATTTGCGGGTTTTGGTGTTTTTTTGAAATCCAGTTCTATCATTTGTAGGCTGATTTGCTTTCTAAACAAAAGATGGCAGAAAGTTAGAAATGCCGTGTAATCATTTTATTATGAAAACACATTGTTTGACATTTATTTATTTAAAATATTTGTTACATGCTCTTCGTTGTTACAATGTATCCCACTTTGGGATTATACGTAGTTTAGCAACACAATACCTAGAATAAAACACAAAATGAACCCATTGTTTGAAAATGTATGGGTTCTTAAGGAACTTGTGTTCAACTTAGATAAGGAAAGGACATATTCTGTGTAGAAAATGAAAACTGCTGCTGTGCTCTTGGAATGCAAGTATGGTAATTTTAATTTCATTAAAAGTGTACAGTAATCGTCAAGGGAATTTCTTAGTGGACAAGGAGAAAAGGTGACTGTCGGGAACTGCTCACTGCTGCCCCATGTGGCAAGCAACATCAGTGCAGCTCCTCAGGGACTTGACTACATAGACTTGACTACCACTGGCTCCTTCTGGGCAGAAAGTATAAGAGAACCAATGGTAGCTCACAGTGACGTGTTTGCAGAGCATTTTGAAAATAAAATCCTTTGCATCTGCCAGGGCCTTGACTCCACTTTAACAGAAGATGAATCCCAAGAGGTGCCCAGAGCAAAGTCTAGTCCTGTTATGTTGGAAGAATTTCAGATATTAAGGCCTGAGAATGTGGACAAGGTGCTTGGATCGGCCGGGGTGAACACTTGCATTCTGGCCCCTTGCCTGATAAAAAATAGCAGCAAGAGTACAGCTGGCTGGGGCAGGGAATAGATTAATGCTTCCCTATGAAAAGGGGTGGTCCCTGCCTGTTTGAAGGAGGCAATGGTAAAACCACTCCACAAGAAACCCTCCCAGGATTTCGACAATCTAATTACTGTGCCAGTTCCCAATCTCTCCTTGTTGGGCATGGTTCCTGAGTGGGTGGTGGTGGACCAGATCCAGGAGAAAAGTGATTGTCTAGATCCATTTCAACTGGGGTTTAGGCCCAGTGTCTGCACAGAAACGTCTTTGGTTGTCCTGTTCAATAACCTCTGTCAGGAGAGAGACAGGGGAAATGTGTCCTTGTTCATTCTCCTTGACCTCTAAGTGGCTTTTGATACCATCAACCATGGTATCCTTCCAGAGTGGCTGTCCGATTTAAGAGTTGGGTGACACTAAGAATTGTAGAACGCTTCGTTTCAGAATAGATTTGGTTGTACTTTGGGTGTCTATGTGCCCTACTTTACTGAAGACATTCCTCTATTTGAAAGACTTCCTTGCCCATGTCTGGTTTAAAGACAAAAAAGGAAGTTCAGGGCCCCTGAAGTTCACCATCAAGTTAGAAACAAATTCACCAAGTGCCAGAAGATAGGGACTGTCCCATGGTAAAGAGAGGCACAACTTTAAGCCCAAAAATTAGAAAATACTTAACAGGAAGCCAGGTAATATCAAATCAAATAACACATTTCAATCTCACAAGACACTCCATCTTAATATAGAGAGATATGTATTTTAAGATTATGATTAGCCTCATTAAGTAATCAAGACATTTTAGCAATGCAAAATAGTGATAAATGTTTTGTGCCAATTGATGAGATTTTTATATAAGATTTGTTGTCTAAAAATGATTTCCAAGATGAAGAAGCTCCTGACCCAACCATATCAGATGATACTGAAGGCTCACTGTTATGGAAGAAAGCACCCTGCTACCTTCTAAAGAATAAAATAGAGGAAGGTGCATGTGAGGTTATTGTGGAAAATATGGGAGAGGAAAGGAAAAGAATTTTTTCATATGGCAGCATGCTTCGATACTCACTCAGCCATGATGTAAATTTGTGATATTAGCAGATATTACAGTTATGGTGACCTATGGTGGCAGCAAGCCTTGCATTGAGAACATAGGCATGGAGGGGATCAAAGGGTAACTCTTAAGACTCAGAGACCTAAAGTTGTCTCATTCTGGCCTACTGAAATGTTCTACTATTAACAGACAAATCATGTTAAAAACAGAATGCTCTCCCAGACCGTGTACATTTACTTAAGTGTAAATGGGAGAGCCCAATGGAATATACTTCTGAATACATATAATGAACATAAGAGAAGTCCTGCTGGATTTGACCAAAGGCCCATGTAGTTCAGCATCCTATTCCCTGCAGTTGCCAACCAGATGCATATAGGAAACCCACAAGGAAGGCATGAGAGCAATATGTGCTCTTGAACACACAAACATATGGAACCAGACCACTTATCCAGCTAGCTTAGTATTCTCCCCTCTGATTGGCAGTGGCTATCAGGGGTTTCAAACGTTATTTATTTATATACCCAGAGGTCTCAGGGCGGTTCACAGAATAACAAGGCTTCCCAGCCCTACTCCAAACCCCTGGATACTGAACTGGAGTAAAGCATGTGCTCTACCTTTAAGCTATTGCCCCCCCCCTCGAGGGTTGTTCCCAGCAACTGGTATTCAGAGGCAGACCAGGCTGCAAATTGATGCATGGAGATTCAGTATAATATGAGTGAGATGCAGCATACTGAACGGTGAGAATCAGGGGGGGAAACAACAACATGTATCCATTGGGTTATATTTCTCAAAAACATAAAACAGAAAAGGAAATACATATTTTCTGCTTATGCTATCATCTGTCAACCAAACTTAGAGATGCAACTTTTGTAGCACAGTTGTTTATAAAAACACAAAACTGATTATCATCACTATCTGCATATTCTGCCAAGAAGGACAGTGTCTGGCTCTGAATAATAGCTCTAAAACATTCCTGACAAATATAAAATGTGATCTGAGCAGAAGTGTCCAAGGCATGAAGCAACTACAGGATTTGAGGGAAGAAGCTAAACTACCACAGGTTCTATGTGCTTAGATCTCAGAGCACTCTAGAAAAATGCTAGTGCTTAGTATTCTGTTAGCAGACAGTAAGATCTTTTGTGATTGGTCAAGTCAGTCTCTGTTCTTTGTTTGATCTACAGAGCAGTGGTGGTGGAGGCAGCAGCAATGAATTACAGTATCTAGCCAGCAAAATAGAAGCTCCCCTTGCCAATGGTGGAGTGATACTGACCTAGAACAGCAGCCTCTAAGTATCCAAAACCAAACTTGGAACAAGTCTAAGTCAGCATCATGATAATACAAAAAGTATCAAAGTAACATGCAAGCAACTTCTTCTTTTTCTCTGCAGACTGATGGTCTGTTGCTTGGCTGTCGTCCAAATAACCACAAGCCGTAGGAGACAAGCAGTGCAGGTCTGTTTTAGAATGCCAGACTATACTTTGCCTTGGTCCAAAGTTAAAAAATTGACTTGGGAACTGTAGTTACTCCTAGTATATTTGACGGTACACAACTACATCAGGGCTTTCCTAGCATCAAGAAATGAAAGATAAAAGTGCATTATGAAGTTACATGAGGAATATATATTGTAGAAACCATCTACATCTTTGTGGATTTCCTGAATATGTAGAAGACTCAAAACTTGAGACACCAATTAAAAATGGTGTGCCAACATCAAAAGTAGCCTCCCAAGGAAGTAAAAGCACAAGTGTTCATTAAACCCAGTTTACAAGGATTGTAAGAGCCACAACAGAAACTTAAGAGTGTCCCTGTATATAGTGTATGGCGAGTATCTTTATTTGGATAATTTCCATCAGGTGCTTTATTTTTTCTTTTTGCCTACATACATATCTTTTTTTTGTCTTGATACCATTTTCCTGTTTCGATTATTTTAAAATTCCAATAACTATAATCCTATTGGAAGCTCCATGATCAGATGCTGTCTACTGTACCTCTAACATACAAGCAGTAAGGGACAGCCATCACCTTCATATGCTGATTGTGAACTCCTAGAAGCATCTCACTGGCACTGTTGGAAACAGAACAATGAGCTGGGAGTACCTTTGTCTGATCAAACAAGGCAATTCTTCTGTTCTTGCAATGCATTATACCATCATCCTTCTTCTTGCCAGACAACTACTTGCAAACACTGGGAGATTTTTTTACTGCCACTTAAAGAGCCAGAGCCCTGCTGTTTGCCATTGCTGTTATTGTCAAACTTCTCAGTAAAGGCAGAATCAAAGCACTGTAAACAACAGAATGGCTGAGCTTGGCGTAACACAACGATGGGCTTTATCTTAATTATTATCTACTTATAGGTAAGTAGACTAATAAGGTTAGAAAATCCCCCATCTTTCAATAGCTTATATACTACCTATTTTAGGAAATAACACATTTAAAATAAACTACTGATGAATCTTTAGCTGTGATTTGTAGTAGTAGTAGTAGTAGTAGTAATAATAATAATAATAATAATAATAATACTACAAGTATACAATATATCCCGAATAAATTGCAATTCTTTACAAAACAAATTGCATCCTCAGTATAATATTATTTCTAGGCAGGGGAGAACCAGGCAGAGGGTCTTCTTGGTGGTGGCACCCGCCCTGTGGAACACCCTCCCATCAGATGTCAAGGAAATAAAACAACTGTCTGACTTTTAGAAGACATCTGAAGGCAGCCCTGTTTAGGGAAGTTTTTTAATATTTTATGTTTTATCGTGTTTTCAATATTCTGTTGGGAGGCACCCAGAGTGGCTGGGGAAACCCAGCCAGATGGGCGGGGTATTAATAATAATAATAATAATAATAATAATAATAATAATAATAATATTCCACTTGACATTTTACAATTTGGCTCTCAGATGCTCAATAGGTTCATGCTGGAATAATGAACAAAAAAAGGATGGCAACTTCAGGAGACTACTACCACTTCTCAAAGACTAAAGGGTTGTCTGTGAGTGATGCAATAGACTCTGAACAATGTTCCGTACACTATGCACAGACCAGGTTCTCTCAATACCCATGGGAAGCCCACTAGCAGGACCTGAGCAAAACAGCACTCTCCCCTCCTGCGCTTTCCAACAATTGGTATTCATATTACCTCCAAGCATGGAAGGCATATAGCATAGCCATTTGGGTTAGTAGCCATTGAAAGCCTTATTCTCCCTTAATTTCTCTAACCTTCTTTTAAAGCTAATCAAGCTGGTTGGGGGGGCATGCATGTGGGGTCCCTTACATGCCACCATGTTCCTTACATACCACATGTCTTAGGTACCAGGACATGGACCAGCTTCCTTCCAGTCACTAGCATGGCACCTCCCTCCCCAATGGGTGGCTGGGTAATGTCATCTGCAATCTTTAGCCATTCCATTTCACTTTAGTCCAGCAGGCTGAGCTCTTAAGACAGCAGGTGTGTTCCCTTTTTTCCTACACAGCCAGTTCATGGAAACTTTAGCTCAAGGATAGGGAACCTCTGGTCCTCCATATTGGACTCCAACTTCCATCAACCTCAAAGCCAGCACGGAAAATTTTAGGGATCCTGGAGTTGTCCAACAACATCTGTAGCCCATCAGGTTCCCCATCCCTGTTCTACTTATAAAGTTGTGGCCTGGTTAAGCCCAGTTTTGTGTGGTTCTTGTCCTTACTTCATCCTTCCTTATGTGCTTCTCACTGCAGAAGCCGGACAGAGAGAAAACTACCGGTAATAAGCTGCTAAAAAAGGAAGTACAGTAGTTATACTGGCCAAATAGAAAGCAGCAACAAGGAAGAAACAGACCAAGAGAGAACTAGGTGACTGTCACATAACTGGGATTCCTTCATAAAGTCTCTACCCCTCTTTTCTCAACCAACCCCCTATGATTGGTAAAATAAAAAGTACACAAATTAGTTATTCCAGCTTTATTGCTATAACCAATCTCACAATAAAATGCACAATAAATTGGCAACTGCTGCCATCTGGCACATTGTTCATTTACCTGAAAGCAACAGGGCTCACATCACAAAATGGTAGTAATTACTACATATTAGAGAGCTGTGTGTTGATTACCGTGCTTTAACACTCTCAGCCCTTTAATCACTATCTACATGACTCTGAAACTATCACAGACAGTTTCAGAGCACTGTAGCTCTATTGTGAAGTCAAAAACCTAACACAGCAAGCTGCCTTATACTGACTGAGCAGGCCATTGGCTCATCTACCGTAGCTCAATATTGTCCACAGAAGCAATGCCAACCTGGTGGCCTCCAAAAGATTTGGACTGTTGATGGGAGCTGTAGTCCAAAGCATTTGAAGGGCACCAGCTTGGTAAAGGTTGGCCTCCAAGATTTCATACGGGATGTTTCCATCCTTATTTTAGGATCCCAGGGATTGAACCTGGGACCTTTTGAATGCAAAGCATGTGCAATGCCACTCAGCCTTAGCCATTTCTCCAGTTCAAAATGCTATTTCTGCATTCACAGATTAAGGAATTGTTTCTAGTTAGTGGCTTGCCTACAATAAAATTTTGGGTAGGCAACTGTACGTACAGTAATTACACAACATGTATATATACAAAAGCAAATTAGACTCAGGCTATTCCTGGAGCAAGAATTTGATGTGCTTCTCTTGACTCTTCAGCACAGATGCAGCTTGGACATTCATGGAATAGAAAGATCAAGCAGCAAGTGCCCATGTACACTCAGCCAGGAAACATCCCAAACAAAAGACTTCTTGTAACAGCAGCCTCAGTTCTACTTTTATAGGCAAAGCTAATCTGCAATAAGCTATTTTGTTCCAGAGATGAAAATAGACAGAGGAAGAAACTAAAGAAACACCTCTGTTGGAAGCTGCTTCTATCGTTTAATCTGTCAAAGATTGAAAAATAGTACACATCTGAAGTAACGACAGAAAAATCTACCAGGGTGCAGTACATAAGAATATCCCTTCCACATCAGATCAAAGACCTACCTATCTAGTCCAGCATCCTGTTTCGACAATGACTAGCTAGATTCACAATAGCATTCTCTCCACATGTGCTGGATAGTGCCCCATCATAGATTATTTTTCAAAACTGTGTTTTTAACCACAGTTTTTGACTATATTAGATTTTTGCCAAACATACCACATTCAAACCTTTCTGAGAAGATGTATTGATAAAATAAGCCTGCAGTTCATTTCTCATGCTGAGCCAAGCGCTAGAGGAGGCCCTCGATTCTTGGTAAACATAATCCCTAAGAGATGAAAACTTGATATTCTTCCTGCAATCATCAATTAGAATTATCTTGGGAAATGGGAACCCATTTTGAACTGGCTTCTTATTCACATGGCTTTTTTTCATAGAGGTAAGTGGCCACATAGTGCTGTTGCTATTGTAATTATCTGTATGTTTTAAAGGATTTCCTATATTTATATACAGTTTTATTTTTTAATATTTAATTAAACAATGATTTTTAATAAACCTCCCCCTTTTTTGTTGTTCTTTTTTTATCTGTAAGCTGCCTTGCATCCCTGTCAGGAAAAAAGGAGTGGTATAAATATATTATTATTATTATTAACCCTTTCTCCTGATGGTTTCAGGTTCTAAAAGAGGAAGAAGCAGGAACTTCTCTGTTTGAGCTGGATACCACCTAATGATCTCCAAAGATATGGAAAGTCTACCATCCAACACCATTTGCACACATTTATATGTTTCAAAAAAAGGACTTCAGAATGGTAAATCTAAACCTAAGCCAAACTGTGCGAGAGAGATTTTTTTGGCTATTTTTATACGATATTTTCCTGCTTCTTCTCAGCAACAATATATTGCATTTAATAAGAGTTTTGCCCAATGGGAATCAGGTATGCACTCATGTTTTATGCAAGAAACTGCCTAGAATGTTTGGTTACATGTTCTCTGAGAAAAGGGCTTTATGCCCAGAGGAAGCCAGAATTTACTCACTGCCCCTGTGGCACATAATTGTTTCGACCCATCTGCTTTAAAACCCTGGAGTTCCCCATCTTCCCAATACATTTAAGTATAGGTTGATGGCTATTATTAAGAAATAATCTTAGTAAATTATAAAACTGCTGAAGAAGCTTGAATGTTTTACTCCCATGCAAACACACCCAGGAATTATAAAGCGGTAAAAAAGTAGAGTAAAAATCCATATAATTTCCAACCTCCAAATGTACAGAGCTATCTACCAACTGAAACAAGTACCTACTAGGACTGCTAAACATAAAATTTAAATTGGCTGAACCAATGCAACTTGAAATTATTTGCTACAGCAAACAATAAATTGAGTAGAAACGTAGACATTTTTATTATTATTTAGAGTAGCAGATAAGTGTCCAGTTATTTCCAGTTTCCAGTTATTTCAAGGCCATTTGAACAAAGTAGCTACACATTGGAAGACAGGAGTGCCTGGCGTGCTTTGGTCCATGAGGTCATGAAGAATCAGAAACGACTAAACGACTAAACAACAACAACAAGCTACACATTGTGCAATTAAGACCGCAATCCTATTCTCACCTATCTGAGAATAGGCCCAAATGAATTCAGTAGGACTTTACCCCTTGGTAGACATGCATAAAATTGCACTATTAAAAGTCCAAAGCCTAAGGGCACGTGTACACTTGAACACAGCATACTTTCCAAGTGCCCCGGGAAAAGCAGCACATCCTGTTTACTCGTGCAACACCTTGACAGCCACTTTAGGACCTCTCGCATCACCTTCTTCCCCCTCAAAAAAGTGCTTTTCTGGGGCAAGAGCAAGGCGTGAGACACGTAACATACCTGGGAGTGCACATGTTCTAGTTTTGGGTCGGAAAAAAATTGGATGGTAGGACACAGAAATATGGGAACCACCTCTCCATGCTATGATTCCAAACTGCTCTGGGAACATGCATATCACATGGGCAGGGCCATTTTGTTCCTTCGTATGTGCAACTGCTACCAGTAAGAAGGAAAGCCTAAGAGACCAGGAGGGGCAAAACTAAGCACTGGAAGTGGTGTCTTTATAACAGAGCTTTGCTGAAGACAATCTTTGTCTTCCATTCAGCTTAAACTAACTTCCATAAATCCAGTTTCTAACTGCAGGTAATAGATATAAAAGCCCTAGCATGCATTAGATAAGTTGAACAATCAAAGTTGGGCTTCACTGTCCAGATGACATTCACTACAAATCCAGACCTGTTAATACATCTTTTCCACTGCATTTTACTAATTATTCCATTAAACACAATGGAACGTACACAACCATATAGTGATTTTTTTTTTTTTGCTTTTCTAGTCAAATGCAAGTTCATTGCACAAGAAGCAGTAATAGTAATAGTAGTAGTAGTAGTAGTAGTAATAATAATAATAATAATAATAATATATTATTATTTATACCCAGCCATCTGGCTGGGTTTCCCCAGCCACTCTGGGTGGCTTCCAACAAAATATTAAACATTAAAAGCTTCCCTAAACAGGGCTGCCTTCAGATGTCTTCTAAAAGTCTGGTAGATGTTTTTTTCTTTGACATCTGGTGGGAGGGCGTTCCACAGGGTAGGTGCCACTACCAAGAAGGCCCTCTGCCTGGTTCTCTGTAGATTTGCTTCTCGCAGTGAGGGAACCCAGAAGGCCGTCGGCGCTGGACCTCAGTGTCTGGGCAGAACGAGCACTTTGAATTGTGCTCGGAAACGTACTGGGAGCCAATGTAGATCTTTCAAGTTATGTGTTATGTGGTCTCGGCAGCCGCTCCCAGTCACCAGTCTAGCTGCTGCATTCTGGATTAGTTGTAGTTTCCAGGTCACCTTCAAAGCATCAGGTTTACAAACTAAGCAACAATTTTTACATTTTCCAAAAACTTAAATTCTTAGTACTTTGAATTTGAGCTAATTATGTCAATGGGAGCAAATAAGTGACATTTGCCCTTGTAGCAGATTGTTTATATATTGAAAAATTTAAAAACAGCACTTGAAGCTGTAATTGATTTTGTTCAAATTAGGGCAGAAAAAACCAACAATCCCCCTTGCTTCCCTATTCACCTTAATGAATAATACCTCCTGGTCATTTTATATAATATGTACATTAAACAAAGAACTAAAGAAAGAACTTTCACTACATTGTTCACATGAAAATTAAGATCAGAATATATAGATCAGGCAAAGGTGAGTTATTATTTGACTGTTATTTTGAACTGACATTTTATTTTGTTGGCAGCCCAAACAACTGACTTATTTAAGATGCAGTAGAACTTTGGTGCAAGTTTTGAGGGTTTTATATGGCTTTATATTTCTGAAATGCTTTTATACTTTTGTAGCATCAGTACTGATGCAGAATAAACATGCTGGATGTGACTACTTCCTTCTGCAAGTTTTTTAGACTCTAGTAGAGCTGCACACCATCAACTCCTTGGAATCTCAACATCATGCAATGTTCTACACAGCCTACACATTCCTAGAGAAACATGACATCATTAACGTTTTCGAAGCAAATGTATCTTTGTAGCCAAAGATTTGGAATCAGATGCCAAAAGGGACAGGGTCTTCATTTCAATAAGAAAGTACTATATAACTCAGTCAACAGCTTAAAAATAAACAAATTTTCAAAAAGAAAAAGCTGCCTTGACTTTACTTAAGTTATCGAAGTGATTAGTTCTATTTTTAACAAGTCTTGCAAAAATATAAACAGGTAGCCACTAAAACTTAATGAAACAGGGTTTTTTTTGGGGGGGGGGATTCCAAAGGAGAGCTGTTTTTAAGGAAGAGGGTAATTTTTCAGCACACATAGTATAAAATGAGCGAACACAGCTGTGCAGAGCCATCCAAATTCACAGCACAAATTCAAGCTCTAAATGGCCCAAATCAAAGACTACTCCAAATCTTTTAAACTAAGGGATCTTTTCAACAGTCTCATCCAGAAAACAGATTTAGCGACCGTGCTCACTGTAAGCAAAAGCTCACTGCAAAGTAAGCTTCTCTATTTTTTTTCCTTCCTAGGCAAAATGTGAGTCTCAGTAACGCACCAAAACACAAACAAAAGAATCATATATTCCCTTGGGAGGGGAAAAAAGGTGTGGGGATAAAATAAAGCCTGTAAAGAAAGAGAAAACAGGATAATTTAAACACGTCTAAATGCTTAGTTCTGCAATGTTCAACTATATTGCTCTGTATATGGCTATTTAGTTCACCCCTGTTGCAATATTAAATTGACCTGTAATATTATTCCCAACATGAAAGAACTTTAACTATTAAAATGTTAAGCTTTCAACAATTGGAACATTGAAACAAAGCGGAAGAGCCCACAGCTCAATGGAGGAGCTTGTGCTTTGAATACAGAATGACCCAGCATGAACCTCTAATCATTTCCAGGAAGTTAGCCTAAAAAGCTTCTTCCTGAGACCTTGGGAGACCCACAGTTTGTCAGAAAACAATACTGGGCTAGCTGGACTAACAGTCAAGACTTGGTATGGTGCAGCTTCATTTGTTGATAGAGAAAACAAGATAAATCAGTAAATAGTTTCATTTCATAACGAGAAAGAGTACATTGGTCCAACCTTAGCCTTCGAAGAACAGGAGTTGTCCTTCTATTCATGGAAAGTCTGTTATTCAGAGAGTCCTGCTGGCAGAAGTGTAAGGGGAGGTGATTTTGCCAATTTCTGCCTCACCCTGCACCTTCTCAGTGTTTCAAAGACTGCAAAGTTTCTGAGGATGCAAAGGAATGAGGTGGGAACTGGAGGAAGCAGCCCTCCTCACTTCTGCTGGCAGGAGTTTCCTCCGCTCAGAGGTCCATTCAGCAAATGCTCCATCCAGCAGTGCCAAAGTCAGGATCCAAACAATATTAATGATCAAAATATACAGCACCCATAGAATTTTGGTCTCAAACTGGTTAAGCCATTTCAAGAAGTCCTTGAAGGTTGCCAGGTTCCTCTTGCCACAGCCCATCGCATGCAGTCCGGCAGAGAAATTTATAGCCTCACTTCTGAATGCAAAATCAATCCCCATTCACTCACATATGCAACCCAGCGTGTTCTCCTAAGTTGTCCCATAAAGCACATAATAAGATGACCACACCTTCCCAGGTGTATCCCAGGCGTGCCTGCAAATCATCCATTCACTTTCTACCTGTTCTCATGGGTTGGCTTACTGTAGGAGACTGTCATAACATGGACAACATCAATTGCCTACCTATACTGGGAGACTGAGGCTGGCAGCTGGCCCATGTTGGATTGGTCCATCAGGCATGGGTTTCTGGGTGAGGCAATTACCACTGTCAAGCAGGCATAGGCTGGTGGGTCAGTAGTAGTCCCTAGGAGAGGGCAAAAAGCAGACAAGGGAAGATGGGAGTCAAGGGCAAGGGAACAGGGTCAAGCAGGTTGAGGGTGAAGAAAACAGACCCCTATCAGAAGGTCCAGGACTGGAAATGATTTGACACAGAAAGGTTTATAGAGATTCCTCTACAATAAAAAAACAGACCAGGGCGCTAATCAGGAGCTGAAAGATTCTACAGCAACAAGTGTTGTTGTTTTTTTAGGCCTTCTGAACTGTTGGAACATGCTGCTGCACACAAATTCTTATTCAGAAGTGGCACCTGTCAGGAACTTGCAAAACTGAGGAATAATCAGTAAGAAGAAGGTGGAGGTAGAGGGCTTTTACTTTCTTGACAACCATCATGCTCAATTCCCTGACCAGGCATTTCTTTTCTGATGGGGCTCTTTCAAGGATCCAATCCCTTCCCAGTAGCTCCATTGCAAGTGAAGAAAGGTCACATTTATAATCAACATAGCAAAAGTTAGCTGAGAATCATTGAGGTCCATTGATTTCAAGGTGACTTAAATGGAACAAACTTCTTTCAACTAGAGTTTTACAGCTGACAACATCCTATTGAACATAAGGCATCCCTTTGAATTCAGGATTACCAACTAGTTTATTTTCAAATTTCAATAATCTTTGCAGGTCCATTGTTTTGGGGTTGATTGGTTTAGAAAATAATAACAGGACTGTAAAAATAAGTTAACAGACTGATCCTTTGCATGTCTACCTAGACATAAATCCCACAGAGTTCACTGGGATTTTCTCCAAGGCAAGTGTGCGTACAGGGTTGCAGCCTACAAGTATTATCCAAGTACTGTAAGTTTGCTAGCATCTATAATAAGGTGATTATACGATCTTACATGCCCATGTTGATTAATGCTGTTATATCTTTTGTAATTTGCTCTGTAACCTTATTTTACAGTCATATAATTCTTTCAGATACACACACTTCTTTCCAAGTGCTGATTTTTATATGATTAACTTCATTTAGGGAAGTTTTTAATGTGTGACATTTTAATGTATTTTAAATTTTTGTTGGAAGCCGCCCAGAGTGTCTGGGGAAACCCAGCCAGATGGGTGGGGTACAGATAAATTATTATTATTATTATTATTATTATTATTATTATTATTATTGTTATTATGGCAGCAATACTTATAGTGGTAGGTGCCTGGCATGTCTGAAAATGACATGAGAATCCCTTTTCCTTCTTCTGTACCTGCATTCAGAAATCCCCTGACATCAGTCCCAGTTTTTCCTACGTTTGATGTAATCTGATGTAATATGAATAAAATGCAACCTAATTTATTATGTCAGAAGAATAATGCATGGCATATAACTTAAGCAATGTTTTCAAAAGGTAATAAAGTCAATGTAGCACAACCATCACAATTTTTTATTAAAAAAATATATCCCCATTCATATACTGTACTTAAATGCTACCTTATTTATTTTTCATGCTTTACTCTGTTTCCCTGTTGTCATCCTACATTTGTAAAAAGAAAAATGACTTAAAGAAATTAAAGAAATCAGAATGTCAAATGGTTTACCAAAGGCAAGTCATTGTTTTCTGAACTGCTAACCTTTTAAAAAGAGTTTTTCTTGTGGGCAATTTGGACAATTTGGACTTCAGCAAAGTATTTGACACAGTATGTGAATTATAACATATGGTATGACATTTTATATTGTCAGATGTAAGGTCTGAACTTGGGGCAATAATAATATGCCTGTCTACAAGAAACTCATATCTACAAATGACAGAGGAATACAGAGATCTGAAGATCTGAGATCGATCAAGAAATAAATAAAGGCAAAGGCATTTCCAAGATGATGAGTGAAGTATTATACAGTGGTACCTCGGTTTAAGTACACAATTAGTTCTGGAAGTCTGTACTTAACCTGAAGCGTACTTAATCTGAAGCGAACTTTCCCATTGAAAGTAATGGAAAGTGGATTAATCCGTTCCAGACGGGTCCACGGAGTACTCAACCTGAAGCATACTTAACCCAGAGTATGAGTGTAATTGGTTCTGGAAGTCCGTACTTAACCTGAAACGTACTTAACCTGAAGCGAACTTCACCGTTGAAAGTAATGGAATGTGGATTAATTTGTTCCAGACGGGTTCGTGGAGTACTTAAACTGAAAGTACTCAAACCGAGGTATGACTGTATTTTTATACAAGAACACTCTTAAAACAATAAGTCTAATTTGGTTACTACAGTATTGTGGTGTTGATAGAGGATGGTGAGAATGAAGCTCAGGACCCTCTGTGCCAGTTTCCACTGATGGAGAAGAGTGCTGCTAATTTGGCAGCAGCAGGGGAGCAGGTCCTGCTATGACAGACAGCTAGCCTCCTTTCAAGCAGGTAGGAGGATAGAATCTGTAGTTCTTCCACAGGCAGTAGCCAACATAGGGCCCCAAAGCAGGGTTCTCAAGGGATGTGATGGAGTCGGGTAGGTCATGAATCCAACAGAATCCAGCAGATCCTGCGGATTCAGTCCTGACTACTGGCTTTTCCCAAGGCTCCTGGTTCACCTCAAACTGCTACCCTTGACCCAACCCAGCTACCAGGTTAATCATGCAGTAAACTTTCATGTTAATGGGAATTTATGAACATCCTCACTATTTTGCCATAAACTGTGTGTGGGGGTAGGGCAAGGGATTTCAATAGCTGTTTCAAAAGTCTTGCCAGGGGGGGGGGGGCTAACTAATATTTTCTTTTCTTATTATAGTCTTTTTCTCTTTTTGCCTGATTTTTCTTTTTTCCTGTTGTGCTTAATTTGTTTGGTTTTCAGCTATTATTTAATAGTTATATACTGTTCTACTACCAGGTAGTACCCAGAGGTGCTGAGGGAGGGTCAGGGAGCAATCAAGTCCTAGAGAATAAACGTACAATAGATTTTAACAACACATAATATGGGAATGATATCATAGCCCAAAAAGAATCTTCCCTAAGATCATTATTACTGTCCTTTCCTAAGTCAGATTTATACTACAGTAGTATATGTGCCATAAGTCCCCAGCTTCAGCCAAGTTTATTTTTCTCCAGGTTCATCCTATAAGCCACCACAACCACCATGGTTCTGATCTCTTCTCTGGCAAACTAATCCTGATGATCAACAAACATGGGCTGAAGAAATCTGTATAGCTCTGACCACACCATGGAGGATGGAATATGGCTTTTAATGATGAATACAGCCACTTCTACAGACCCCTGAAGATCTTAGATTTCAATTACAAGTTTCTGGTTGTCATGGTTGCAGCGGGGTGAGGGGAGGGATCCCAAAAACATGTTCACAGCTTTTGTCAAAAAAACGTAAGAAACAGAGAAAGGGTGTCAAATAGGCAAGCTGGCCTAAGGCTAGAGACCCATAAAGCAATCACATCATTAGCAGGCACAGCAGCACAATTGCCTTTGAAAGCGTTATTTTGCACTTTAAACCAATAAAACCATCAATGAAAGCCACAAACATCTCTTTCCGCCTCTTAGGCCTGTGTAGCTAAAGAGCACTCAGCCTCTATAAGGCTCAAGGCCCAGCAAGGTTTAACTCATTTCTTTGAACAGTAACTTCCCCTGCCCAACACAAATGTATAAAAGTTTGCCTGAGCCACTGTCCTTCTCAGCAGGTAGAACAAAAAAAACCCAAGGAGAATCTAAAGCTCATTGCATTGGTTAGCTTCTTCTTTTTTGGCATATCTATTGCCTATCCAGCAGTCCCCCAACCCATAACCTGTGTCCTCTGGATGTTTGTGATTATCTTTTTTTGTGAAATAAAATCAATGTTTGCAAAATAATACTATGAACAGGTTGCTAATGAAGATGAATAATGTGCATGCAAAACTTTACAATTAGTATTTTATTCCAAATCAAATTTAGGTTAACTAAAGAAAAAAGGCTAAATTAGAAATCTAGAAGGCTAAAAAGCCTGCTGCCTATATCACTACTTACTTTAAACAGTAATTGAGAATGAAATTACTTTTATGAAGAAATGAAGTAAAGATACCTCATAGAAACTTGGGTAACACAATACCACCATGGAAACTGAAAAATTAAGTAGAACTTGATGGGATCAGTTGCATTTTATAAAGGAGATGTTCTCCATCTATGGAGATAGCAGATGATGTCCATCTAACTTTTGCTCAAAGTATGCTCATTGAAATGAATTGACTTCATGGGTCTATTTGGGTATGACTTAATTCACAATCACCCAGTGGGGATTTTGGGAAAAGATTCTAGAGAACCAGTGTGGTACAGTAGTCAAAGGGTTGGGTTAACCCAAGGAAGATCCATGAAGACCATGAAGTTCACCGGGTGACCTTGTCAGTCATCACTTCTTACCCTAATATCCAAATAGCCTTGTTTTTAGAAGATAAACATGTATATTGCCTTGAGTTCATTGGAAGAAGGTCTGCAGTCAGAAAGCATGGATTACATCGTGAATTTATAAAAATCATTAATGGGGAACTGTTGTTCCACCTAATTTAGATGTTGATTCACTAAATGTTTATTAATATTCTTTGTTGAGGGTGATATCATTATTATTGGTTTGTATCTAGAAATAAAAGGAGTCCCCCTGTTAATGAAATAATCTTTGATCTAGCAGAGGCCTCTTCCAATAGGAGAAGATATGAGGCCATTTTCCCTGATGTACTCTTCCACCTCCCGAGTCATTTTCCATGCTGTTCTGAGTGAATACGGAAATCACATTCCCTTCTTTCCATTAGTAAAACCATTCTGTAAACAGAAAGGCATAATTGGGTTCTACCCATTATTTTTGGCTGTAATCCTATACTAGCTTACCAGAGAGTACGCTCCATTGGACTCAGCTGGGCTTCAAAATAAACATTCATAGGGTTGTGCTGTTCATCTCATAAACTAGTGATAAGTTTCTGAGATATATTTTTAGGTTAAACAAAAAGAAAAGAAAAGAAAAACAATAGGATGTAATAGCACACCTCAGTTTCAGCATTCTGGCAAGTTATTTTGCCTATTTCTGTAAAGTCTAGAGACCTGCTTTGCTTTAGAAAGAAATGAAATGAAATGAAAACTGAGAATCCAGACCCACTAATGATCAAAAACAGGCACTGGATGTCGTGTCCAGAACCTAGACAAAACCTAGAAAATCAGGCCATATGGCAACTTCTACACTCTAGTAAAAACCTTGGTCACCATGGGTAACAAGCCAATTTGAATATTTACAGCGTGAAATGAGCCTTCCTGAAAGCAAAACCAGTGTGTATAAAGCAGGCAGGGCAATGCATATCCATTCTGAAAAAGCTGGAATCCCATTGATCAGCAGATTGGCATGGAAAAGGGAGCATGGGGAACTGAACAGGATCCCTTACCCCCTCATCAACAACTGATCAGTAGGTTATTGTTGTTTTTAATAGGACTTTGCAAAGACTGTGCTGGCTGTGGATCAGAGAAGGGAGCTGGGTATGCAACTCCCCATTCAAGAATTATGACAACAGAAACTGCTTCTGTGTATTTATGGTCTCTAACTAGATTAGGGTGACTATATGGACTTACATTATTACTGAAACAGTTAATCCCATGAGAAACAAACGAAACCCTATTTTGAAATAAATTGTGCCCTAACACATTTTCCTTTTCCTAAGCAAACCAAGTTTTGTTTTGCTTTTAAAGTGAATCGGAAAAGCTGCATGAGCTTGATTACATTTCACAATTATTACTCTTGATATTTTATTTATGTTTTAGCATTTATGGATCGAGACACTGAAAAACATGTACTAAAAGCTTCTAAGGGATGTTCTAAATTTTAATTTGCAGGTATTCCACTATATTGCTGCCTAAATTCAAAATTATCTTATGAATTTTACCAGGCAGGCCTTTTTGATATTTGAGGAATGGGGTGAGGTGGAGAGAAAGAGAAAATTCAAAAGAACAGTTGCAATTTTCTTACATCAGTTTTGCATCATAAAATAACTATGTAACCATTGATTTGTAAATAAGCTCCATCTTTCAATGACTTTATTGAGTGTATGACCTGTGCAAGCTTAGTCAAAACCTTCTCATATCATTGCATTTTAACTAGAGCTTTAGAAGATCCAGTTAAGAACAATAACTAATCTAATGGTTGACAGCAAGGAAGTTGCAATTTCCCAATATTACTGTCTAATAATTCCTTTCAAATAATTAAGAGTCCTTTTTGGAGACAAGAGTATTCGATAACACATTATGTGAAGCATATCTTGCCAAAATGTTTGGACTTGAGGACAATGCTAACATACATGCATAGTATCAGCGCCTCAAGAATCAATCTTCCTGGAGATATTGATCTTAGGTGGGTAGGAGTTAGATCCTATCTGAACTAAGTTTTGTTAATTTTTCTGTGATTACTGTTTTTGCAGTATTATTTTATTTATTTGCTTTACAGAAGCAGGAAAGAAAAGAGCATATAGGTAAGAAGAAAACAACAGCTTGTGTCCAAAACACTCATTCATCAATCACAACTCTGACTTCACCCATTGGCTAAGAACACTAAAATGTGTGAGCAGCCAGGCTGGTGCATCTCACAAAAATCACTTAGAAGGGTACCTGCCCATTTTGCTTCGTAACTTTTTTTCTAGGAGAACTAGAGACTTGCTTTTTAAAAAGAACCCAAAGCTCATATTGCGGGACTCCTAGTGGCTGTGGTACATCAGTACTCTCCATACTTGTCTCTTCAACTTTGATCAGCCTCAGCTTGTACGGCCAATGGTCAGGGTGGTGGGAATGTACTCCAACAACATCTGGAGGGCTACAGGTTAGCCATTCCTCCTCTGCAACCTGACTTCCATGTGCACAGAGGACTGGATTTTTGCCTCATCTTAGGATATTTATTGATGCTGAATTGCTTACCTGCCCTTCGCTATAAGGCTGCAGGGCAGGTTTTAACAATGTAAAAATACAATCTTAAAATAAGTTAAAACAATTGACTGGTCTTGCCAATCTTCAAAAGCCCAGGGTGATAACCAAGCAGAATGCTTCTACATGTGCAATGGGAGCTTCCCCTCGTTCTCTTCTCTCCTGCATCCTGTGCTAATCTTCTCTGCTGGGTTGGATGAAAACCTAGAAAAATATTGGGGGAGGGGCACGTAGGAAGAGGAGAGACAGCAGAAGTTCTACCGTACAGCAAAAAGTCATTGAGCTAAAGGATGTAGTTCATTGGCTTACATCCCTTAATCATTATAGGTTGCATCCAATGTCGCGTAAGCAAATTCACACTTGCCTGTTTCAACAGTGCTTCCTGTTTCCCCCCTCCGCCCCGCAAGCTGCTCTGGGGCGTGCACAGGAGTAGAGAGGAATCGTTACACAGGTGGAAGTGCATTCTGCTCATGCAAAGACAACCCAATGCACTTTCTGACTACCACAACGTTTAAATTAAAAAGTTTTTTTCTTCTTCCCCCAAATAATCATGAAACAATGTAAACAGCAGTCACTGCTTAGCTTAATCTTTGAAGTTCTGTAGCAAATGATATCTTATTTTGATCACATAGATCTTTTGATATGTGAAAAAACAAAACAAAAATCAATCAAAAAAAGTGTTCAAAGGTGCAATGTTTTGAAAATATTGCCATGTAGCATTTACCGTAACAGCTGTACGGTTAAACTTTAGGCACAAACTGAACTGCAGAGGATCTGCTGCATAAATAAGATCCCCATGGCAACTAAATGTGCTACTAGATAACAGAGAAAAAAGGATTTATGTGTTTGCTGAGCTGTCTTGCCCTAGAGGAATTCTCCAGGCAAATGCAGGCCACCTGCCACATGTTACATTAAGCTCAGCCTTCTGGACTTATTTTCAACAAAAAGGTCCAGCAACTTTTGTTTGAAAGTTTTATTGAGCCTTATTTCCCAGTAACTCCAAATGAAAGCAGAAGCTTCTTATTTTCCTATGCTTTTGCATAACTGTGATTGCACATAAATTATGCATATAATTATGAATAAAAAAGCAGTGATTGTGTGCAACCCCTACAAAAACAGGTAGCAAGTAAGCTAAATTACAGTTACAGTTATGCAGTTATGCAGATTCCCCAATTTTTATCTCTCTCCGCGAAGATTCTCTCTTTAAATGTAACCAAGGACCACCAAAGCCAACAGCAGAACTTCTATGCCATAGGATAGTTGTTTGCTTTCATAACAATGGAATGCACTTTTCATCTGAACTTCATGTGTTAAAATTCTCTGGAGATGCTTTTGCTGCACACTCTTTCCTATGGAGAGGAAATTGTGCTGTAAACTTGGAAGAGGAAAATAATATGCATCACTCACCTAAACAGTATTGATTTATTTATGCTCCTTTCACTATTTTTTTCTTTAAAACCACATAAAAGGTCCAGTCGTGGATGACTCTGGGGTTGTGGCGCTCATCTCGCTTTATTGGCCGAGGGAGCCAGCATACAGCTTCCGGGTCATGTGGCCAGCATGACTAAGCTGCTTCTGGAGAACCAGAGCAGCGCACGGAAACGCCATTTACCTTCCCACCGGAGTGGTACCGATTGATCTACTTCCACTTTGCCGTGCTTTTGAACTGCTAGGTTGGCAGGAGCTGGGACAGAGCAACAGGAGCTCACCCCGTTGCAGGGATTCGAACCGCCGACCTTCTGATCAGCAAGCCCTAGGCTCTGTGGTTTAATCCACAGCACCACCTGCCAAATTAGAGAGTTCATCTTTAGTAATAACTTTCGAGCATTCTTTTTTTTGGGGGGGGGAAGCTTGAAAATTATGATTGGAATGCTTTTATATGAGGTTTGTAATGTTTTATCAATTGTTGCGCGATATGCTATATTTTGTTTGATTACTTAGTAAGCTACTCTGGGAGCCTATGGGATGTGGCGCAATGAGTCGGTATGCCTGGCTGTTAACCAGAAGGTTGGTGGTTTGTGCCCTCCCAGGGACAGTTGTGGGCAGCATTCCTGCATTGCAGAGGGTTGGACTAGATGACACTTAGGGTCCCTTCCAACTCTACAATTATATGATTCTATAAATCTATAATGAAGGGCTGTTTATTAACTACTACTACTACTACTACTACTACTACTACTACTACTACTACTACAATAATAGGCAGGAAATAGAAAAAGCGAGTACTGTAGAAAGAAATCCTGAAAGCTCATTTTCTATTTTATCAGATTGCTAAAGCCCATACAGATCCAGCAATGTATAAATTATAGCACTAAACTGCATGGGCAAGTCATGCATCTTAATTTCCATAACACCATGAGTTTTCTGGGAAGCAGCAGGGCCGATGTGTAGACTGGCCAAGTGATCAGGAAAAAATTGGCCAGTTGGCAGATATTGTGTTTGTGTGTGCGTATGCACACATAGAAGCCATAAATGTTGCAAGCACTTTTTCACATGCTGCTACAGATACGATTGAAGAATACACATTTATAGTTTCTTCAAACTATTCCCTCCCCAAGTGGGAGGTGGCAAACCAATTTATTAAAGTGACGCACAGGCAGCTGCAGGAACTGTACTCAAACACGCATCATGGCCTAGCTTCTCCTGTAATCTACTCTTGGCCCCATCTAGGCATCAGAATTTTTGAAACCAAACACTGATATCTGAACATCTCAAGTGAGCCACATGATTCTATTATTCAATCACCATTAGACAAGATGGGGCATCTAGCCACGGAAAGCAGCAACATACAGTAGGAATTGGCCTTAAGTTTTACAATACAGGCAACAACCATTTTACATGCGTTCAATATGTGTGTGACGGCGCATGCGTGCAGCAAACCCAGAAGTGACTAGAAAAAAGGGAGAAAACGGCCTTTAAAGAGTGCAGAAAGGGCAAAAATGAGGTGTAAATAGCATCTAGCAATCCCACAAGCCTTTGCAAGTGCAATCCCAAGAGCTCTTGCATCGATGTTTGAGACCTTTGAGTTGGAGTTTGAGCAAGGAGATTTGGAGGCAGTGACTGTGGTGTTTGCAGGCTGTACATTTTCACTTAAATGTGTGTTGCCTCAGAATGTAACCCCTGGGTAAATGCATAGCTGCCAAGTTTTCCCTTTTCTCGCGAGGAAGCCTATTCAGCATAAGGGAAAATCCCTTAAAATAAGGGATAACTTGGCAGCTATGGGTAAATGGGGAGTTCTCTGTTCTAACAAATAAATGAATGTCATCTGGCTTCAAACTTATCCCTATTAATACTACACCTTTTTTTCTTCATGCTCCCAGGTAATAAGTCAGATTGATCAGTCACAAATTTTAAAAAGCATATTTTGTGCGCATGCACAAATTACTCTTCCAGTGCTGATATCTTCTGACTTCTGCCACAATCAGTATGTTACCTGCTGTTCTTGAACACAGAATAATCAGAAGCTGACTTGGTCCATTGGTCCATCTAGCTCAGTATTGTCAACACTATCCCAGACAGCTTTGATCCCCTTCCCTGATCACTCAAAACCACTCAGAAAGGGAAGTTACAAATAAGGCATCTAGGCAGAGTTAATTGTGTAATACTGGCATACACCTGACCAGTTCAACCTGTGGCAGCACTCAGAGGAGTCAGTAGCCAAAGGTAGCCGACTGTTAAAGATGTCTAGATGATATACCATTTAAATATACTATTTATTTTTTCTTAATACTCTGCTTTATTTGCCTGGTGTGTGCATTCTCTGAATTTTTTAAAAGTGACTTTCCTAAAGAATAGGACATCTGAAGGCAGCCCTGTATAGGGAAGTTTTAAATGTTTGATGTTTTAATTTGTTGGAACGTGCCCAGAGTGGCTGGGGGCAACCCAGTCATATGGGCAGCATATAAATTATTATTATTATTATTATTATTATTATTATTAAGTGCTATAATATAACACTTCTTAAATCATTGGTTAAATATTCATTTAAATATCCACAAAAAAGAAAATGAATCACTTACTTGTAGCTATGCAAGAAAAACAACAACATTGAGAACATTGCCTCATACAAACAAAACACAACGCCCAACTTTTCAGTGCATAATCACTTCTATACATGTCAAAAAGATAGTATATATCTCAGAATTAATTGGACTGTGCATTATATTTCCAGAGAATAAGTTTCAGTATTATATTATTACTAAGAGATGTTTGTGACTTCATGCTTCAAAACAGAATTCAAAGTAACATGTATAGAAGGCCAGCATAAGTTTTACTTTGACTGGGTATTTGTTAGATGTGATCATATAAAATACTCCACCAATAGATATGACAAATGCACTTTATATTTCAATGTGTCAAACTATTTCAATGCCATGCAACTATGTTGAAGCTGGCAGGCAAGCAGACTATATTAAATTTTTCTCTGGAATCAACTTCAATTCTGTACTGAATTATTGGAATTTTAGTGACCTTAAAAAAGGCTGTCAGAAATAATATTCAACGCAGAGTTTTCAAATCTAATGCTCTATTGCACATACTTCACATAAAATAATATAGTTTCAATATAGGCAAACCAGTCAAGAACAACAATCTGTCTGTACTTGATTTTTTGCCCGTATCTTTATGTTGCTTTGTTACAGCAGTTTTAAGCATGCTTTCTGTCTGAAAGCAAATTCAGAGCAACATTCAGTTTGAGAGGCCCGGCATATTTCCTCAAATATTCCCAAAAGCCTAGCTATTTGCATCTATTCACTAATATTTACACCTTTGGTGCCATTTAAAACACACACACACACACACCTCAAGTTTTAAGTTAAATAATCAGATTGGGCAATGCAATGATGTCAGTCAGCGCAAGGAAAGCTAATTCAAATGAAAGCAAATGCTTAGTAGAAGTAATTGCTCTCATATGAACATGGGAAGCTAACTTTATACCAAGTTAGGCCATCTAATTCACAGTATTATCAACCCTGATTGGCTGTTGCTCTCAAGCATTTCAGGCAGGAGAAGTATTTCCTAGTCCTGCCTAGAGTTATCAGGAATTGAACATAGCTCCTACTGCATGCTATGGAAACGCGGGTGGCGATGTGGGTTAAACCACAGAGCCTAGGGCTTGCCGATCAGAAGGTCGGCGGTTCGAATCCCTGCGATGGGGTGAGCTCCCGTTGCTCAGTCCCAGCTCCTGCCAACTTAGCAGTTCGAAAGCACGTCAAACTGCAAGTAGATAAATAGGTACCGCTACAGCAGGAAGGTAAACAGCATTTCCATCTGCTGCTCTGGTTCGCCAGAAGCGGCTTTGTCATGCTGGCCACATGACCTGGAATTTGTACGCCGGCTCCCTCGGCCAATAACGCGAGATGAGCACCATAACCCCAGTGTCGGTCACAACTGGACCTAATGGCCAGTCCCCTTTACCCTTTACCTACTGCATGCTACCACTGAGCTGTAGTCCTTACCAAACTATGGAATTTGCTACCACATAATGGTCACCATTGGATAGCTTTAACAGAGGATAAAGCTGTCAGTAGATTGTCCCCAGCATCAGAGGCAGTATGCGTCCAATTATCAATGCTGGACATCACCATACCCTCCAACATTTCTCCAATGAAAACAAAGACGTCAAGAACTGGCCAATGTGAGAACAGAATGTTGCATTAGATGGGCCTTTGGTCTGATCAAGCACCTCTAATTTAGAGATACATTTCCCAACACAGTGGTACCTTGGTTCTTGAACTTAATCTGTTCCGGGAGTCTGTTTGGCTCCCGAAAATGTTCAAAAACCAAGGCACGGCTTCCGATTGGCTGCAGGAGCTTCCTGCAGTCAAGCAGAAGCTGCATCGGATGTTCGGCTTCCGAAAAACGTTCGCAAACCAGAACACTTACTTCTGGGTTTGCAGCGTTCAGGAGCCAATTTGTTTGACAACTAAGCCGTTCAGGAACCAAGGTACCACTGTACTGCTGTGGATACGATGTTTATTTGATCACAATAGAAAAAAAGGTTGACATATTCTACGAGCAGCATGTAACAAGTTTCTTCTATTTTACAGGATTAGAAAAGCAGTTTAATTTAGGAAGAATTAGCTCCAAGTTCACATAATAATAATAATAATAATAATAATAATAATAATAATAATGTAAATGAGTTTGTCATTTCTCTGTCAAGATGTTTCTCCTTTCTTTCACGATTTTTTCTTTCACGATTTGCAAATCCTGTAATCTGGATTTAAAAGTATTTCTTGATAATGTAAAGCTTGAAAGATGTGCTTCAACTGTCCACTAATACTCATCTTTTTCACTATGCTAGTTCTTCAACGTTGAAAATTCCGGAATGAACAAAAGACTGAATGTAGCAAGAGCTTACTCTCGCAGATCCAGGGATGTGATAGAAACACAGAAATCATAAAAATCATAAATAACAAATTCAATTGTACATCATATAACTCAGGAAGGGACATGATTAAATTCACAGTGGCTTGGTTCAAAATGCAGAGAACCCATCAGAAGCTTTACTCTATGACGTACCCAGAGGCAACTTGAGAGCTGTCAACAGAACAGGCTGCTAAGCTTCCAAGGGAAGCAATAGCCAATTATGTCCCATGACCCACTACTGGAAAACACAGTGAGAAAAACAACAAATCAGATAATGTTTTTGGATCTTTTTTTCACACACACGGTAATGGTCGTATTTTATTTCAGTAAAATATTCATCTCCAAAGTTTTTTCTTGGAACTTTTAACAACATCATATGTTCTGAGCAACCACCTTCTTGATGTTCAGAAGTCATACCAGTTCCTTCTAAATGCAGCATGAATCCAACCTTTTCCTACCTGAATGGAGTCTTCGCTGCGGGACCACATTCATCCAGTGCTTTACCAGCTGCACTGGCTCCCGGTGGAGTACAGGGTCAGGTTTAAGGTGCTGGTTTTGACCTTTAAAGCCCTACGTGGCCTAGAACCCTCGTACCTACAGGACCGCCTCTCCTAGTATGCTTGACAGAGGACCTTAAGGTCCACAAGTAACAACACTTTGGAGGTCCTGAGCCACAAGGTGGTTAGATTGGTCTCAACTAGAGCCAGGGCTTTTCAGTACTGGCCCCGACTTGGTGGAACGCTCTGTCACGAGACCAGGGCCCTGCACGATTTGACACCTTTCTGCAGGGCCTGCAAGACAGAGCTGTTCTGCCTGGCCTTTGGTTTGGACTCAGTCTGACCTTTAGGTTTCCCACCCCTTACGGTTTTGATTTAAGGGCTACTACTAAAATGAGGCTGCATTTTAAATTGTATTTTAACTGTATTTTAATTAACTGTTTTTTCCCTTTCCCTTTTACATTTTATTGAAATTTTATTGGTGTTGGCCGCCCGGTTCTGGCCTGGGAGGGCGGGGTATACATAAAATTTTATTTTTATTATTTTTATTATATCACTGATCTCCATGGATTCAGACAAAGGCCCAAAGGGAACTTCTATGTGGATAGATTCATGCAACTTGAAGCATTTGGCTGGAAATTGGAACATTATCATGCCAATTCATAAGAAAGGAAATAAAACCCTCCCTCAAAATTACCGCCCCATTAGCCTGCTGGATATCCCCTCCAAACTCTATGCCCATCATCTGCTTACCAAATTAACAGACTGGCTAAGGGAAAATAACACCTTACATGAGGAACAAGCAGGGTTCAGAGCTGGATATAGTACTATTGACCAGTGTTTTACACTGTCTCATATCATCAACAAATATACTCATCAAAAAAATGTAGGCCTAACCTGTTTGCTGCCTTCATTGACCTATCTGCTGCTTTTGACTCAATCAACCATAATGGACTGTGGAAAAAACTCTCAAATGCTAACATAGACCCACGACTTTTACTATTAATTCGTGAATTGTATTCCCTTAAGAGTGGGCTTAAGGGAAAGTCTGTTGGAATCATTTAAGACATCAAAAAGTGTGAAACCAGGCTGTATATTGGCTCCCACATTTTCAACTTTTATATAATGATATGGTGCCACATCTAACACAGGCACAACCCCCCGCTCCAGCAATTAGTAATAGGAAGATATCCTGTCTGCTGTATGCTGGTGATGTGGTCCTCCTATCACTCTCCTGACTAGGTCTTAATAATCTGCTCACAGCTTTCAGCTCATATTGCAAGCAGGAAGAGCTTGTCGTGAATTACTCCAAGACCAAAATTTTGGTCTTTGGGAAGCATAGCCCCCGTTTCAAATGGAAAATGGACCAGCAGAATCTTGAGCAAATATGCTCCTTTATGTATCTGGGAGTTCTTTTCACTGAGACACTATCATGGAAGGGGCATATCGAGGATGCAAAACTCAAAGCGCAGAAAGCTTGTGGGGCATTAATAAAATTCTACTTTATGGTGGGTGGCCAGTTACCGGTACTAGAACCTGTGTTGAAAATCTTTCCCAGTAGTCTCCTAGATGCTCCATGGAGTAGCGATATGGGGCATGGATCCAAATGCTAACAAAGCCTGCACAAACAAATAGTGCAGAACAAATTCCTTAGGAAAGTGCTCTCGCTACCTAATGGGACCCCAGCTGCTTTTCTCTGCGTAGAAGGGGACGTGACAACAATACGGGCTAGAACTGACTATCTGCGTCTAAACTATGTGAAAAGACTCCAGTCTCTCTCGGAGGAGAGATTCCCTGCTATGTCCCACACAGAACGGGAACAGACCAAATGTTGGAAGGATGGCATCCAACAACCTCTTGACCCAATATCAATTACAAGATCTTCAGGCGATCATGAAAAGGGATAAATGGGAATTGAGAGATTGTCTCTTCAGGTCCTATGCAGAAAGGGATTTAACCACTATTGCCTCTACTAAAAGTTCATCATGGTTCCCACTTATCAAAACGGAGCACATCCAAGCTAGTTATCTGACAAAGCTCCCATTTGCCGCACTAAGAATAGTTTTTACAGAATTACGATTCCAATTGATGCCCTTGGCGGTGGTGGATGGTCGGTACGGCAAAGTACAGTACAGGGAGAGACTTTGGCTGTGTGGGCAACCTTGCGTAGAGGATCTGTACCACTACCTGTTGCAATGCCCGCTATATATAGAACCAAGAGATCAATTCATAAAACCCCTGCTTATGAATGGAATACACTCGAACAGGGTGGAAAGGGTGAAATGGCTGCTGAGTGATACCGTACTGATGACTTTGTAACTTATAAAGTAGCACTATACGCGTTAGCAGCTAAGAAGATCAGGAGAAGAGAACTAGATAAAATAGTGGTCAATTGCAAAGGAGACTCGGACATTTAAGCTGGCGCATCCTACCTGAGAACCCCCTACTATTCTATCGTATGCAACAAATAATTTCTAGGAGACGTGACCGTGGTTTATTGCATTTGCAGTGCCTGGTGTTTTTATGGTTTTTATGGTTATTGTTGCTTTTCTTTTTTGTTCCTTTTGTGAATGACGCCATGGCCTTTGGCTAGTGCAATAAAGTTGTTGATGATGATGATGATGATGCAACTTGAAGCATTTGGGGATTAGCCTTCTTAATCTACGTACAGTGGAACCTCCGTTGTCGAACATAATCAGTTCTGGAAGACCATTCAACTTCTGAAACGTTGGACAACCGAGGCGCAATTGCCAGTTGGCAAATTCCTCTTAAAAAATGGAGAAACGCACCTCAGAAGCCGTTGGACTTCTGAGGCATGTTCAAAAAGGGAAGCATTCACTTCTGGGTTGTCGGCGTTTGGGTTCGGAATTGTTTGGCTTCCGAAGCATTCAACAACTGAGGTTCCACTGTACATAAATAAAGGTCCTTATGGTTTGATGGTTGGTAGCAGCTGATATTGATCTAGCCCCCAAACTTGGCTAAATCATCATCATCATCGCTAACACTTTCCTAATACTTATTTGCCTAACAATTTGTTACTCTGGTAGCAAACTTTGTCTCAAGCAGCTGTCCTTCATGCCTCCTGTTTTAAAGTTACAATCAGCAACTGCTTTAGGGGTTCCACAAGTGTTCAAACAGGGACAGAATGCATGGGAATATCTCTGCATGGATAGGGAATATCTCTGCATGGATGCTCATGAGCAGGATCAAGGAGGGAAGACCCCTACTTGCCTTGATGCCATGATCTACTCTCTCTCTTTTCCGCCACTCAAATCCCTGGAACTTGCTCTGGGACACAGCAGGGGAACTAGCAGAGGTGGTGGGTGCTCCCCAGGCCCTGATGGAATGTCTTTTCCTGTCAGGGGATGGGATACCCAAAAAGTCAAGCTTTTGCAACAGTTTGATTAGGATGCTTTCAAAAGCTTGATCCCTTTCAGGGCGAGCAGCGGGGTGCTTATGCATCCTAATGTGGTTGGCAGTGTGCCATGGCAGATTCTCAACTAGGCAGGCTGCTGAAGCTGGCCTTGAACTGAATATTCTCTTAAATATAACCTGAACTTTTTTTGAGACAATAATGACTGGCCTTTAGGGACACTCCTCACATAGATTTTATTCCTGTATCTTCGTTTGCAAGGTTCCGTCATCTTTATTAGAAGGAAGTGGTATGTTACAGTGGCTGTACACTGTTTCTTCTGCAAGCAAAAATGCTTGTACAACCCAATCTGCTAAGTTAGCTCATTTGGAAACATGGTGCTATTGACTATTAATGCAAGCAAAGTTGTTGGGAGTTTTTTAAAAGCAATTCACAAATACATGTTGCTTAAATATATACTACTGCAAGGAAAGCAACTTCAGTGAAAACAGAAAATAACTTAAATCACTGAAGAGTTTGATGAAATAAATATTTATGTCTCTTAGCAAAAACCTGTATTTTCGAGAGAGAGTTTGTAGTCAGACGACATGCTTGTTAATTTTTTCAGACTTCAAAACACAAGCAAATTGAAGCTAGAATATATTTGGTAAATACATATTCAGAGTCAATCCCATGGTCCTATAATGACAATGTAAATACATGGAAAAGAATGAGATTCCAAGGAAGATGGGAAAAATCAGTTGAGAGAAGCTTTCCAAACCATTATTTTAAAACAGTAATATTATTAGTTGAATAGGAAAGCTTGCTATGAATACTTTGATTCTTCTGCAAATTAAACGGGTCTTAGATATTATTAAGCTTTTAGGCTGGAATAAACATGTAAAAATGCTAGACAGAAGTTAGATTTCTACTCTTATTCTTTGTATGGAAAGAATTACATCTTTACGTGTCTGCATCTCCAAGAGAGTGCTTTGTAGTGCAAAAGATATGAGCATAGAGGACTGTTTCATATAAATCCCCTATTTCCTAAAATTCCAATATGCAATCAAGAGTGCTTCTGGTATGACAGCATACATTTACATAGGATTTCCTTTTGTGCTACAGAACCCCCATGGCAGAATGTAGCACCCTAGGGTAAGTTCTTAGCAGTATTTAATCCTAATTTTATTGTCAGTGCAGTTAAAACTTCAGGAGGCAAGAATGTTGTGGGTTCAATTTTTTAAAATAGGTTTTTATGGTAGGGGCCAATCTCGTAGATTGTGATAAATATCTGATGTCTTACTCTTTTAGTGAAGTGTGGTTTGGGTTTAAGCACCTTCATTCTCAAGAACTCAGCACAGCAGCAACACAGATGTGATCAATGCTGCCAATCCTAAGGATTACTGTAGTGTGGTACTAGAGTACACACTCCCCTACTTCCCTTGATCCCATCCCACCTCGTCTCTCTGGTCCTGAGATCAGTACCAGGTAGCCCTTGGGAAAAGGAGATATATTGTCCCATGTGACAATTTCTATGTGGTCTCATTCGCTCAGCTCCAGCTTCCCATTCCTTATTTCCTTTTCCAGTTTACTTCCATTACCTCTTCCTTCCAGTCTCCACCTCCTGTTATTCCTGTTAACTGTTTTATGGCCTCACCAGCAACATCCAAGCGCTATCTGAGCCTCCCTCACCCCAATTTGCATCTTCCCTCGTAAAAATGCTGTACCCGTGACCAGGCATCAGACTCCAGTTTATGACTAAGCTTTCAAAACAAGTACTGGCAGTAGCATCTAGTTTGCAAACTTCAATCCAAAAAACCAGCATTGGACAATACCATAAGCACTGATTTGAGAGGGAGCTGAGGTTTGAGTTGTGTGGTTTTTGGATTTTAAAACTTCTAAAAACTTATTTTTGACTGAAAGCCTCTCTGTGCAACACAATGGAAAGGTAAGGTATACATGTTTTTTTTAAAATAAAAAATAACGGATATGGAATACAGTGAAACAATCCAGACCTTAATAGGAAAAACTTGAAAGATTTCCAATGGTTTAAAAATTGGATGGGGCAGTCAATGAGTTACTGAGCTACATCTTTATCAGATTATATCTAAAAAGTGTTCTTTAGAAATGAGAGGATAGGAGTGAAGATTCTAATCAATTTTCTCTCTCTCTAAGTGACATTGGATGTTCGATATGCACATCTAAATTATTGACATGACATCAATAGCAATACTTTATAACCTGTCTAATAACTCAAGGCTAGAGAAAATTAGCTACTGCAAAACTTGGCAACATATCTGGATATTATCTAGCATTATCTCAGTCATTCTAAAAACAAAAAGAGCAAGGGGTTTTCCCCTCTGTTGCTGAAGCCTTCTGTGTAATTTAATTGGGGGCGGGGCGGACGACCCAGAAAGATTCTATTTTTAACCTTATCAGTCGAATTAAATAGTGAATTACATTGTCCTCTACTGTTATGATACAAGTTGCTAAGTAGAATGAAGTAGCATATTTTGGAGGCATTAAGACTATCTGTTTTCAAGGGCCTGGCCCTGGAGAATCTTTTTTAATTTACAACACTCGTTCAGACACTCACGTAAGGCCATTTTTCAACAACAAAAATATGTCCTGGACTTTCTTCTGTACCCTGGAGGCTCACACAAAGCAGCAGAGGCCTTTGCAAATCACTTGGAGGAGGCTTTACTGCTTTGCCTGGGTTTCCAGAACAGAGAATTCAAACAGATCCAGTTTATTTATTATTTGAGAATTTAGTGTGCATGAAAGATGGCTGCCCTTCTTTGAATGAAATTCTCTCCTTTTTAACGTACAGTAACAGGTAAAGTTGAGGAAACGGTCAGAAATCTAAGAAGCTCAAGTTTTTCCCTTCTCTTTTCATTTAGTCTCAACTGATAAATGATCAGCAGCTTGCAAATAACAGCAATCATCAAATACTGTGTTCAAGATAGCACTTTCTTGTGTGGGATTCCATTTCCCTTCCCCGCAATATACTCAGCTCACCATTTTTTTCATATATGTAAATGCATGCTGAATAGCCAAAATGTGTATCCATTGCAAACCTGGGCTATACTTCAAATTCCATTATGAAAGTAAAGTTGAACAGTGCCTTACTTATAAGACCGGGGTTCAAAGACATTGAATAATAATTACACATTTTGCAACACAGTAAATGTCATACTAAAATGCTGATTAGCATTTTCACAGCCAGGACAATAAATGTAAAAACACCTAATAAGAAATGATCATGCCATGATCAGAAAATAAATGTTAATATTGGCTGAAAGAATCTTTATGAATATATGGCACATTATGCAAAAGAAAAATGCCAGTCTGTTTATTGTTTTTGTAATTCTAAAAAGGAAAAAAAATACTACTATCAATTAGTTGAAACTTAAAATTTTCCCATCCTGTGTAAACTTTCTGTCATTCACATACTGGCTGACTGCCATTATCTATAATAAAGTCGCAATGTTGGTAGATGTATTAAATTGTTCCCATGCACCAGCCACTACCAATGAGGGATAGATGTTACAATGCGTGCTTTCTGCAGGCAACTGAATAAAACAGATGGCAATAACCAATATTTGTTTATCAATCTCCTCTGAGATGAGATAAAATGAATTGGTATTAACATGTCCATTACTAGAGTACTCTGCAGCGATATTAGCTTTATTTTTTGCCAGCTAGGGGAAAGCATTATCAATATTTTAATATTATCAATATATCAGCATAATATGCTGACTTATTAGGAACACCAGATTAACCTGTGTCAGGAAAACCCACACCCACCATGTATGGCATACTCTATGGAAAATCAGTGTGGGAAAATGCAATATGACTATGGGTGCTTCCAGACTGTCACTGTCTTGTGGTTGGGATTCAATCACATACTAGTAAATTCAGGTTGTGCGATTCAAGTGGATTTTGAACTCTTATGCAGGAAACCTACTTCAACCAAAAGCCACCCAAACCTTTTACAGAAAGGAAACTGATGGGGAAAATGCACTGCAAAACACGAGAAAACAGCAGCTTGATATGACATTATATATCTTTCCTCCAAACAAGCTTTAATGAATGCTCAATAGCCACAAATGTATAATATCCCTATGCAAACTTTGTGCAAACTAATCAAGAAAAATGCTCAACGAAAAGGTTGCCTGGAAGTAATCTCTCTGGCAAAATGAGTCAATCTCACAGGCTTCAGTTATAGCAATCTTGTACAGCCTAATCCTGGAGATATTTACTCAAAAGTAACCCAATGAATTCAATGGCTCTTCCTTCTGGTACAGAATCACAGTCTTAGGCAAAATATTTTTATCTGTTTGTTACTGTAAAAACATTTACACACTACACTATTTCAAGAGATATCAGAACATACCTAAAACAAAGTAAAAAATCACTTTAAATCAATAAAACTGTAACTTCACATAATAAAAACAACAGCATAAAGCAAAAATACAATCATATTATAAAAAATAGCACAACAGCAGGTCAAATTTAGTCTCTGCAGAATCAGGAATAGTTCTTAGAGAGGTTCATACCATATTATACTAAAATAGAAATCAAATAGAAAATTGAGAAAGTATCTGGTTGATGAGTCTACCCAGTCAGGAGATAACAGCCAGGCTAACAGCACAATCCTATGCATGCATATTCAGTAGTAAGTTCCATTAAGTCCAACTGAGTTTACTCTCAGTTTAATATGTGCTGGAATGCAGCCTAACTCTACATGGAGAGGAAAACTACACAAAAGAAAGGATGAGTATGCAGTTTACATTTCTCCAAAACATAGTTTGCCGTGTCATCTGAAATTAACCTGAGTGTAAAACCAAGCAATTTCTAGGAGATTCATCTAAGTGAAATGGAAATACTGATGTCATAATCCAATATAACAAGGCAAATATAGAATATTATAAAACCAAGAAATCCTAAAGGTTGAAATAAGCAGCAATATGGGCACGAACAAGTGACAAGATTGACTTCATCTGTTAACCTTTTAAGATGTTTATACACACTAAAATGGCTGGCTTGCTCTAGTGTGGTTCTGCTCAGTTTGTGGTTTTCTGTGTGTCTTTGATACAGACAAAGTATCTTAAACAAATTAATGTGGGAAAGGCAAAATGCAACACGGATTACGAATCCAGGTCTCCAAGACTCTCAAGAGTCATCACATGCAATGCAGATCTTAAAACAGGAAACATGGATCAGGTGAATACAAATACACATCTAAAAATCATACAAACATTGAAGCAGATCACCTCTTTATTTCTACCCCTATATATGTATACCATTCCATGCATCTCATGACCACTGACATTCCATGCCCAATGGACCATAGTCAACAAAATCTCAAACCATAATATATTGGTTAGTCTTTAAGATGCCACAAACTCACATGCCTACCCCTCCAGAAACTCTTCTATAATAACACTAAAGCACTAAAGTAAATTATTTAGGCTGCAACTTATATACACTTATATGGGATTAAGGTCCACAGGACTTACTTCTCAATAACTCTACACATGAGCGTATGACACAGCATAAGAAGGGTTACATAAAAGTTAGGCCTGATTCACTATCAAAACCATCTTATTAATTAATTTTAAGATAAATGAAAGGCAGAGTGTTCTATCTGGTAAATGAGTCCGGAATTACCCAGTTTCAATTTGATTAGGACAAGCCTACAGGCCAATTAATTTGGTCCAGAAGATTACCTGTTTTGAATAACAACCTACTCCCTAAAATATACATCATTGTTATTTTTTGTAATATCTTGTTATATTTTATCTTCTAAAGTTCTCACAAGTCTTAATGTGTAAATATGGAAAAATGGATGAAAGTATATGAGTATTTCTACCTTTCCAGTATAAGCTCAACCACATAGCTGAGCTGCCCCCCCCCACATTATGAAAAGAGCAACATCGGCTATTATGTATCAAGTGCCTTATGAAATTACTCTGTAGACACCAATTACTTACCCAGTACATAATGCATTTTTCTGCTAGGTAAAATTAAGTCTTAGCAATGAAACCACCATGCCTAACAATTTGGGGAAGAAAGCGGGGGAGAAAAGTGGATACACATATTAGTAGAACATGCTGAAGGCTTTTCTCTCTACACTCCAATTTCTATAATCTATTAAATCCTGGTACAAAAGAGTTTGGCAGTCTTGGCATAACAATCCGCAGAGCCCAAAGAAACCTGAAGGTTGGGGGCGGGGGTTGAGATATAAGATTTATAAATCAGCAGAATAGATACAAGCATAACCCTTGAACCTTCTCATTTCTTTTTACTAGTAAGCACTATCCAGGTATACCCACTGAATGGAGTCTCATCATGTGCTCAGGATATTTAGTTTGCAATTTATTTCAGGACAGGTAGGTGTGTGTGTGTTATTCTGGATTCCAGAAATAGCGTGCATTCTTTCAACTAATGAGTCCCACTGACGGAAGCCCTTGCAAGGACCTCCACTTGTGCAATTGGGCTTTCCCTCTTTTCCACACCCATGTGCCTCAAAACTGATCCACGCAATTGGGAAAACCCCTGAGAACAGCATGCACATGGAGAAGAGTGGAGTTATTCCGTCCGGCAAGCTGAAATACTTTTTGTGACGGAACGATTGACATAGCATGGCACTGAGTTGCTCCATCAGTCATACAACATTTCCCCTTCCATTTTATTATTCTTATGTTTGTCTGCGAAGGTTAAAAAAAAGTGGTGCAAATTATCTACAGTTCCCACATGAAGCCCTGTTATAGCGAAACCTTGTTTCACCTTTAAAACAGGGAACTTCTGGATTTAGGGAGAAGAAAGTGTGGGGCAACAATAGTTGTAGGAGAGTGTTGCATGGATGAGGGGAGGCAAAAGGGGTTTATAAGTCAAGCTGAGATACAGATGACCCCTTAGTGTTAATCACCATGCTGCTGTTGCATTTGGGCAGGGAGAAAAAAAAGGAGAAACATAACTGAATTATAAAAAAATAAAATGAAGCATGGAAGCGTAGGGCGTTTCATTTGGCTCTGTACATACCCTGTAGATGTAGGCAACTTTGGGCCAGATCATGTGTCCCTCTAAGTGACAAGGAAAATCAACTTGCATACATAGCTTGAGAAGCAACAGAAACTTATCTATCTATCTATACACGCAAAGCACTGATGTGGCTTACAAACTGCAAATCCTCAAAGGACTATCAATAGGTTTACATCTTCTGTAGACAAATGCAAAAGAATATTAAGAGCATTACAGTACAAAATAATAGGCCCGCCAATAAAATTAAGCTTTCCTGCTCCCTTCACAGAGAAGATATTTGCAATGTATTCTTCTATTCATTTCGGTGCTCAGTGCTATAATGGAATACTGACTTTTTTCCTCCTTTTTTGTTATTCATCTGGACAAGATCGCTTTTCACCAAGAATAACAGAAAGTATGGGATTTATTGCTATAATGAAGTTCTTTCAAATCTCTGTTTTCTCTCTATAAAGGACAGGAGGATAGGCGTTCATCTCATCAGGCAGCTTATTAGGATTAGCACTGAATAAGACACCACAGAATGTCAAGCCTATCAGTTACTAAACATGCATCATACAAACTTTGTCTTTGCGAGAACCTCTGCTCTGCATTTGTCATCCACCTGAATAATTAACAAGTACATGCTGCCTGCCAGCAGCTTAGGGAATTAATTTTGCACAGATTAAATGCAGATCACGTCTGCAAAAAAAAGGGGGGGGAATTACTCAGACCACACACATGCTGTACTACTACCTTTCAAAATTATAAGGCAAAGAAACAAAATGTTCATGTGTTCAGACTTATGTGACAACCCAATTGTTTAGGGAAGCTTTTAACGTTTGATGGATTTCTGTATTTTAATGTTTTGTTGGAAGCCGCCCAGAGTGGCTGGGGGAACCCGACCAGATGGGCGGGGTATAAACAATAAATTATTATTATTCATTATTATTATTATCATTATCATTATTATAATTATTATATTATTGTAACAACTGTCACACATATAGAGACCTGAATGCTTGTTCACCTGAATAAAAGTATACATTTACTTTAATTCTAACCAAACTACTTAACTCAAGTACAGTCATACCTCAGTTTAAGTAAGCTTCGGTTTGAGTACTTTCAGTTTAAGTACTCCATGGGCCGTCTGGAATGGATTAATCCACTTTCCATTACTTTCAATGGGAAAGTTCGCTTCAGGTTAAGTACAGCCTTCCGGAACCAATTGTGTACTTAAACCGAGGTACCACTGTATTCATAAAGTTGATGATGGCTAGGTTTTTTTTGCTTCCACTCAATATGGAAACCAATGAATGGCACTTATGAACTTTCATATTTTTTAAAAAGGATACATAATGTTTAGACCTACAGTATGAAAGAGCTGACAATTTATAATCCAAAACAGAGGGGAGACAACAGAGCATGCCATCTGATGTTGTACATCAACATGGGCAATGGTCAAGGATGATGGGAGTTGAAGTCCAACAAACATCTGGAGGGGGCACAGCTTCCCTACCCCTGCAACAGAAAGACAGGAGGAAGATGGACATGCTTAACTTCAGGAGAAGATGATAACTTGGAGGTTGTGCCGAAGACTTCATGGAAAATAAGAGTTTGAAAAGGGGATAGTAAGAAAGAAACAGAGAGAGGTAGAAAGAGAGAAATGGTGAATGGTTCTGATGGCATTATTCCAGAGAGACAACGAGACCCAAGAGGAACAAGCTGCAGTAATTAAGGCAGGAGATGACATTTTATTTCATTAACTGATTGATAAAAAGTTTTATATCCTTCCTCACTCTATACTCAAAGCAGATTACAGCGATAATTAAACTCACAAAAAACTAGAGCAAAAATCAGATATTTCACAGAAGGATTCAGAGAGGAAGGTCCTTTTTTTGCAATGCTGTACAGGAAGAAACAACATGATTTGGAGATGGAATCGTCATAGAAAGCAAATGATAGGGAATAATGTAAGATAAAAAGTTAAGGCTTCATGTCCGGATAACATAAAAGGCAATGATACTGCCAATGGATACAAAGAGCATACAAGGAGATAAACCCTTGAAAGGAAAGATGAGAAGCTTGGTCTTGGCATAAAAATTCAAAATAGGAATGATATGTTTACATGGAAGTATCAGATAGGCAGCTGAAGTTTGTAACAGAGAACTTTGTACCGTAATAGGGAGGACAGCTAAATATCTTGAGTGTATAAGTGTGCACTGTCCAGAAATTTCTACATTAATAAGCCATAGCCCAAAACATTTGGTGATCACTACATTAGCTACTGTGGAATCATGGAAATGAAGACAGGAAAAGAAGGAAATAGTTTCCTCTGCTGTTGTGTTGAATGAAAGATTAGACAAGTAGAAGAGAACCAGCTAAATTGCAGAAATGTAGTCAAGCAGGAGGGATGCCCTGTTCTACAGTACCTAAGACAGCAGAGAAGTCAGTGAAAATGTGGATAGCGTAGAGACCTTTGGATTTAGCAATGATTTTGGTAGCAGCCATTTCATTGGATTGCAAACGGCAGGTAAGTTTGTAGAGGAGTCAAGGGAAGAGTCGAAGGAGGGAAAGTCAGCGGGAGTAAGCAGCATGCTCTGAAGTGCAAGCAGATGTGCCTTATGCTCAGACAGTGGGATATTTGGATATAGGCACTTAAAAAAGCAAACAAGCATTGATTCTGCATTTAATTTCAGTCTTCAAATACATTTAGCTCACTACTGAGCAACGGTAAGAAGCCTCAACCATCTAGGGGAAAGGCGTCCAGGACAGAAGACTTAATTTTCAGAAACGTGTGCAATTCAGCAATTTTCAGTTTCAAAATTATTTGCAATTTCATATGCAGTAGGGTCAGATTATACTTTTTTTTTCTTTCAGCTTGCTGGTAGGGAAACACATATATAAAATTGGTATGCCAGGGGGAATAGGTCCAGGGTAGCCTTCTCCATGACAAACTGCGTTTGGCAAATGAACTGAAGAGACTGAATGAAGCGATAGATTATGAGCCATTTGGGGGAGGGGCCACGGCTGTGCACAGGGAACAAACAATTTCAATTCATTCATGTCCTTCTGTTGATAAACTCTAAGAATTTGTGATATATGGATCCATTTCAAATATTTCAGGTAATTGCTTAGCAGTCTTCTGTTCTAGTAAGTGGTATAAACATCTTGCTAGATAAAGTAAATAAATAAATAAATAAAGCTGATTATTTCTGAAACCTGCAAATATCATTCTAAAGTGAAAAAGAGATGGAAATGAACTGAAACTGTACTGAACTGCATATATTAATAATTAGTTAATATTTCGCACAAAATCACTTCTGTTGTCTTTCCATTATCACTCATGCAATTAGAAAACAGACATTCTACATTAAATTCTACTATTTGTAAGTTACTTTACTGACAGGCTATGATTTATAATACTGGAATATATATTTATACTGGGAAATAAATGCATGCAAAAGGCATTTTTTAAAAATCCATGCTCTTCCTTGTTTAATAGTGTGCTATTACTATTGAAATTTAAATTGAAAAGGTTTGGTATTGTCCAGAGTTAAAACCTGTCTCTAACCACAGAATGACTATCACTGGCAAACTAAAATTGAGGCCCTGCCCTTTGTGCTTGGGCTTAATCTCAGAGTAATGCTGAAAATGTTCCATGCATGAATTAGCAAACTAAAAGATGCTAAAATGCTCCAGCATGACTTCTCCACCTTCTACAGCTCCTAGATCACAAGCCATAGTCATAACAGTAGTAGATTTATGTATTTTTTCATAGGCTTACAGAAGAAATAAAAGGGAATGGAGAGCGAAAGAAAAATAAGCTTATCCTGAAAAACCTGAGCGAAACTAATTCTACAACCTTATATGTCAGTGGTTCTCTAAGGGTGTGGCACGCCAAATTAGTGTGGCAGGACAGGGTGGTAAGTGTGGTGGGAACATTAAAACACAAAATTGTATCAACATAATATTTTTTATTTGCAGAATAAGGATTGATATTCCATGCCGACAAAGGTCCTATAGTTAAAACTATGGGAAGTGAGAGCTGGACCATAAAGAAGGCTGATCGCCGAAGAATTGATGCTTTTGAATTATGGTGCTGGAGGAGACTCTTGAGAGTCCGATGGACTGCAAGAAGATCAAACCTATCCATTCTGAAGGAAACGCCCTGAGTGCTCACTGAAAGGACAGATCCTGAAGCTGAGGCTCCAATACTTTGGCCATCTCACGAGAAGAGAAGACTCCCTGGAAAAAACCCTGATGTTGGAAAGATGGAGGGCACAAGGAGAAGGGGACGACAGAGGATGAGATGGTTGGACAGTGTTCTCAAAGCTATGAACATGAGTCTGACCAAACTGTGGGAGGCAGTGGAAGACAGGAGTGCCTGGTGTGCTCTGGTCCATGGGGTCACGAAGAGTCGGACACGACTAAATGACTAAACAACAACAACAAATTCCATGATCATATTATAAAGTAGTTGTGTTCTATGTTATAAATCAAGCACTGCTAGTTGTAGTTTCTTTTTTGTTTTCCAGTGTATCTCCCAACAATAAAAAAAATTGGTGAGCAATTTTTTATTCTGAAAGTGTGGCCCAGACAAAAAAGTCTGAGAACCACTGATATATGTAGTCAAACGTATACAAATCTTTGATTTAGTTTATTAAAAATTTTTTGCCATTTGGGTGACAACATCATCTGCAAAGGTTTTTGTTTTATAATTTTGTTTGCCCACTCTTATTCCCCTAATTTTATCATAATTCCTAATATTTTGCAATAAGATTTCTAAGGCAGAGATAAATAAAAACAGAGGCCTTGGGCACCCTTGTCTTGTTCCTTTCTTGATGTTGCATTTATCTGAAACAATGTTGTTTATTATAATCTTTGCCCATTGTTCCTTAGACAAACTGGTAATGCTTTTTAAGAAAGCGTCACCTGGTTCCATTTTTTTAACACTTCTTTCACGAATGCCCAGGAGATGTTGTCAAACGCTTTTTCTGCATTGAGGAAAATGAAGGTGGCCTGCTTTTCATTATGTACCTCCAAATATTCTATTATATTTATAACATTCCTTACGTTATTTTTCAATTGCCTAACCAGAATAAATCCTGCTTGAAGCATATGAATCCACTTGTTCAACACTTTTTAAAGCCTATTTGCTAATATGGTTGTAAATAATTTGTAGTCATTATTCAAAAGTGAGATTGGTCGGTAGTTTTCTGGCATTAGTTGGTCGTTATCCTCCTTTTGGGATTAGGGTGATATATGCCTCTTTCCATGATTCTGGAATCTGTCCTGAGGTTAACACTCTATTCATAACGTTTTTTAGTGGTATTGCTAACTCATCTTGGAATTTCTTAAAATAGATGGCAGGAAGTCCATCTAGACCCGGGGTCTTACCAAGTTTTGTTTGATTGAGTGCCTGTTGGATTTCCGGCATTGTGATCAGAGCATTTAATATTTTTGTCTTCTCCCCTGGGATTCACAAAGTTCATAATTACCAAGCTGTTTCTGAATCAAGCTGGCACTACCTCTATGTTGCAGCAGGATGAATACCAATGAGGAACAAGAGATCAAACAATGCACAAGTATATCCAGCAGCTGTCAAAAGGGGAGCAACAGCAACCTTCCATTAGGAGTTGCAAGAATAAATAAGGTAATGTTGTTGCTCATGTCTTAAAAACAGACTCTGATATAAATCTAAAAAATCTCCTCCCCTTATAAGACTTCTACACAAACCTAAAGGGACCACTTCAAAGATCAGAGGGTAACTCTATCAATGTCCATTCAGGCACTGCTTTTTCTGTTTCATATGGTCGACAATTTGTGAGAACTGTGATTATGGCTTTGTGATATTAACACCTTTCTCCTTAGAAGCTGAGTGAGACCACCAACTCATTTCACATAGGCCAGCTAAAAGCCATCAGATACTAATGACTTCTGGTTTCTACCCACCTGGGCTACATTCAAAAGGGTGACCTAGAGGTGAAGGTCTCTATATCCCATTACCAAGCTCTCAAACCATCTAGTCCTCCTCTGCAGTAAAAGTTACATGGCAGTATAAAGTCTAGAGTGATAGTAAAATCTCTATAGATGTGAAATCAGTCTTCAAGTTCATGGCCTAGTAGGAGTGCAGTTCAGATGCTTTTCGCAACCTAAAAATTTTCAGGAAACAAAAAAAAATCATTCAAAAGCAGCAGCTACTGAATGAATATAAATAAAGTCAAAACAAGTATTTCTCTCCCTAGAAACTGACTTATTTCCGCTCATACAATAACTAGGCACTCACACGTCCAGACCATACCATGCTGTAGCCTATTGTTTATCTTTTAGCATCCTCTATTGCTGATAAATCTTCTCTTGGGGTTCGTGAATTTAACAACCACATGTCAAGAAAAATATCTATTCAAATGATACCACATTATGAAAAAAAAAACCAGATAGCAAAGCACAGCCAATGGGAATTTAGAGTTCCACTAGTGGGATTGTAGCCATTTTGAAAGGTTGTACATGGAATCCCAGCTGCACTCCCTTGGACAGGATACAAAGAGGATTAAAAATTGTTAACTTTGACTAAATTGAGACATATTTTAATTACTAAAACATTTTAAAATGAAGCTTGGGTTGTAAAATACTACAGAGTGGCAGGGAAAACCCAGCCAGATAGGTGGGATATAATATTTATTTATTTATTTATTTATTTATTTATTTATTTATTTATTTATTTATACCCCGCCCAGCTGGCTGCGTTTCCCCAGCCACTCTGGGCGGCTTCCAACAGAAAAATGAAATGAAATAATCAATTAAACATTAAAAGCCTCCCTAAACAGGGCTGCCTTCTATTTACTATATAAACAGTAAAACCACCACCACAACAACAAATTACAGGTTTAACACTTTTTACAGGTTTAACATTTTTCAGATTTAGGAAAAATGAGGATATAATATGTTATTTTCAACCTGTGAAACACTGTTCTAATACTTTGTTGAGTTTAAATTGTGAGTAACTCTTCCATTTTAAATCAGGGGAAATCAAAAGAATTTCACCATGGATGGATTGGGGCCTCATTTTTTACGTAACTGTAGGATATTAGGCCTGATTCTTCCCAGCACATACTTAGCATCTTCATACAGAAGGGTATAAGACAGTCCTGTCATCCACCCTCAGTGTATGTGTCTAAGTGCACACAGAGACACATTACTCAACTTTTACATGGAAAATGAGGTCTATGTGTGCTTCTCATATTTCTAGCCAACCTTTCCACATTGCTCAATTTAACTGAAGGGAATATGGGAGGCACATACACAAAACCCTTGCATTCCCTGTAATGACCTGTGAGTGTGTGAGTCTGTGCATACACATCAAGGGGAGCAATGGGCGGAAACAGAGTATATCCTACTTTTTTACACACACACACACACCCAAAAAACCCTACACAAACACCCTACAGGGTATCTCCACGCTTACATTTCGCAACATTTTCTGCATTTTTAAAGAAATGCTGCATTTTTGCAAATCCAAAAATTAAAACAGATAAATACAAATAACGTCCTGCAGATTAGGAAAGGTAGCTTGAAAAATATAAAACAAACATGCTGCAAGTAACACTGAGTTTTAAATATTTTGTTTCAGTGTAGTACTGACACATGATCCGATAAGATGAAAGTGAAGAATTTTGCCAGCAGAGTTTCTTATGAACATTTCTCAATTATGCCTTTCAGCTGGTATATATATATATATATATATATATATATATATATATATATATATGTATATGTAGGATATCTTATTAAAACAACCGTTGAAGGCAAGTAATGTCATATCAGCCCACACACCATACCCTATGGGGCTCAAATGTTTCAAAGTCTATGTTAATATAATCCTGCTGCACATTTCAACAGGGGGACTAACGCATTGGTTGGTGTTTTCCTCCCTCCCAGTGACACATAAGGCTTCTATAAGTACCACATTATCTATATGTCTTCCAGAAATGATGTTAAGGCTGCAGTAAGGATTAAACTGAATCAATTTAGGAAGGATAGTGTTGTTAACAAGTACCATAAAATAGCCCAGCAGATTATTCTAATCTCCATTTATCAACTAACAAAAAGCATGTGCTTTTCTCAGTCAAGATTTCAGCAGTATATCTATAGGGCAGCAGCGTTTTCCAAAAACCCATGCAACAGTTCAGCAAGGTGCTTGCTACTGCTTTAGATTTACTATGCAATACCATTCACTTCTAGACATGAAGGGGGGGGGGTAGGGTTCCTACACACAAAAACACACGAGGGTCTTTGGCTACCTAAATCTTGTGAATGTGGTGTCTCCTGGCATAAAAATTTACGCATAACATGTTGCAGGATGTCCAGAGGCTCTGCTGCATTTTTCCCTATAAAGAGATGCAGAACTGTTTGCAGAGCAAAAGAACTGCCTTACATCTCAACAACAAAAGTAATCTAATAGGCTTAGAGGGAGACCGTACTGTATCTGGCATTTTATACAGCAATTTCTGTAACCCTTTAAACCTTTACTGGAGACATACAGAACAATGATGGAACTGCCAGTACTTACAGAGCATAATCGCAGAGTTTTCATCACACTTGACAGACCAATCCAGATTTATAAAGAACTGAGAGGTAAATATAGACACAGGAGTGGAAATATTCCTAGCCAGATGGATGTCCAGGACAATAAAAAAGTTTTGTGTTTTGTTTGAGGTCAGCTAATCAGACCACTTTAAAGGGTTCACATAAAACGGAAACAACCATCTTTCTGATTAACGGAGCTTCATGGATGTATTTTCCCAACAATTTTGCCCCAAACCAGCAAGAAGAATCCATATGTCGAATCTGGCTTTCCAAAGGTAAGTGACCCTTTGCATCAGGTCATATCTATGCAAAGGGACTATGCAGAGCAATGAACAACTGAACAAAAAATGCCCACATCAAGCACGAATAGTTATGTGCAACGCATACTTGTTTGCACTGAAGGATCTGTGGGTGCAGTTGACTAATGGATGGGTGATACGGTCTGAGCCAGGACATTGATTTGTTTTTGAAGTAAGGGAGGTCAAATGCAAGCTGCTCTGGCACCCCATTCCCAAGCGAGCACCTTACGCAGTCCAAGCAGGCCACATCCACAAATGTCCACAGCAAGGTATACATAGACTGGATCAGTGTAGAAGTATGTGGACCAGTGAGAGGGGCAGCCTCCTGGCAGAAGCTACTTTCCCCGCAATATCTAGGCACAAAGGTATTCCTTGCCAACCCTACCTCTGCGGTTCCCATAGCCTATGCAGCCCAATAGGTTCCCCGTCACTTCCTTTCCTGCTTTCCAAAAGTTACCAGCATGGGGAAGAGAAAAACAAATAGCATGGAATTCTAGGAACAGCAGAAGGCACATCTATCAGTTTCCAGTTTGTTAACATATTTATGCTACAAAGTTGTCACATTTGCAGTGTTGTTGAACTGCCGTGTTTCTCCGAAAATAAGCCATACCCCGAAAATAAGCCATACCCCGAAAATAAGCCATAGTGATAGGCAGTTTAACCCACAAGGTTAAACTGTACCATACTTAATAAAAAAAAATAAGACATCCCCTGAAAATAAGCCACCATGGGGGTTTATGAGGAAAAATAAATATAAGACGGTGTCTTATTTTTGGAGAAACACGGTATTAACTTTATGTAACAGAGTTCTGCAGCAGCTTAAAGATAAACATACTATGGCAAAAGACTTTATGAGCCAGAACCTACTGTTTCAGGTACATAAAATGTTGCTGATTCTTTTTTAAATAATTTTGTTTTATCTTTTTCCATAAACACTTTCAAATTTGTTTTTTTACAATCAAACTGTGTATAAATTTAATGAAATAAATAAAAATAAGTAAGGGGTGAGTATACTCGCAGTGTCAATAAGCTATTTCATTAGGCATATTTCTGCCACTTTCATCCTTCAATGATGCAAGAACCCATAGATGGAGTCCCCTTGTCATTCTGTAACACATTTTATTTATTTCTTCTAATTCACCAATATAAATGTTGCCCAATACTTTTGAATCAGTCTGATACACTAACAAGTAATCATGTATCTTAACAGTACAAACTAAGCACAGTGAGTATAAAACTACTTTTCTGAAATGCTCTCACACTTTAGCTGAAAAATGGCTACTCTTAAGTGCAATGTGAAGCAATTGTGTGTGTGTGTGTGTGTGTGTATTGCTCTGCCTCCATACTTGGGAGGCAGTAATACTTCTGAATATGAGTTGCTAGAAACCGCAAGAGAGGAAAGTGCTCACAAATTTATTGGCAGCTGCATGAGTTATTATAGCTAGGAAGTGGAAGGGGCAAGGTGAATATAAAATGGAAGAATGGTATGAAGATGTGGGATATAGCTATTAATAGCTATAGATGTGGGATATAGCTATTAATGATAAATTAACATGTGCTATTAAGGTAAGACAGGGAATATGCAGGAGAAATGATTCTGAGGAGATATGGAAGGTATTTGTAGAATTTGTACTTTTAAAATGGAAAGGGGTCAAACCATAGCAAGAGGTGCTGAAATTTTGGGAGGTCTTGAGTTTTGATAACCTCATAGCAATAAATAAGTCCCCCCCCCCCAATGGAATAAACTTTCTTGAATAAATTTTACTATACCTTTTTCAAAGACAGATAGTGTAGAAGCCAATTAAATAGTATAGGTTTAAACATTTCTGGTCCTGTGTCTAAAAAAACCCCCACAAAACTATACACTAGGTAAACATCACCCTAGACTTACGGCTTCAGTATGCTGATAACATAGTGTGTGCACCCTCAAAGGATGACCTCCAAATCATCCTAAATATCTTCGAAGCATACAAAAAGCTTGGCCTATCACTCAACATCCAGAAAACCAAAGTGCTGCACCAACAAGCACAAAACAACCCCTCTGCAGTGCCACAAATTCAACTCAATGGTGTAACATTGGAAATTGTTGATCACTTCTCCTACCTGGGCAGTTATCTTTCCAAAAGGGCCGACATTGATGCCTAAATCCAGCATCACCTGAGCTCTGAGAGTGCAGCTTTCTCCTGATTGAAGTACAGAGTGTTTGAGGACTGGGACACTTGCAGGGAAACCAACAACTTTGTTTACTAAGCTATTGTACTTCCAACCTTACTATATGCTTGTGGAACATGGACCACTTATAAACGCCATCTCCAATTCCTCGAAAGATTCCATTAACGGTGTCTCCGAAAAATCTTACACAGAAGACAGGTGAACTAATGCCAGTGTACTGGAAGAAGCAAAGATTACCAGTGTCAAAGCAATGATTCTTCAACATCAACTTCGTTGGACTAGTCATGTTGTTGGATGCCTGATTATCGTCTTCCAAAGCAACTACTTTATTCCCAGTTTAAGAATGGAAAGCAAAATACCGGTGGTCAACAAATGAGGTTTAAAAATCTTCTCAAGGCAAATCTAAAAAAATGTGGTATAGGCACTGATAAATGGGAAACACTGGCCTGTGAGTGCTCCAATTGGAGAACAGCCTTTACCAAAGGTGTCTAGGACTCTGAAGAGGCTCAAACTCAGGACAAAAGGGAGAAACGTGCTAAGAGGAAGGCATGTTTGGCAAACCCTCACCATGATCAACTCTGCCCCCAAAACCTATGTCCCCACTGTGGAAGGACGTATGGATCCAGAATTGGCTTCCACGGTCACTTACGGACTCACTGTTAAGACTGTGTTCATGGAAGACAAGCTTACTTGGCCACAAATGATCGTCAAAGAAGAAGAGACATGTTAACACAACCTGTTACTTTGCATAACTTGATTCTTTTTTCTATGAAAAACCAAGTTAGAAGTTTGCTTTCAGGGTGTTTTAATTATTATTATTTTAATAATAATAATAATTAAAAATACTTAAGCAGAAGCAGAAGAATGCACTTTCAATGTATTCAGTACCTTACAAAGTAACACAGGTCCCTGCTCTGAAAAGCTCATAGTTAAATCTGAACTTTCCTCTTATGTTTTCTTCTTGTTTAACATTTTCAAAGTCTTGTTGTAAGGAATCCCTTCGAACTGGGGAGCATAAGGCTCAACTCTGCTTCTGAATATAAATGACTCACAATATTTTATAATATTTGTAACAAAATTCCCTGTGGATTTTTGTTTTTATTCCAAACACATCCTCCCACCAAGGGCTTATGAGAGTGAGTCATAGTTATGTCAGGAAAAACCACTTCAGATTTAAATACGGGAAAATTAATAACTTTTGCCTATTTAAGGTCTAAATATATCACCAGTGCAATCAACTATTTTGACTACTGATGTGCTGAAATTGTTTTGTTTCAAAATTATTCCATCTCAACTATAAGTAAAATATATTAATCCACAGTCTGTATCGTAACATCAAAGTTATATGGCATACTGGTGGCCCTTGCATTGCAAGGAATGGCTGCAGTAAGGTAAGGTAAAGGTAAAGGTTCCCTGGACAGTTAAGTCCAGTCAAAGGTGACTATGAGGTTACGGCACTTCTTGCTTCAGGCGGAGGGAGCTGGCGTTTGTCCACAGACAGATTTCCAGGTCATGTGGCCAGCATGACTAAACCACTTCTGATGCAATGGAGCACCATGATGGAAACCAGAGTGCACGGAAACACAGTTTTCTTTCCTGCTGCAGTGGCACCTATTTATCTACTTGCACTGGTGTGCTTTCAAACTGCTAGGTTGGCAGGAGCTGGGACAGAGCAACGGGAGCTCGCCCCATCACAAGGATTCAAACCGCCAACCTTCCAATCAGCAAGCCCAAGAGGCTCAGTGGTTTAAACCACAGGGCCACCCGCTCCCCATGCTGCAGTGTAAAGGGTTCAAGCAGGACAATTTGCTCTTCTCCTCCCCTCCCCATTATGCCTTTGAATTCCAGTTGCTGGGAACTACAGATGAGCAGAGTGCTACTGCACTCATGCCCATCTTGTGGGTTTCCAACAGGTTATCTCATCAGCTATCTCACATTAGTTTTCTAACACTCAACACATCAAGTATCTCATTGGCAACTAAGCACACACATCAACCACTGAGCATGTTCAATCCTCCATCAAGCTTTCTGTGGAAGAGTGCTCCCTTTTGGAGATTTAAAACCTGTCTCTTGTTCTCACATACGCACACACTGCACACTCTGGTAAAATACCAATGTGGTGTACAACAGTATTTACAAATACAGTACTGTAAAGCATAAGGTAGCATAAGAACAAGCAAAAAATAATCATATAAATGATTGGCTCATCTTGGGTGGTGATGGCAACAAGTAAGCAACTGAATAGGCCTGTCAGTGTGAAAAAGGCTACGAGAAAATTAGCAGCAAGGATGCCTGCCAAATCTCTGCTGGAAGAATATTCCACAGTGTTGGGATTGGTGGCACGAAATGCTCAACTCCTAGTTGAGGCCTGGCAGGCTCTTGAGACTTGAAGGCAGCACATGAATGTTTTGAATATATAAGTTAACAAAATAATGTATTTCCCTGGTACTTCTGCAAGCTTTGGGGTTCCCCTAACCAAGCTGATACTTCTCCCTTGTTCTTGTTGGTTCTGTTTCTGTTGGCAAGGGGGCAGTGAGGCTGCTTCATGGCAAGTTTCAAACCCAGTATTTGGGATTTAAAAAACCAATTTGGGTACCTTAAAATCCTTAACCCAAGATGCTAAGAGTCTAACCTGAGGCCTCATGGCCATGGAAAAAGCTACACCAAATATGCTGCTGGTCTGACTCATTTACATATCAGGCATACCCTGCCACGGCTGCATTATGCATGTAGACATATGCATGCTGTTGATGTTGATATACAATACCTTTCAATAGCAGATATTTATACATTTTAAACAATCTCTTGGTATGCTAATCCATATTCAAATTGCATGTTGCAGCTCTCCGATTACCCTTCTGGTTCATTATATTTACCTGTAAGTCACTGACAGACATTGTTTGCACTGCCATCTGGAATGCATACTGTGGTCTCCAGAACACAAGCCTCAAGCTAGTGGAAACTAACTACATCATGAAAGTGACAGGCACATTAAAAGCGTATTGAATGCTGTCCTGCCTTACCCATACTGACATACAACTACAAAACAGCTTTTACGTGGGTCCTGTAAGATGCTGCAAGCACCGTCCTTCTTCCTATGGCTCAAGGTTAAGTATCGCTGCAAATAACGGATAATAAAACGGGGCAAGAGAATAACAATAAAGAATAGGGAAGGAGATATTTTGTATTACTCTAAATATAAACATGAACAGTGGGAGGAACAGTAATTTCCTGTTTACACTGTTTGGGGAACAAAATAATATTCTGGTCTCGATGTGATCTCTCTGGCATTATGCAATAGGAGCATCCACAGCGACTCTCAAAATCTATTTTGTAGTTATAAGGCAGATATAACGCTTGCCTTAAAAAAAAAAACAACCCACCAATAATAAAGGCCTAGTATTTGCATGCTTGGAATCATCTTCAAGTTGAGTTTACTGGCATGTTATCAATAAATAGTACCTATGCACAGCAGCAATCAACACATTCACACTGATGCTGGCCAGACTGAAAAGCAAGAGGCCCGGCAGGAGAAACTGAAGCTTTCCTGCGGTGTGAATAAGAAAATATCAACAACAGATCTCTCTCTGGTTTAATGCACCCTCTTACTCAGCTACAAGTCAACACCGAAGAAGAAGTAATGGGGGAGTAACATGAGAAGGGGGAGAACCATGTAGACCACTTTGAGCTCCTTGGGGGGAGAAAGTGGGATATAAATGCTAAAAAATCATCATCATCCACCTATAATGTGTGTTGCTCTTAGGAGCTCCTTTTCCCACTTACTGCTATGATCATTGTTTCTCCCCAGTTCATCACCACTTATTATTTGTAAAACTGCAAAACAACAACAACAACAACAACCACACACACACACACACACACACACACACACACTAGGGCTTTGGTAGCAACATTTTGCTAACACCACCCTCTCAAGCATTCCAAGGTCACTTTGTTTCATCAGAATGTCACCCCTTGCTTCCATGTTGGGAAGTCTTCAATGTTCTTGATTTCAGTGCAATCTAAACATGTCAAGTTCTACATCAGATTCCACATAAATCACTTCAATGCCCTCCTCAGTGCAAACTCCCAAAAGAAGGTTGGAAACTTTTGTCAGTTTTGTGACTTTCAGTACCCCTGATAAGAGCTCCTCCTTCTCACCAAAACAGGTTGGCTGAATCCCAGAGACTTATATCCTGTTGGCATGTGTGAAGTATACTCATGGGAGAGATATGGTGAGTGTTAGAGCAGATGTGCTTGCATACCTAGCTGTGAATATTGCCAAAACACTAGATCGATAAACTATGTTAAGATCCAGAAACACACATGAGCCTGTCTTCAAGGCATGCACAGAACTCTGGAATGTGTGGAGATATCCATTCATTTAAAATAAAGTGTATAATCTGCATGCTCATTCATTTTACATGCATGGAGCTTAACATTTAATAAAAACAAGTGGGAAGATCCTTGCAAATGGACTTCAGCTAATGCGTCCCTGGCAAATGCTACAGAATTGTTATATGACTTTAATAATAATTTTCTTTAAAAAATGTTTGAAAATAGGTATCACTCAATATCAAATGATAATAATGAAGGTAGGTAAAGGTAAAGGGACCCCTGACCATTAGGTCCAGTCGTGACCGACTCTGGGGTTGCGCGCTCATCTCGCATTATTGGCCGAGGGAGCCAGCGTATAGCTTCCAGGTCATGTGACCAGCATGACAAAGCCGCTTCTGGCAAACCAGAGCAGCACATGGAAACACCGTTTACCTTCCCGCTGTAGCGGTTCCTATTTATCTACTTGCATTTTGACGTGCTTTCGAACTGCTAGGTTGGCAGGAGCTGGGACCAAGCAACAGGAGCTCACCCCGTCACAGAGATTCGAACCGCCGACCTTCTGATCAGCAATCCCTTGGCTCAGTGGTTTAACCACAGCGCCACCTGGGTCCCGTAATAATGAAGGTATTGATTTATAATAATTAAACCCTTTGGAATGTGGGGGGGATTAAACTTCGACCCCCCCAACAAATTTAAATTGTGTTCAAAACCAGCCTGATAAAGAGCCTAGACTTTATAAAAAAAGCAAACGCACAGCACAAATGTTGCTTAGGTGTATTGCATGGAATGCTGGTATCTCATCCTGTTCTTCAAACTAACTCTGAACTATTTCACACACCAAGCACAATCCAATTGATGTTCTTCCTGTTCAACATCCATTCATTTAAAAGAGGCTTGCACAGGCTTCGTATGCATGGTGCTGGAATGAAGAGCAAAGCAGTGGACTGCACTCTTTTGTCTTTATATACGACAAAGGCATGACTGTGAATCTGAGAACAGCTCAGCTGCCATTCTTTTGTGGATGTTTATCTGATGCTATTCCTGTTCTTGCAGATTTCCACACAGCCATTTGTTACAGATGCAGATGCTTGGTCTACATGCATTATTATCCCCAGGGTGATATGCATCAAAACGGCTTCTGTTGGTTTTCACTGGGTCCACCATGTGACATAATTATCAGCAGTAATCAGTCAGCAGTGCAACATCTTTTAAAGCATGCTGCTATCCCTGAAAAAAAGGATGCTCCCACAGTTAACCGTTAAGATGTTATCTGTATGGCGCAAACCTCAAATCACTGCCGATTCAAGGAGGAACAGGCTTTGGTTGTAAAATGGAGGTGTTGCCCTCATGAGAAAGGAATGTCTTCAACCAGTCTGAGCTTTGATGACTGGATTGTTCATCCTTATCATATGTACGGTGGGTGAGATTTGTCGTAAACTGCCATGATTAATCAATTCACTGTATCCAATGCAGCACAAGTGCAAGGTGGCTTGTGCAAAGACATTTGTGTCAGGGCAATTCCCCCCTGCAGCCCTTGAGCTTCCTGAAATCTACTAAATCTAAAAGCCATGATTCAAAGCAGGTTCCAGATTCTGGGTTAAGGTGAAGTTTCATTAACTTAACTATGGGTTAATGTTGGTCCAAAGTACTATGTAGTAAAGGAAATTCACTCCAATCAAGGGAGAGGGTGCTGGCAAAGAGCACACCATCCTCAAAGCTGGCTTCCGATTTGTTGAACAAAAGGCTATCATCACATCCACAATGGTCGCAGAGGTATTTATTGTCAGTTCATTGCTTTCAGTGGATAGAAAAGCTAAGAAGTAAATACCTAGGGATGCAATATTTTGAAAACTTGTATATTCATTCAAGTGATTCAATTCTCTCCTGGGGTGACACAATATCAGAAGGCATGGGAGAATCACTTGTTTGAAAGTGTCTGTACTTCACAGTCTCCCTGAACAAGGAAAGCTTGTTTGTCATGGAAAACACTATTCACATATAGAGAACTTTAAGTTGGCACAGAGAAGTAACAGGTAGGCAAATATTAATCCAGCAAAAATAAATAAAAATGTTTTGCTCCAAATCCCTATGGAGAATTCGGATGGATGCCCTAGGAACAATGTCATAAATGTTGTCATAACATCGCTAATGTTATTTATTCATTCAAAAGATTTATTCACCGCCTTTATGCCCTTGCAAGATTTCCCTTGGTTGTTTATACTCATGCCTAAAAATCTAACAGCAAATAAACAAAATCTAGGATCATAAAAAATCACACCAACCGAACTATTAAAATTGGAGTCGCCTAATTAAACAGTGGTGGTGGGAAACTCAGCACAGACAAAATTTTGCCTGGCAAAATAAAACAGTATTAACAGTGTGTCTAACAGTACAGTGCAATCCTCTACATGTCTACTCATAAGTAAGTTTCAATGAGTTCGATATGGTTATTCCCAGGTAAGTGGGCCTAGGACCGCAGCCAAAACATTGTGAGAAAGGCAGCCAAGCAAGTCTCTCTGGGATGTAGGATCCAGAGGTGGGTGATGCAACCCAAAATGCTACTGCTGAGTCTTCACCAATCATGCCTCCAAATATTGTGGAATACCAAACCGGTATTGTATATGTAAATGCACAAATAATAACTTACATTCATTTCTCATTTGATAATATGTCATAATTTTAGCTACCAGATAATGAGAGGAAGTCACACACTGCCCACTGTTGTTCTCTTTCAGAAAACAGTCTATAGAACAGGTCCTAAAACCAAATAAATATTTACCATATTTTCAGTGTATAAGACGCCCACATGTATTAAAAGACCCATATTTATTAAACTCTAAATTAAGAAATCAGTATTTTAAACACCAGAGATCACCCAAACTTTTTGAGCTTTTGGTGGAAATTCGCTCAAACTTGTTGAGCTGAGGGAGGGAGGCAGGCAAGGCAGGGCGGGCAGGAGAGTGATAGCTAGCAATAGGCAGCAGGAGCAGGAATCAGAGCCGAGCAGGGCAAGAAGATGGCGGACACCAAGCAGAAGCGGAACAAGCAGCTGAAGCGCTGGACAATATTTTCCCATGTATAAGATGACCCCCATGTATAAAAACAACCCCCTATTTTGGACTACAAAGAGAGAGCAAAAAACATCGTCTTATACATGAAAAAATATGGTAGTTGTTTTACTACATTTCTAAACTATTGTCAAGATTAACACCAATTTGGAAAGATCAAGATTTTCTCATTTGTGAATAATAATATTCAATTTCTTTTTATTCAATCATCAATACTTCCCACCAAAAACTAAAAATGTCTTCAGCAACGTGAGAAAGGGTCAACTAGTTTGTAGTTTAATTACATCGCTCTACAAAGATCCAGAATCTCTTTTTAACAAAAATAAACCTATATAATGTTGAATTCATGTGAAAGCTTTTAAAAAGGATCATATAAGGAAAAGTCAGTATCTGAGTAGTTTTAGGATAAAAGTTCTTGAAATGAATAGAATGATCTACTTTCTCGAGCTCATCTGACTATCCTGTTCTTTAGGAGGCAAGTATGACCAAAGTTATATTATACCAACCAGGTGATATACTGGATAAATAAATTTTCTCTCATGAAATTAGTGAAATAGACAATAGTGGGCCCGTGGGCTTCTCATTTTATTTCTCCCTCCCTGAGCAGGATACTGGCTTAATGAGAAACTGGAATAATGTCATATGAAATATTGCCATCTCCAACCCCATTTACACTGTAGCCCTGAACAAAGCGGGACTTACTTATGAGTAAACATTCACAGGACTACATTGTTGGTATTTTAAATTTAACACTGGAATCACTGACCAAGAAAATAAAAACAAGGAACATAGTACCTCTTCCTTTAAGCTCCATTCCTAATGGTTTCCCAGTCCCCTCCTAAAATTCTGGGGAAAGGGAGGCAGTTTCTATCAGAGTGAGTATTCAAGACCTACTGACAGTACAGCGTTTTTTAAAAAGCATTTTTCACAGCTGGGAGCCATGTCACAGGCATCTTACGATATGATGGCGACTTCATAATACTCAAGGGCAGAAGCAAGAAGACTTCCACAAAATATAATAAAACACATCACAAGATAAACTAGATTACTCGCAAGGCATTGCTTTTTCGTAGAAACTGTGTATTTCCAGTTAACTACCTATCAATTGTAAATTTTGCAAAGTTTGCACCAAAAGAAATGCCCCTTCAATTGTCACAGGTTATATCCTGTTTGCAGCTGTGTAGGAAATAGAAAGCAACATTCCTATTGATGCTTATGACATGGTATCCAGCTGCGAACGTGCTTCATTCAACAACATGCTGCCTGTAGGGTTTGATTTCTTTCTCTCCCTCTTTGGCAAAGCTGCCTCCTTTCATTGCAAAGGGAAGGAAAAAGGAACACAGTGTGGGATTGTTCCCTTTTATTAGAGGAGCATTCTCTCATTGAGATGGGAAAGAATGCTAAACAGCAAAATTAGAATCTTGCATGCAGATTTACACATGTAAAAGGAGGAATGTTGGCAATGAATTAAAATACCTAGGTGAACCCTCTGTCCTTGGGTAACTGGAGAACTGCTTGCCCTTTCCATAATATTTAAGGATATTAGGCATCATTTTGGGGGCCCAATTTTCTAACATAACATCCAGCCTGAATATATACAAAGCTTGCTGTAACTTCCTTTGGTCCTAATAAAAGTATTATAACGTCTTCTTATTGTTCACTTATAGGACAGCTGGGTGCAATGCGAAGTGCAGTGCTAGTAAGATCCTGGACACCCACCGTCTTAACTTCACAGAGCCATCTATACATATAAATTAGCATTTGCAAATTATATGGAAATGTGTGTCATTGGTGTGTGCCCACAGTCCTTTCCATGCCTGAAACCACCCTTGCTTTGATTTTATTTATTTTCTGGCATTTTTCATTGCAAAATCATGAATTATTTCCCCAAAATCAATTTCTCTTGCAAGTTCACACTTGGGGGGGGGGGAGAACTAGCTAGGTGGCTTAACCCCACAGGATAACGCCTGCAGTTTTTTGATGAGTGATAGCTTGCTAAAACTTCTTTTAGCTTCTGCCACTGGCAGTGTGCAAAAATTCCATAGGCCTATTTCACACTTCACTAAAACTAAGATGAAGTTGTTTTTTTTTTGTGTAAATCACATTTAATACTGTAAGGGGGTTGGTAGTTAACTCTTATGCAAAACTAGACTTGGAATTATTTTTATATCTTGAAGCAAGATATAAGGTAACACCAAGCAATCATTCCAACATTTCTTTCCATATGGTGGCATCTGTTAATATTTGTTTCTTTTTCTTTTATTTCACTGTCCGCACCATGTGTACCTGACAGTGATTGCTGCAATTCTTTCTTCTGGTACTAGAAAGTTTTCACTTTCAAGAAGCTTAGTATATTGTTTGCAACATTTTTTTTCCCATAACTGGTGAATGCCCTTCATTTTCACAAATGTGTTTCCCTTGCAGAAAAAGTCAACATGGGAAACAGTACAAGTCATATCTGCTAAGAAATTCAGGAAAACTGTGCCTACTACCATCTTTTGGGAGTGACTTTGGGGATTAATTCTGCGTCTACATGTCCACTCTACATGCCCGTCCATATTTTGTCTGTCCGACATTTTTTTTAATGTGTGTGGCAACTGGTTTATTTTTGGGCCATCCACTTGACATGCAAAATAAGATGCTAATTTTCATATGACATTCAACATACATATCTTAAGCAAATCTGTGTCTTTTAAGCTAGTGGGTTGGAAGGCCCAATCCACATAGTGAAATAGACCCAGAAAATCCTGTCGGCACACCTGGATCCTGTCTCTATATTGAAATAATTTTCACATTCTTTTTGTTCAAAATCTGCTTTGCTAATTAATGTACAGGCCGAACCTGGCTGCAGAAAACCCTTGTCTGTTTTGAAAAACTAGATGACTGATTGGTGCCCTTTAACTTCTTTTAGTTCCCTATCTTTAACCTTCTTACATTTCTTTCCACCTTATTTGTGTTTATAGCCTGACAGGGCAGTATGCTGGGAGCAGAGAGAGAACTAGACGTTCATTCACTTTGGGGTCTGTAAAGCCAATCAGCAACATTACTATTTCCAAATATCTATGAAATAATCAGTATCCCTTTTTGATTATTATGGTGCTTTGTCCCTCCTACTACCTGTCCCTCCTGCCTGTACACAAGAAACTCTTGAACTGGTAGCTCTTAGAATCAACCACAGAAGCATAGATTCATAATTGGAAGGGACCCCGAGTGTCATCTAGTCCAAACCCCCTGCAATGCAGGAATCTCAGCTTAAAGCATCCATCACAGATGGCCATCCAACCTTTGCCAGAGTGAAAATGTTCTATAGTAGAGAAGTCTCTGTCTTTCAAAACACAAGCTCTCTTTGTTTTAAGAGAACAGTCTGGGTCAGAAACTTGCTGTCCTGCTCTAACACAGCTTCTGATTGGTCAGCAAATCTCACAGAATTTGAACAAGGAGTAAATACTTATGAAAATAGGGTTTCATTCTGCCAATGTTGGTCCTGCTACATTGTACCCTTTCTTACCCAAACTGCAACCCACCACTATGCTTAAGCCCTGTTAAGGGAGTCTGGGTCCCAGCAACTAGCAGAATCACTCCCCCATATCTCAGGGAATGCAAGGAGGAAAGGAAGCACAAACCCTGTTGTACAAGAGGCACTCTGTTCATGCATGTAGAATTTAATCAGTGGTCTAGAGCAGGGTTTCCTAAACTTGGGTCTCCAGCTGTTTTGAGACTACAATTCCCATTATCCCTGACCACTGGGCCTTCTAGCTAGGAATGATGGGAGTTGGAGTCCCACAACAGCTAGAGACCCAAGTTTGGTGAATCCTGCTCTAGAGTATAGCCAAGAAGTGCAGATTGGGATTATTTTTGCTGTAATATACTTAATGTATGAAGGTCCCAAGGCACCGTCTAAAGGCGCATGAAGATAGGCAGTTTAGGGTCTGGTGAAGATGGGAATCTGTCTGCAAATTGTATGTAGATTGCCTTCAGTATTGTTACAGAACAAAGTGGGATAGAAATGTACTAAATAATAAATTAATTGACAATTTGTTAGCAGCTACACAATCTGCAATACCAGAAAAAATTAAAATCCATCCAAACACCTATAGAATGGGCAAGAGTTCAGAAAAATGGTGATATGCTAATAACAGTCAAATTAATACAGCAAATTAGGACTCAACCGGAAGACAGAAATCTCACTGTTTTATGGCAAAATCATGGCCAGTAATAACATATTTGGAAATGAAACCTGTGAAATGGGACAAGCCCCCCCAAAAATGCAAAACTCAGAAGACATTGCTTTCTGGTGTTTTTATGCTACTAGGTAGCGGGAGGGCCTTCTTTTTTCTTTGGAAGGAATTGTTTTCTGAAAGCTTGATAAAACAATGTTACAAAAAGAGAAGCTGAGAGACAGGGGCAGCAAGGTTTCTCTGGAGACATCTGCCCAATGCCATTTCTGTACTTCCCTGTGGTCTGGATCACTGAAATGGATAAAGCAATGTCCTCTGGATGAAGACCTCCCTGTCACATTTTGCTGTTGCCCTACTCCTACAGTCAAGTAAGTTTTAGGAGAGGGGATAGTGGTAGAGGAAAGCCTGGAGGTACAGAGTTAAACCCCCAAAGCAAAGCAAGCCAAAACCGCGTGTTCTGAATTTGGATCTGGCTCCTTCTGGATCAGTGATTTAATCAAATTGGATGGTCAATTAATATTTGTTTAACTGGATGTTAGCCTTATTTATTGGCAGATGTTATATGCTTCTTAATATAAAAATAAATCCCTATGCAGTTCTCATGCTTAGTTTATGCCACAACCCACCTTAGGTTAGTTATAACAAAGTCTAACTAAAACCAATGCAATCGGACTCCATTTCACCAAAATTGTTCCATTAGGTGTAATGTAGCCTAATCCCATTTGTTTTCATGGGAAAGACAAATTTGTTGACCAGCATTGTTTAATTGTGGGTGTTTATATTTTAATATTTGTGTAACTGATTTTTATTCTTTGGAAACTGCTTAAAAGCCTATTTTGGCACTAAGGTGTATATCCATGAATAAACAAGAACAATTTACAGTGAAATCCTACAGATAACTTTACTGGAAGCAATAACAATAAGTTCAATGGGACATTCTCCTTGTTAAATGTGTACAGGATTGCAGCATAAGGCAACCTCCACTGAAAACAATTAGATTACTTCCAAGTAGATAGTTAGTTGTTAGCCATTATTAGCTTTAGCTGAATTGTGGTTACTGCATGGGCATTTTACATAATTTAAATGTACTACTTTAATCTAATTTCACACTTTAAAATTCAAATGTCATCAGAGAAGATATCTTCATATCTGATACAAAGCAATTAAAGTAAAACTCATTTATATAAATATTTTATATACTGATTTTTAATAAACGGTCTGTCAATCAATGATGCATTTATCAATTAAAAACACTTCAACAAAAGAGTGCCGACCACTGAGTGAGCCATTTGCACAAATGAATGACAATTCCAGTTGCAGAAAAGAGGGTGCAAGGGACAAAAATTCAGAGCTATATTCCAGGTACATTCCCCAATGTGGTTACTAGACCCTTGGATGTGACAATTCAGTGTCTGAAGGACACTCTTGTCCACCACTGTACAAGAGTCCACAGTTCTTTGAATCCAAACTAGATTTTTATGGACAGTTCACAGTTTCTCAGGGTTACCACTTTCCCCCCCCACTTGTTGGCATCCATCTGTCTCAAGTGACAATGGACACTGCCTCCAGAGGTGAACCGCTGCATTAGTAGCACCGAAGGGACCTCTCTGGAACACGAGCCTGGGAAGTGCGTATGGAGGCCTGGACAACGAGACCCTCCTCTCAGCCTTGCTGATATGGTCCAAAGGAAAGCAGAACAATATGTTAGGCACCAGCTTGGCTGTTGCAGGAGTTGCCAGAAGGAGGTGTACAAGGCACCATCCAACCGTCTTAGGGACTCCACTCCAGATTTGTGTAGACTTTACTCCTTAGCCTTTTCTTCTCCCAAATATATCCTGCAAAGCAGGGGAGGTTTAGCATCAGAGTCGTCCTTCTCTTAGATGAGATACTTTCCCAGGTGGATAAGCTCCATCTGCCCCTCACTTCCCTCTACAGCACGTGCAAAAACCACCTTCTTAACCATTCAACCCACTATTGGTTTCATCTGCACAAGCTGCTAGAGCAGGCACCCCCAAACTTTGGCCCTCCAGATGTTTTGGACTACAATTCCCATCATCCCTGACCACTGGTCCTGTTAGCTAGGGATCATGGGAGTTGTAGGCCAAAACATCTGGAGGGCCCCAGTTTGGGGATGCCTGTGCTAGAGCCTGTTTAACATGCAGGGGGAGTCCCTAACTCACCAAGGCTTTGAGACCCATTGGCTACCCTCACCTGGTTTATCCGGTCAGTTGAAGCCATTCCCAGGGTGTGGTTGCTGTCACATGATGACAACTTTTAGGAGTCACCGCTGAGAGCTGAGAGCTGAATGCAGGGTAGGGACCAACTACCCCAGAAGGAGAATGATGTGATCCCCACTACCAAGTGATTAATTGATGCTTAGTAATTAGGAGTGTGGGTGGTGCTGTGGTGTAAACCACTGAGCCTTGGGCTTGCCGATCGGAAGGTTGGCAGTTCGAATCCCTGTGACGGGGTAAGCTCCCGTTGTTCGGTCCCTGCTCCTGGAAACCTAGCAGTTTGAAAGCATGTCAAAGTGCAAGTAGATAAATAGGTAAGTGCCATTTCCGTGCGCTGCTTTGGTTTTCGTCAGAAGCGGCTTAAGTCATCCTGGCCACATGACCCGGAAATCTGTCTGCAGACAAATGTCAGCTCCCTCGGCCAGTAAAGCGAGATGAGTGCCGCAACCCCAGAGTCGTCCACAACTGGACTTAACTGTCAGGGGCCCTTTACCTTTAAAAAAAAATTCTAAAGTGCCATACATAATAGTTCTTTATACAACCCCATATTTAATATAACACTGATATCTAAAGGATATCTAAAGGACATCTTCCTGCCCCCCCCCCCAGTAATCACCCCAGCCTGCTCCACAGCATCTCCCAATCCTTTGGAGTAGATGTGGTGACTGCAAAGGAGAGGAGGAGAAGGGTAAGTGCTGTTCCATGAGTGGAAGCCTGTTCCACTAGCAAACACAATTGGATGCAACCCTACAGAATAAATCCCACTATTTGTATTAGGACACAATCTCACATTGACCACTTTTCTTACGGATCAAAACACAGTAGGAATATGTTTATCATGTTGATATGCAATAGTTAAAATTGATGCTTAATGTGAATTTTATGTTGCAATTTAATTAAATGATAGTGTTTTATTTTATTGTATTGGGTGTCAAACGTTGCTGTACACAGTTCTGGAATGAGACTTGCTGAAATGTATAGAAATGTTCCAAGTGCATGAGGTGGGGGGTTGTTTAGGGTTTTTTGTTGGGAGTGGGGTTGTTGCTGTTAATGTTATTCATTTTTTATATCTTCATTTTAGAGCTCATTATGACTTATGTGGAAATTATTTCAATTTGGTTGTGTACTTTTTGATATTTCATCTATTGTTTATGACTACTTTTGTTATTCCAGTAGCACCTTAGAGGCCAACTAAGCTTGTCATTGATATGAGCTTTTGTGTGCATGCACACTTCTTCAGTGCATGCACACGAAAACTCATACCAATGACAAACTTAGTTGGTCTCTTAGGTGCTACTGGAAGAAAAAAATTTATTTTGTTTCGACTACGCCAGACCAACACTGCTACCTACCTGTAACTAGTACTTTTGTTATGTTTATAATTATTTCTTCTTTCATGTTGTAAACTGCCTTGAGTATGGTTTTAACTACGGAAAAGCGGCATACAAAAAATTGTGTTTCTTTCTCTGTTCCAAGATTTGATCCTGCTCATAAAGACCTTATTTGACATAACTTTTAAATTTGTTGTCACTTTATACACCCTGTAATACTGTAAGTGATATATCCTGAAATGTTGGTAAAGTTTTGGAAACTTCAGTTGTCCATATATATAACGAAGTGTTTTCGCATGGGTTTGTATATTAGGGAAATATACTCCACAAAGCAAGTCTACATATGGAGAAAACAATTATCAAACAACTAGTCTACATCTGAAATACTGCAAGGAGTCGGAGGCAACCAATGAATGAATGAATGAATGAATGTATAAAGCACAAAACAGAAGCCTATTAAGACAAAAGTCCTATAGCAAAATCTGCCAGGCTGAGCAGGTTAGGATCCAACAGATCTCTGGCTGAGCTGGGAGATTTGTGCACAGCTCCCTTATCCTCAGCTCAGCCAAAGATATGCCAGTGTATATCTGCCATCCCAGTTCAGCCAGGACCCAGCTGGATGAGCCAAGTTTGGTGGATCTTAAGAGGACATAGAGGGAAGGGTGTTGTTGGAGCATGGTGTGGGTGGGACCAGAGAGAGGGTTATTAGGATGGATAGATGCCTCTTGTGACATAAGTAAAACTGGCAAAAGGGCGGCGTAACTCAAACACTATTTGAAAGGCTTATTTCCCCTCCGCTAGGCTTAGGCTGACTCAGCCAACAGTAACCCTTCTGCTGAGCCGAGTTTGAATCGGATGCAACTTTATACCAGCTTAATCTACTCCAGCTTGCTTTACGCCAACTTCCTGTTTGTAGGATTGCTCCTAAATTATGCAAATCTTGTGTTAATTTGTCTGCCACCAGTAACAGTGGTGCAGTGCTGATTTAGCAGCGTTAATTAATTCATCAGGCTTATTCCGTTATACTGCACATCTTATCTTTTGTGCTTATTTCTTAGTACATCAAGATTCATGATTGCACTGTATAAGTTATAACAAAAAGGCAGAAGATTGTTTTGCAATCAAACAATGATCATCAAAATCAGATTGGATACATAAATCTGTATTTATCCAAATAGATAAGGACACACACACACACACATTCAAACTAACTTGACTATTATTTGTTTACCAGCTGTATACATGCTAGTAGTCATATCCAGGAAATGTAGTACTCATAGCTACCAACGACAGGCTATTGCAATGGGAACTGAACAAGACATGGAATGCAGTTTTGCATGCATTTCCCCACCACTACGTACGTTTTCTGCATGCATTAGTCTGCTATTGCATCTGATACAGATGACACATGGAAAGACCTATTTCTGAGCATAGACTGCAGCAACTGGACTATTCTTAAATTTATTCATGAAATAAAGGAATATTCATACACGGTGAAAAAGTTAAAAGAAAAAGAAAAACTTGTCTTACTATAAGATATATTAAAACCCAAACTATATTACATTTTCTTGCTTAGGCCAATATCTGCCTATAATGGTTTTCTGCAATACACTTGTAACATTGCCTAGTCACTAACAAATTCAGATACTGTTAGGCAAGGGACAAAGCCAAATGACTGAAAAAGCAAAGGGACTCAACTTCAATTTAACTGTCCTGTAAGGTACATACTAATTAGCTTCAAAGCTATGAAATCCTAGCTAGCATGTTAAGTCTGCTACATGACAGTATAATTTGCCTTCTTAAAGGATTATGCAAATTACAACTCATCATTCCATTACACGACTGAAAAAAGTGACAGCTAATTTATACATAACACACCTTTCAAATCCCTAAGATGTGAAGCACCTGTGCAATATACTTTGCCTGGGTTTTTCTGGGTTTAAGTACTTGTTTACTGCAATATACAGAAGCATACCTAAGAGATTTAATAAAGTCCTAGAGGTTTATTTATTTCCCTTTTAACTTCAAGAGCACAATTCCCAAGTATGAAAACAACATATATCTGCCCCCAATTTCAAAGGTATTTCATTCAAACAGAAGTGTAAGTTTTCAATACATGTTTAACTTCTGAATAGAGGGACAGGACAGCACTAACGCCACGAGCCAGGAGAAAGACTCACACAGATTTCAACATACTTCTGGTAGGTAGATTCACAGTAGATTCCGTCATATCTGTAGATTTTCCTACATTCTGACTGGTTGGGCAGAGGATGCTGGACAGTTATTCTGTAGAGGTATCAAAAACAGATATACATGACTAGAGATTCTCTACAGTCAACTGTAATGCAGGACAATTAGTATTTTGAAAGGTACTGTTATTATATGTTACATCTATCTCATCTTGTTACATCAACTACATTATAGCTATACTGTATATATATATATATATATCTACATCTCTCTCTATATATATCTACATTATAGGACAGGTTCCACTTCTGGAACATAGCTCTGAAAGTAAACTAAAATATAATTCTGTATAAGAGAAAATTTCTCTTCTCCTCAAAATAGAGACAAAATGGGACACACACACACACACAAAACCTCTTTGGAGTAATTAAACTTTAACCCCCCCCAAAATAAGGAACATCACACTTAACTAGCAAAAACTGTCTTTACACCTGTTAAGGATTCCAATCTGTGCCCATGGATGATTGAGAACTTTTAAAACTCTGCCTACTCCAGTTCCCTATGGTGACAGAAACTGGATTTTCACAGGACTGGGGCTTACCACATAATTTTATAATCTAGAATTAAGCATTTTTATGTTAAGTAACACAACAAATTGCATGTAATATTCATTTTAGATTTTAACC